>NC_045543.1:94683558-94993558 GCF_009769535.1 Thamnophis elegans
GTTGGTCTTTGGGTTTCTGGCATGTGCATGTGTGCTGGCCAACTGGTCTTCATGCACAATGGTGCACCGGCAACTCGAAGACCAACTGACCAGTATGCGCATGTGCACTGGCCAGTTGGTCTTCGAGTTGCCGGTGCTCCAGTGCACGCACATGTGCATGTTCCAGGTTTCCAGTTTTCCTATGCTCCACTGCATGCGAAGACCAGCTGGTCAGCATGTATGTGCACGCAGGAAACCAGAAGAGCAGTTGGCAATGGCACATGTGCTCACAGAGAGGTACGTGTTTCAGAGGTACGCCATCACGGGCAGAGAAAGACAGGAAAAGAAAACTTTAGTTCATTTGCTCATCGCTTTAATATGTTTATAATTTTTATACTGACAGAATTTTGTCTGTCACTTTGACTTTCATCAAAAGCAAGCAAATTTTAACCCCTTGAATGTATTTTAATGCTAATAAGTCACTTCATATACTGTAGTCTGCGATTACTTCATATTGAATGGCTCTTTTTTCAAAGTATAGCAGCTTAGTTTTTTTGGGGGGGAAAGATAGCATTTATTGAAGTAAATATAGTAATTGAACGTGGGAAAATACTGTAAATGATGCAGTGTAGAAAGAGGTCAACTAATTTGTTCCATTCAGCAGGTGGGTTTGCTGTATTCAGTAAACACAGAAATATCTCAAAAGTATTGAACTGGGGAAAAGAAAATACTACATACATTAATTATCAATGTAGTTGTGCATTAAACCTCCCCGCATGATTCATTAACTATAAACAGTGATTCTCAAAAGAAAATTAGAAGTAGATAAATTCAAATGATTGGAGAGTATTTATCTCTTTGTTCTAATTTACTAGGAATTTTGTTCAATTTAAGGGCGATTTTAGCTGTTATTGCTTGCTATTCATATGAACTTTTTGAAAATGAAAATGAAACTACTGGCACTAAATTAATTATCTGTTGAATAAGAGAATTGGATCCAATTTGTGTATTACATAGATAGTAACAACAAACGAGAATAAAAAGTTTTTCATTTAAGTTCTGATTTTTCTTCCAGGTGAATTAGTCGGGCTAATTCAACACATGGGAAATATAGTAGCATTGTCTCAGTTTATTAGGTGCATTTACTCAAGAATATATGAATCAATGATTTTCATATAAATAGGTAGTAACTATAACTGAATCCTAATCCTAGGTAATTAGGGGGCATGGAAAGTTATATTGTAAATGTGTTGATGTTTCAGAAGGAAGAGAGAAATTCCCATTTCACATACCTCCAAGGCAGCAAAAGATAGGAAAGATTTGATATACCCACTACATCATCTATGGAAACAGTATTCCTGTGAATATTTCCTTAGCAGCTTCCAATGATTCTGCTATTCCAGAAACTAATTTTGGTCTGAGGTTAGTTTATTTGAAATTTTAGGTGAGTCAAATATCTCTGAGTCTGTAAGTTTGCAGTCTGTGTAACATGTATTGAAATAGAAAATTACCTGTTTACATGTTTGTTCTAATTTTAGAAGTGAGAGCCCTATTTTCTTTCCTCCTTCTGACACAGTTTTTACCTTTCTGCCTTGTGGGAAATGGATCTTTGTATTAAACTTTGAATATTCTAAATAGAAAATGGCAACTATTAGGTAACATTGCTCACAAGACAGTCTCCAAGGGGATGGGACTCTTAGGTAGGAAAAAAGAATATAGATCCCCAAAGAGAATCTGCAACAAGGTACTAATGAAATTAAAGTCAAAGTTATGAATGTGTATTTATGTAAGTCCGCAAAATGTGGTGTTTACAATAGATCTCATTACGCTTCATAGAACAAGATCCTGAATCTCAGGTCATTTGATGGCTTGCCGTTGAATATATTTACCAGAAGCAGCAAGTGGAGAAAAGGAACCAAAGACAGGGGAATAAGTGCTGATTACTCAACAGCATTTTTATTACTTCACTGATGCCAGTGATTTATTTATTTTTTTCTGTCTCATGCTGGCAAAGAAATAATTAGCAGCCATGTGCCCAAAGGGAAAAGATGTCCTCCTGTCTCAAGCAACTGCCTGCTTATTGCTTCCCCTACAACAGTGAATAAGTTACTCTTTTTCTCCTTTCTTTGGCTTGGCTGCCTCTTGTAGGCATCAGCAGGAACTTTGATGTGGAAGGGTGATGGGTGCCAGAAAGCTGCAGTGTAGGATATTGGAATTTGTTTACAGAGAAGGCCTGTGCAAAGTAACACAGATTGACTTTGACAAAGAGATCACTAGGGTGGCAATGTGTTTCTCTATGTCAAAGCAAATCAGCAATGAGATTTGCCTCAAAGAAGCAATTTGTATCATCTCAATTTGTACCATCTATGGAGCAATGCTGAGGGAGAAACTCTGTTCCTCCTCTGTTCAAAATGCTTTCAGCATTGGGTCATGCTGAGGAATTCTTGTCTTCTTCTTCTTACAACTAGATGACAATATTTCATTGAAAATTGGTTTATATATATAATATATATTAAATTATATTATATTAAAGAGGAGTCCTAGTAAGTTTTGGAACACTGCAGTGAAATCTGGTTTTAATAGACTAATCTGGGAAAGGAAAGGATCATTATTTACATATCTCCATTAAATGTGAAAGTGTGTCACTGGTGATTTGCTTCATTTGCATAATGGCATAATTATGCAAATGAAGGAAGTAACATCAAAATGTGGCAGGGTGTGATGATGTTCTTACTCAAATGATTCAAATTATGTAATTATATAATGACACAAATGGATGTCAGTTTTTTACAATAATTTTATTAAAAATTACAATAAAAATGTACAAACTAATACAAACTAAAAAATAAAAAGGGCAGAAAACATAATGCAAATAAAAATTGAGAAGAGAGAATACAGTAAACACACACACACACACACACACTTTGATTTTCATCTCAGGTATCAATTATTTTAGTAATTTATCTTTCTTTTAAAATACAATAGGTTTAGGTTAGGTTTAGGTTTTATTCAACTTGTATTCTGCCCTATTCCCGAGGGACTCAGGGCTGCTAACAAAACCGAAGGGGAAGGGGAACAATACAAAAGGAAAGAAAACAAGAACAAACAACAATACAGAAGCAATTTAAAAAGTCTCAACAAGCACAGCAGTTCGAGTGGGGATGGAACTCAGCAGCCCCAGGCCTCCTGGAACAGCCAGGTCTTAACGGCTTTACGGAAAGCCTGAAGGGTGGTGAGGGTCCAAATCTCCATGGGGAGATCGTTCCAGAGAGCCGGAACAGCCACAGAGAAGTCCCTCCTCCGGGTAGTTGACAGCCGGCATTGGAATTCGGAGGAGACCTAGTCTGTGGGATCTAATGGGTCTTTGGGAGGTAATCAGCAGGAGGCGGTCTCTCAAGTACCCAGGTCCAATACCATGTAGGGCTTTATAAGTGATAACTAGCACCTTGAAGCGTATCCAGAGACCAATAGGCAGCCAGTGCAGCTCGCGGAGGATAGGTGTAACGTGGGTGTACCGAGGCGCACCCACGATCGCTCATGCGGCTGCATTTTGGACAAGCTGAAATCTCCGAACACTCTTCAAGGGCTGCCCCATGTAGAGCGTGTTGCAGTAGTCCAGTCTTGAGGTCACAAGGGCGTGAGTGACTGTTGTGAGAGCCTCTCGGTTCAGGTAGGGACGCAACTGGTGCACCAGGCGAACCTGGACAAATGCCCCATTTATAAGTTCATCTAAGTTCTTATCGTTGTTTTCTGTATTTCCATTCACTTCCTTAATTTCTGGGGCTATAACCCCATCATTTTTTTCTGTAATATCCCATAGTCTGTCCCATTTCTTGTAGAATCTCTCAAATCCTTCTGAGATGTTTTGAAGTCCAGCCAAAATGTTTTGAATTAAGTTTTCTTCATCTGAGTATTGCTCCATTTTTTAGAATAAGGAATAATATAGGGAAAGAGCAAGAAGAGAAAAGAAATTTGGTACAATCTGCCACTCTAGCCTATCACAAATTTTGAAGAATATATCTATTTTTATTTTAGATGAATGTTCTTTTATGGTTTTCAAAGAAGAAGGGTTCTGAAGTTTTTCTTTTCTCTTCTAATTCTTGTCAAAGTATTTTCCACATACCACTATTTGTGACCTTGAGTCTTTAACAGGTTTTAAAGATACATTCGAAATCCTGTTGTTGCGCAGTCACAGTCAATATAGTCAGATAAGAGTGAACAAAGAAAACATTGTTACAGCAGCAGAAGAAAAAGAGCTTCAGATTTGGGTTCTCAAGTGGCAGATTCGATTCTTTTAAAATCTCTTTCCTTAAGTATCACCAATATAATATTGCAACAACAAGAAGAAGAAATTTATTGAAGTAAAAAGAATTTTAATTTAAACAAAAAAAGTTAAAGTAGTAAAGGAAAATAAGGAAAAAAGAGATCCCTTCATCTCAAGCGGAAAAAACAGGAGCATTGCAATCACTCAATCCACAAAAGATTACAAGCAAGAGCAAAAAACCTTCTAAGGCAGTCCAATAGGGATTAAGTATGCCATTTTGTTCTTGCTTAATGGACTAATTAATCTTAAGAAAAGAGTTTCTTAGGGCAATCTTCCAAAAGAAAAGAAAAAAAAACCTCACCAGTAGAAACACTTTTATTCTCTCTTCTTGGAGCCGTCTCCAACTATGTCAGCCAGGGGGGGGGCTGCCTGTTTGCCTCCGGTTGGAAGCACTCCCCTTGGGTCGATCAGGGACTTTGCGATATCCCTGCGACCAGCAAGGTCTTGTCTTCCCAGTCACCATCTCTTCAGGATGGTTTAGGTCCTGCCGGACCGTCCAGGGGCAAAAGTGTCATCAGCGGATTTGGACAGCCCAATCCAACAATGTATCGTTGCGATGTTGGCTCCTCCCATTCCAACACATAACTATTTTTATGCAATAAAACAACTTTATCCTCTTTTGTTTTACATTTAACAATTTTAATCTCTATTCCCCATAACTAATATCCTAGAAACAGAACCCACTGGCCTGAGGTTCCTCACAAAAGAGACAATTGTTTGGAGCACTTGTGGATGATTTCAAGTTCTCTCTTTGTCTAGGAAGGAATTCAGAAGAACTGGCCTACTTGACAGCAATTGATTCTGCTATGGTGGTTAAAACATGACCTAAAAGTGGCACCATTTTCAGATCATTATTTCTTCCCTGAAAATCTGAGATTTGGTATAGTTTGGATCATGTTTAACTACATTATGCATTCCCTTATCAAATTCAAAGCAGGGTGTAGTAGAAAATTTCATTCATAGAAAATAGGTATGTTTGTTGTGATAATAAGTATTGCTAATTTTATTTTGTAATATATGTATATGGATGGAGCAGACAAGTCAAAATGACTGGTCCTTTGTCTCCTTATTGAAAGGTTGCAGGGCTACAGTAATGGCTGCCATCTTGCTCCCATCCCTAACCCCCCCACCAAAAAAAACCAGTTATGAACAGAGCTATACGTGTGTTTATTTCTGTTCTAAATCCATTTGAAATTCTTTCTGCTAAAACAGCATTTCCAAGCCTGGGAAACTTCCTGGTGCATAGAAAAATTAAAGTAAAAAGAGGCTATGATGTCTGGGAATTCTAGTAGTTGCTCAGGTTCAGAAATACTGTCATAATTTAATCATAGTATTAACTTTATTATCGATTCTGACCATGCATGAATAAGAGTTTCTGTTGCTTGGCAATTCAGTCACATTTCTCTACTGGATTTCTTTAAGTTGACTAGAGATATTACAGCCACAGAAGCCTTGCTGTCTTAAAATATATGATCAAAGTCCTACATAAGTGTCTCACAGACCATCCTAGCCATGAACAAAGTGGTGATTTAATCCAAGCTTCTTACACAAGAGAAGGTTCAGGACTATAGCTCATTGAAACACATCAGGATCTCTGTACATGAAAGGGATTGTTTTATAGCTTCATCTCAGAAACCAGGTTGTTTAGCTATAGTGGTAAAACTATACTAATAAGAAAACGTTATGATTCTGTCATTGAGGAATGTAGCCACATATTCTGCACCTAACCTCTCAGGCTGGAGGCAAATGTGATACAGCTATTAAAACTTTACTAAGTTTACTACCATGCCTAAATAAAGTGTGGAAGCTCCAAAGACCATTTAAAATCTTTTATCAGTAAATAAAGAAAAGGAAATAAAAGTCATTTTTTCAAAGAAATCATAAACAGCCACAATAAAAGATCAAGATTGCTGTGAAGTGCCAAGTTCCTCCCTAGGGTTCCTTCTACAGCACCCTAGCCAGTCTTTCCAGAGACTCTCCCATAATAATTTTCTTCTTTCAGTACAAAGCAAAGGGTCAACTTATCTAATACTGCATATTATTACAGCTGTGAGAATAGTTTATGCCCAACATTGGAAATGTGAGAATATACCCCCAGAATGAGAAATAATAAAGAAAATACTAGATCGTGCCCAACGTGACAATGGAATTAAAAAATAAGGAAGAGACAGAATACTATGAGATTTGGAGCAGATTTTATCAATGGCTGGATTTGAGGAAAGAAAGTCGAAGTAGAGTAGAACTATGAGGTGCAGATTGAAAGATGATGTAATATCTGTAAATGTAAGTGTATATAAGAGGTCTTATGTGTGTAATAATGAGTAATGTATGTTAAGCACCAATATATCCATGTTATATTTTAGTTTTGTATGGCGTAGATAATGCCAGAATGGTTGCACCATGTACAATTTTCTTCCTTTTTTGTTGTTTTCTTTCTTTTTAACCAATAAACAATTTTTTAAAAAAGAATTTTCTTTTTTCAGCAACCTCTCTTAAGGCCCAATCTTACAATTCCATGTAAAGCTTGTATTATATTGCTGAATTAATTACAAAAGTACACATTATTGATTCAGGAGACCATAGCTGCTATGGCATAGCAATTCAGATGCATCTAACCATGCATGGATATAAGTTGACAGGAGCAATATCTTTCCAAAAATAACACCACTAAATAGTTTGTATCCTTTGTTTTATAGTTTCACTACACAAATAACATATACATCAGCATGAAAAACTGATCCCACTGTATGTAGAATTTGAGACAGTAGAGGGTGTCTACCAAGGTGTCATTGCATATTGAGAAATCATGCAGGTATGTTTTAAGCAAGGATGGCATTACTCTTCTCTGTTACTAGAGGGAATATCTGTTCTTTAGGCCACCAGATGCATTATAATAATTTAGCATAAAAAGTGTGTGTGTGTGTGTGTGTATGTGTGTGTGTGTGTCCCTCTATGTGTATTTCATTAAAGCTATTATTTTTATTCATGTCCAAAGCTATAGAATTTCAGTTGGTAATTTAATGATATAATTATCAGCTTTTAAATAGATAATGCACTTCTAGGATTTCATTATTTTGACCATAGATCTGTTATTTAGAGACTATGCTGTTGACCCTCTCTTTTATCTCACTTATGAATTTCCATTGTTCAATCCTATCATTTCAGTTCACTTTCACTAGAAAGCTTAATGCAATGCCAACTTAATTTCCATTTGACTTTATTCCAAACAGCCAATTTGAGATGAGACTGTCAGAGGTAACTATTATGCATATCTAATATCACACTAAGATAGTCTGTTGGCCAAAGTATTTGCAGCATGATCTAAATGAAATCTTGTTCTTTTCAGGAGCTCTGGGAATCATTCTTACCATAAATGCTTTCTGACTCTGAAAGTGGTTGCAATCTGAGATTGCTTCATGCTGCTTCATTAGAGCTCTCTTGTCTGTAGTAGTTCTAATATTTCCTCTCTTACTTTACAGCTGAAATACATATCGTAAGTCACTGCTTCCTACTGTATAATAATAGTCATGTCTGAACTGACTACAGAATTTGAGACAGTGGTCACTTGAAACCAGCCTAGATAAGTTTGGGAAACAGGATAAAACATGAGTGAGTAACCAAGCAGTGTAGAAGTCCATAGCTTCTAGATATCTAGAAATTATTCTTTTGCTGGCTGAAAAAAAGAAGAAAATGTCACAGCAGACTTTTTCTGTGCATTTTCTTACTAATGATAACTGTCAATCATATGAACAAAACAAAATTAAATTCATGTGAGAATACAAATTTGTCAACATTTCCCAGTAGATAAATCCAATTGTTTTTCTACCTTTCATTATCTACCTCTTAGACCTGAAGACATTTATTTTTGTCTGAAGAACAGATTATTACAGTATGCTCCCATTATTGCCCTAACGTTAGGGACTTTCTCCTTCTTCAGGAAACAGATAATAGTATGGTTTATCAGGGCATATGAATTGCAAGATCCAATCTAAATTTTTCAATTTAATTGCAAAATTCTATTTGATAAAAAAGGACATGTGTATTTCCATTACATTTTCCAATTGACTTGAAGGCACTCAGTTTGAATGGATGATTTATTGACTCAGTTTTGAATCTTAATTTAGAATTTAATATACAATGCCCCTCCTCCTAGCTATGGCCAATTGAAGGAAGTGGACATTTTAGTTTCGTATTTATATAAGAATGCCAGAATGGAGAAAAAAATACTACCAAGTAGTCCAAAATAAAATCTCCATTGAGACTACAAATCAATTTGCCAGTTGCTGAACCTGATTCAATCTTCTTTACCAATTCTTCCAGGAAGACATTGCTAAGGGAGAACTTTCTCCAATATCTTTAATTTATATTCCCCTAACAAACGAACTGTGTAACCAATTAGAGTTAGAGAGTCTACTTGACATTTGTGGAGTTGCTTTCAACAAAAAGGCTGCCGTGATGAACATGACCATTCATTAGAAGGAAAAATTATGATTTTGCTGCCTTTCTCCTCCTCTAGTCTTAAGGTTCCTGACTTATTTCCTTTCTTCCTCCTTTCTCCCTCAATCCTTCCACCTGGGTGGGTACATTTCGTGTGTGTGTGTGTGTGTGTGTGTGTGTGTTTGTTTGGTGTGTGTGTGTGTGTGTGTGTCTAAAGGGATTTAGAGATGGTTCTGTAAATAGGAAAGAAATCAACAAAGTATTAATGTGGTGAGAGATGAGTTCATAAAAGATGGCACAATCCTGAAAAATAAGGGAAGTAAGAAATAAACTCAAAATTACCCTACCTTGATTTTATTTTGTCTAAGATGAGGCAGAGAGAATCTTGGACAGTTTTGTTCCTCGTACATTCGAAATAAAGTAGGAGGTTGCAGCAACCTCCTTATTATTTCTATTTTATGATAAAGGCTTTCTTTCTTTTTTTTGTAGGTTTTTGAAAAAAAATGTTAAGTGGGCAGAGAGCCTGGCATTAAATTAGACAGCAATTCTCTAGAATCTAAAGACATCATGTTTCTTAGCTTTAAACAACTTTAAAGCTGTTTGAAAAGGGCTTTAGAGATGGTGGCAACTTAATAATAACATGGGATGACAAAACTGGGATTGTTTAAAAAGAGTTCTAATGTTTGGCAGTTACTTTTAAAAGTGTTATGGCCTTTGCAAATCTACTGTCTTGTCAATTTTTCACCAGTTTTCCTACTGTGCTACTCTTTAGATTTAGGAAATCAACAACTCCAGATGCATGCAAATATAAAGCAAAATCTGTTTTGTCTGTAACCAATAGTTATAGTGTATATTAATTTATAAAGAGAAATTATCAGTAGATTTAATCAGTGATGCCATCAAAGTAAACAATAAAAACCCACTTGGGGTAGAGATGACCAGCTCATAAATCTGGTTGTGAAAAATTTGAAGAATTTGTCTCATCTGAAACACTTATTGGATTCCATTCTATTAGAGAGGCCAAAGTTTCATGGTGGTCTATAGCAATAGCACATAGACTTATATAGTGTTTCACAGTGCTTTTATAGCCATCTCTAAGCGGTACAGAATCAGCAAATTGTTCCCAACAATCTGTGTCCTCACTTCACCGAACTTGGAAGGATGGAAGGCTGAGTCAACTTTGAGCCTGGTGAGATTAGATCTGCCAAATTGCAGGCATTGAGCAGTCAGCAGAAGTAACCTGCAGTACTGCATTTTAACCACTGTGCCACAGTGACTCTATAATTAAACCAAGACTGGCATGCTTGCATTCTTGGATTTAACTTATACAACCCAAATGGCAAGAAATGGATGCATAATGTAAAGTGGGGGATCCCAATATTTCTTCTGAAGATGATGATAATGAGTGGGAAGAGAAGGTATTCATCCAATGACAAGGAAATACCCCGTTGAACTCTATATATTTACATAAAAATAATAATAATATGTTTTTCAAGTCAGAGTGTGATCATCCCTACAATTATAGAGATTCTCAGATATCTGGGTCATGATTGTTCCAAAGGTGCTTTTTCAAGAGGCAACTGGACTTTCTCATTGTTCTTTGAAGACGTTTCACTGAAAAAGCTTCTAGAATGAGAAGCAAAACATTTTCAAAGAAAAACAAAGTCCACTTGCCTCTTGAAAAAGCACCTTTGGGATTTCCCTACAATCCTTCAAAATGTTTGGTGTAAACAAATTCTAAAGTGCATTTAATTACATGACTGTTCTTGTAGAGAATTATAGGATGTGAATTCTCTGTTTCAAGAAGCTGGAACACATAACATCTGTCCAGGAAACAGGTCAAGACGTAAGTCCACAAGAGTAAATTTCCCTAAAAATACAGCAGTAGTGTCCAACCTAGATCTGGAGTGTCAAATTGGCCTCATAGATATTTCAAAATTTACAAAGGAAACAATGTTAAAATGTTCATCTTATTGTTGATAAATATTATCAATCTATGCACACTATAGTAGTCATCAATTTGATATAGCAATAGCAATAACAGTAGACTTATATACCGCTTCATAGGGCTTTCAGCCCTCTCTAAGCGATTTACAGAGTCAGCATATTGCCCCCAACAACAATCCGGGTCCTCATTTTACCCGGATATAAACATGTCCATCTTCAAAATGCTTGTTTCTAGGCTATCTTAATTCAGAGACTGCAGAGACTGCAAAATATAAATCAGATCCTTTAGAGTGATGTCAACTAGAAATAAAAATCAATTAGATACTCACCAGGGGTTTTTTCAGGGACCAGGAGGGAACGGCTGTTCACCATTTCAGAGTCTTGTCTGTAAAGAATTATATGATACTGCCTTTATTTCCCTCTGTTCTTCATTAGTTTCACCAGTTATTGCAACACCACTTATGTCAACCAAATCAGATTGGCCGCAGGAAATATATTTTTTTTATCAAACTCCAACAGATTGTGTTGCAATTTTTCAGCAGCATTCAATTCTTCCATAGAGGCTATAGCTTGGCAGTTCCTGAAGAATTTGGCCTCCTCATCAACAGAAAGAAGACCAAAGTGATGCATCAGCCAGCTCTGAAAGCCCAACACCAAGAGCCCACCATCACAGTGAAGGGACAAAGCTGCAAGCAGTGGACCAATCTACATACCTTGGAAGCACCCTCTCCTGTGGAGTGACAATTGGCATCATGGTCAACTGCAGAATCGCAAAGGCAAGCTCTGCATTTGGCGAACTACTCAATGTGTGGGACTGCCATGGAATAAGCCTTGCTACAAAGCTCAAAGTCTACTGAGCAGTAGTGCTAATTAACCTAATGTATGCCAGTGAATCTTGGACTGTATACAGGAGGCACGCTAAGCAATTAAATCACTTCCACATGACCTGCCTCCACAGACTTCTGAGGATCCAGTGGCAAGACAAGGTGTCAGGCACAGAACTCCTCTTCAGAGCAGGCCTGCCATCAGTTCACACTCCACTGATGAAAGCTCAGACATGCTGGGCAGGCGATGTTGCAAGGATGCCAGACTACTGCATCCCCAAACAGCTCCTCTATAGTGAGCTATCTCAAGGAAAGCGATCGCATGGGGGACAAAGGAAGCATTACATAGACACATTGAAAGCCTCCTTCAAGTCCCTGGATATTGACACCTCCTCCTAAGAAACCCTGGCACAAGATTGATCGACATTGCGCATGCTGATCCACCAAGGCTGCCAGACATTTGAAGACAGAAGAACAACCATAGCACAAGAGAAGTGAGCACTCCACAAAGCCAGAGCTGCAAATGCTCAACAATGGTGCTTACACATCTGCCCAACAGATGGCAGAAAATTTTGTGCCCATTTAGATCTTACCAGCCACTTGCGGACACACTATGGACAGCCCACAACCTGTTAGATGTCAAGGTCCTCTTTGAACACGATGGATGAACATCATCAGAGGCTGTATATTGGCAGTTCCTGAAGAATCTTGAGTTGCTCCAGCTGCTGGAAACCTCAAGTGAAGCAAAGTTGGTAGAATTTTAGTTTCTAGTTGGTTGTCATCTTCAAAATGTAGACCTCTGTTTTTCAAAAGCACATAGGACTTTCAAAAGTCAAAGTCAGAATAATTTTCTGGGTTTATCAGGGTATGTAACCATGCTCCCTTTAAAATAAATGACAAACCATTATTCTTGAAAAATACTTGCAAAGTAGTTACTCTGTGGTAGCCTTGCTTGCAGGACACGCTTTGCATACCTCTATTATGACAGTGAGGATATGCCTGTAACTACACTGAAGTTTATTTCACTTTGGTAAAACTCAAAATAGGGTATGCTAACTATCTTCATTTTTTAAAAATTGGTTGCTGAAAGTTTTGTGTATGTGTGTGTGTGTGTCTCTGTGTGTGTGTTTTCAGTGTAAATTTTCAATTAACTTTGCAAAAATATACAGTATGTCTTTAGGCTTCAGAAAATACAAAAAACCTATTCATAGCTTAAAACCCCTTTTCTCACATTTAATGTAGTGATTTTAAAAAATTCCAGAAGAATACAACACTAATGCAGTGTATTTTAAAAACAGTCAGAAAGAGGTTTGCTTTAAAATAAAACTTTTCAAGATAGTCAAGTCTGAGGATTAACAGAGGTCAATGCAATCAAATGCAAGGTTATGCTAATTGTTGACTTCAGAATTTGCAGAAGGAGCATTCCTGATGGTAACACATGGTAGTGTTTGTACCCTGGTGACATTTGCACCATGGGCTTTGATTATTTATTTTGATGATGCCATTGTTAAAGCTACTGGTAAACCTCATGAAAAGTTAATATGTATGATTACGATTGGTGGCAAGCAATGGCTGAACGTTTGTTAGAAGAAAGTTTTGAAAAATCTGAGTCACAAATGAGCACACTGGATGATTGAAGTTGAGGATGGTTTATTTGACAGTGTAGTGTGTGATACAAATTTTGTCCATGGGCAAAAAGGCTAAATGCAGTAATAGTTATAGTAAAGTTGTATTGGTGTTTGAAAGGTGTGTGGAAATTTTGGTTCGGATGTTTGCTTTTAGATGTGCGAAGACCTGCAAAGAGGAAATATCACATTTTCTTCCCTTATTTTTTTTATCTTATAAAAAATCCTTATTTCCTTATCTGGATATTTGGTTTGTCTATTGTTGAGGGGGGAATTATCTTGTCCATTCTATGAGATTTTAATATCTTGAGGGGATTTTGCTTTCTTATATTTTAATAAGTTGATATTTACCAATTTCTTAAATGGAAAGTACTTTGCCAGTTTCATTCTACACATCAACGTAGGCTTAAGTCCTGGTCTTTTGAAACATCATGTTTCCTTCATAACATTGTTGGTGGCTTTGCTGGAGTGCTTGAATGGTGAGTGATGGCATGGATTGCATTCTTCTTTTTTCCTCCTTGATATTATCACATATTTAATTTATAATTTAAAATGGGGACTTTTAGGAGGAGTTTCCCCAACTCTTAGAGAAATTTGATATAGGCCAGTGGTTCCTTGCACCTCAGCATATAGACATGCTTGCCATATGACAATGGAAGTGTCTTCAGACAATGTCATTGTGGCCCGCCAGCAGCCAGTGGATCTGGCGGCAGATTCAGTCAGTGAGGAGGTTGGGGAGGAACATGGATCAGTCCTGGAGTCTGGGGAATGTTCGGATGAGTACTCTGCATTGGTGGCAGAGATGGGGACAGGGCCATCTGATAGTTATCAGCTGTCTTTGGAGTCGGACATCAGTGGGGCAGAAGAACAGCTGGAGCCTGTTCCCAGTGTGTGCATGTGCACACTGCCAGGAGAAGGGAACTGCCAGGAGAAGGTAGAAATGCAATATACACTTGAAGATCAACATTTCTAGATTAAAAGCCATCAGTCATTATTTGTGATAATATCTAGAACAATATTCTGAAAGAGATGTTTCACTTATATTAATCTGATTTTCAATAAAGATAATTTTAATTTGTATAGAAAGGCATTTTCACTATCCTGAAGTCTAGTGAAACACAAACTGACATATAATTTCATAATGGGAAGCACTGTAGTTGGCACTGTTTTATTAACCTGTCTTCAAAAATGTGCTTTCCTCAGTGGTAGATAAAGACTATAGATTGAGTATTTAGTTTTCAGTAAAGGATATAAGCCACCTGCAGACTAACTACTCTTTCTTTTTCCGAGTGGAATGAAGAAAACAGCAATCTTTGTTGATTCTTTCCTCTACCTGCAAAATTTTATGTCATCTGCCTCCCCATCTGTTCTGACGTTTTGAGTAATTTTCAGAACACTGGATGAGATTGTGTTAATGCCTCCAAAGGGAATCAGTGAAAATTGCTTTGCGATTTTCCAACTGGGGAAAATATTACGAGTGAAACTTATCTTTAGAAACTTTGCTGCTGGCAGAAAAGTGGCTGAACACAGAAGCTCATTTTGTTGTTGTTTTCATGGAAACAATACTAAGGTATACATTTGATCAGTAACTGATCAAAAAGAGAGCTATGAAAATATGTACACACCTCTCACATCCTGGACATAAATTGTTTCAGACACTATAGAGCACTGCACACCAAGACAACTAGATACAAGAACAGTGTTTTCCAAAATGCTAAACAAATAATTCCCTCAACACTGTTAAATATTTACTAAGTCTGCACCACTATTAATCTTTTCATCATTCCTATCACCCATCTCCTCCCACTTATGACTGTATGACTGTAACTTTGCTGCTTGTATCCTTACAATTTAGTTTCCTAATATGATTTGATTGCTTATTTGTACCCTATGACAATCATTAAGTATTGATTCTTGATGAATGTATCTTTTCTTTTATGTACACTGAGAGCATATGAATTCCTTGTGTGTCCAATCACACTTGGCCAATAAAGAATTCCATCCTATCCTATTCTAATACGAGGATTGTTGCTATCCTATTTCTCTGAGAATGTCTTTCTTTGGAAAAGATTAGTAAGTGGCCCAAATATTTAAGAGTTACTAATAACATTTACTTGGTCATCCATTTAATTTAGTGGCATTTATTTCTAAGAATCACCATAGTCTGATAAGAGTAAGCACTGTAATAATTATTCTTTCAGCAATATTTGTTCACAAGCCTCCTTCTATAGGAAATGGTTTAGACAGCACATCTAGCCGCACAGGACGGATGTAGCCGACCACAAATTGTTCTTGATACCTGTAGAATTTGCTTGTTTTGTACTTGCTTGGAAAACAGCTAAACTAGGGCACACACGTGAAACTTAGGAAGCGCGCAGTTATCAATTCTATTATTGGTCCAGATGCATAATTTGTAACCAATGACATTTGCAATGTTTGAAAACCTAATTTGCGTATGAAAGTTTATATATTCAGCTTCGCTACATAATAAAGTTGTCATTCACCCAGAGAGATCGTGCCCTCAAGTTCTTTCTAGGATTAGCTTCGTGGGTGACCCCACGTGATATTGTTGTGCCCAGGTGCCGCCCTGGAGAAGCCGTTTCCTCCAGGGACGGACTGAGGCACTAACAGAGGATGAACAGTATGTAGCCTTAAATTGTTGTTACTTTGTTGCAACTTTCACTATTGAGTAACATCTCAAGAACTGCAGGTAGTTCATAGCTGATGCTAATGAGAAACAAAGATGTCATTTGTTTAGAATTTTCTGGAACTGGAACAAATAGCTAAATACAGTATTCATCAATATGAATGTATATGAAATGGTTCTGCTTTT
Source organism: Thamnophis elegans (assembly GCF_009769535.1). Classification (NCBI taxonomy): domain Eukaryota; kingdom Metazoa; phylum Chordata; class Lepidosauria; order Squamata; family Natricidae; genus Thamnophis; species Thamnophis elegans. The sequence continues at coordinate 94,699,528 of NC_045543.1, forward strand.
AGTTACAATGATGATGAGTATGATTTGGTAGACCTGAAAAGCTAAATGAGACAGACTGTCATGGAAAAATAGATTACTGCAATACACTCTACATGGGGCTGCGCTGAAAGTACATTAGAAGCTTCAGATGGTGCAAAATGTAACAGTGCAGGCAGTTTTGAGTGCTTGTTGTTCAGCATGTTCACTTCTGCCTCATAAGTTGCATTTCTGGATACAGCTGATTGTTGATTTAAAGTCTTTGAAAGTACTTCATAGATTAGGGCTGGGCTACTTACAGGACCATCTCTCTCCATCCTATTAGATCTGACAAGAATGATCTTGGTCCCATCTGCAAAGAAGTGCTATCTATTGAAACACTGCATAATCCTTTCTGCCCTGGTGCCCACCCTCTGAAACAGTATCTCCTCAGAAATTAGATTTGCACCATTCCTGCTGCTTCTTGCAAAGCACTAACTTTGTCATTTAGTCTGATACCTTGATACCATGGTTGAGCTCAGGGCTTGTTTGAGTGGTTGAGTTTTCTCAGCGGCTATTTTTATGTTGGTTTTTTAAAACTGTTGTTTTTATTTATTCATTACTTTTTTAGTTATGAGTCACCTAGAGTCATATATATAAATTGAGCAGCCTGCAAATTTACTAAGTTTACTAACTATCATGCGCACCTGACAATCAGCTGGCATGCACACACCAGTTTTCAGCACTGCGGTGGGCGTGAAGGAAAGCTGATCATCACATGCATGCCAGAAACCTGGAAGACAAACAGGCAAGGTTGCAAGTGCCAGGCGACATGGCTTTGAGTGCCACTTTGGGCACATGTGCCATAGGTTTGCCATCACAGGCCTATATATTCAATTGTTTTCATGAAATTAATATTAGTTTATGCAATATACTATTTGGGAAATGGTGCTTTCACTGTTTTCTCCATTGCTTTTTAGAAAGCATTGTAAAGCATGCCTTTTTAGCTTCCATTCCAAATTTGTTTTAATTTTACTTTTAATATTATTACTATTACCTTGAGAATGCTTATCAGATGGTAAATCAGCAAACATCAATCAAGAACATATTATTTTTGTGCTTCAGTTATTATCTTGGCAAAAGAAAGAGACATGTGGCTTGTTCTAACATAATTAGCAGCACTCAGAAAACAAGCAAACAAAAAAAGCAGAATACAGAAAAAGCAAGATTCATATTTTTAAGAAAATTTGACCATTGAAATTGCTTGTGATTAGCAATGGCCCTAAATCTGTCTTTAAAAAAAATAAATCCTACATGAATGGAGCTTCATTCTTTGTAAAGGCAAGTTTTTTCCTAAATTCCTTTTCAGTGGTGTTTTTATTTATTATTGAAAATGGGTTAGAACATTGTGTGTTTTGGTCTGCAGCTTATCTTTTCATGAGTTTGCAGCTTTTTTAGCTGCCTCCCTTTCTTGATTTAACGTCAATTTGTTCTGTTGATTTTTTACTGAGAGATGGGGAAATTGGCTGCTACAAATTGCTGTACAGATGATTGCACAATCAGATGAAATACAATCCCTGCTCAATCCATAATGGAAGCAAGTGCAAAATTCCTGCACTATCTCCCATAAAAATTCAACAATAACTTTCTATTCCTATGAAATGTATCTCAAAATCTGTACCTTTTATAACAGAATTAAATGAGTGATCAAAAAATGGAGATGAACTTCCCAAAACAACTTTAGAACTAACAACTGATCAATCTGTTATAATTCAGTTAAGGAGCAAGAGAACTTCCAGGTAGAATTCACGTTTTTTATTTATTCAGAGATTCACATTTCCTACTCATGCAATTTATTATCACATTGCTAAGAGAAACACTGAAGCTAGGAATCACTTCAAAGTAATTAAGACTCTCTTACACATTACTAGCCTTGTGTGACTTAAACTGTAGAAGCTGTGAATTGATTCCTGGACTCATTGCTAGTCTGGAATAAATTTAAATAACAAGGGAAAGGAAGACTATTTTAAATAGGTATTGATAATTGTCTTGTTTTGGATGGAGTTGGATCTAATTAGCAACATTATTAGAATTCTGAGGTAATGGAAAAAATGGTTTGCACTACAGTTTGTGAAGGTGTATTTATGGATGGATATATTTGGGTGTATAAAAATTAGACATTCCACAAATGGAAACCCTTCACAAACAAAAACTTTGTCTATTTTTTTTCCCAACAAGTATAAATGTGTACTTTGGGCACGTGATTCAAACAGATGACAGACTAGAATTTCACAAGATGGGGGAAGTAGAAGAAATAGCACACAATGTAAGATGGACAGCATCAAGAATCTGGAATGTACTTGGAACTGCTGCAAATTGCCTACATAGTCACCAGGGGTCAGGCTCAACCAGATGGTGCCATTCAATAAAGGCTGTTTCTATTTTCTGAAATTGAATGATAACCTTGTATGCCAAGTACATTCCATTGTTGATTTAAAAACACTTGGTATCCAAAGGTACTTTAAATGTCATTTATTCTCTGTGTGTCACTCTGTGTATGTGGGAAATTATACACAAAATAGAAAACTCTGGAAAAAGGAAAATATATATTTTATTCAAAACAATTCTGGCATCAAAGGAATTTATGAACTAATAACAAAATACTGCACTGAATGAGTACAGCAACTCTTCCTGTTTGCAAATTGTATTTGACAATCTTACCCAATTTCTCATTCTCTCATTCCCCAAATTGTAACTCATTCAACAATGACATGTAATAAGAACTGTAAGTTACAGCATGGAAAAAAATCCCTGCTACGCAAGAATTGCATGGTATCATGTGTTATGTTAAGAATCAGACTACATTGAAAGTTATTTTATTTTCTAAAACTAAAACCAGATATACAGCATCAAATTGCATTGCCCCACAGAGTTTTACATTCTATTTTTGCAGTAAGTGGTCTTTTGTTAGAATTTAGGAATTCTTGGATATCACGCTTGTGTTTTGTGTGTGTTTGTGTGCATTGTAATAATACTGTATGAAAATAAATATTCAAGGCTTAAAATATACTATCTGAAGTAACAGATTTTTTTTTTGCATTCCAATTTAGCTTTTAATAACATTTATTTAGGAATTGATGGTAGAATTTTCTCTGTCAAATGAAATGGCCACCTTGGTAGATTCATTTGCCTTTCACCTGTCTCTCTTTCAATGAAGAAAAATGGGAAATGTAAAGCTGCCTGAAATCTATTGTAAGATTTTCAAGATTTGGATTTTTTTTTAAAAAAAAATACATTCAATGCAATGCAATTCTATTGTCTTCTTAAAAATAAAATGCAAACTGGGGACCAAATCCAGCCCTTCATTTATAAGCAGAAAGTGTAGGTATGATACTACATACTGGTCCTGTATCAATCCGTTTTTGGATTACAGTTAAGGAATTGAGTGGGATCTTCTTGGGAAGGAGAAACAGTGGAGACAGAACAGCTTATACTGGAAAGGGAACAATTTATATGACCCCAAAACTTTAAAAGCTGAAGTTATCATTTTTATATTTCCCTTGACATCACATACATGCCCCAAAGGGGTGGAGTTTGCATCCTTCTGTTGCTTTGGTCACTGACAAAGGCGGGAAGTGTCTGTGGATGGCCATTGATATAGCCATTATCTTCCAGCTCCATCTAAAATGCCACACAATCCTACAATCTGGATCAGCTGCATACAAAGACTATCCTAACTAAACTAAAAGCCAGAACACTGGATTAATAATTTTATGAATTTGTCCCATCTGTGGTATAACATTACTTATACCTGGAGTAGAGGCCTAATACATGGAAATTATTTTTGGAAATGTATACTAGCACTAACTGTGTTATATACTACCCTCAGATCCTTTGACCATGCAGAGATCAAGTACTGAATCATGTCTTGTGTTGTGTACATATAGCTTCATTATAAACTATAGCAAACATAATTAACCATATCTAAGATTCCTCAATAAACTATGCTAACTAAATACTTCCTTAGAATAGTAAAAAATAACCTATGTATTGAAAGTAAAGATTAAAATACAGACTTTCTTACTTTCCATATGCATTTACCATAGAAATATACTTTATAATTCTACAAACATCATTTTATATTAAAGCTTTCAGTCGCAAATCATTCTGATTTTAGCATGGCAAAATCTATGTTTTGGTTCTTGTCTTTATGTTTCCCTTTTTAGTGAAAGAGGGAATAGTGGTTGAGTAATGAAAATCAGCAAAAGTAAGTAAATGCAAATGATACAAACACATTTATTTAGAAAAATAAACTGAAAATGCCTATTTATCTGATACATTTTCCATGAAGAACAGATTTTTAGCTATAAAAATGTCATGTGTCAAATACGTAATACAAACATGTTTTCTCCCTTTATAGTAATTGGGAGGTTTCTGTCGGTATTCATTAGGAACATACCAGTTATCTTAGTCAATTTCTTTCTTGTTACACGGATACAAAAATGTATTAAAATTAGATAGATTCTAAAACCCATGTTAGCTTGTTGATGCTTTCTTGTTATCATTATTGTTATCCCAGTTCTAATGAAGTATTTTCTTTTTCAAAGATTCCAGCTGCAAAGTGATGGAGGGACATTATGTTTTCTTCATTTTTATACACAAATTTAATTTTTTTATTATTTTTGCTCTCAAACTCTCAACATACATCTTCTTGTTGGCTAAAATTTCATGTGGCCATCTGTGCAAATGATGGCTTACATCATTCCCCTGAATGAAAGTGACAGTGCAAATATTAGAAGTGCATTGAGATCCATGCTGTAACAGTTGAATTGTTTCAGCAAAGGACACGAAACAACCTTTTTCCAAGCATTTTAGCATCAACTGTCTCTCTTCTATGGCTTTGAGTTTGCACAGGAGACAATAATAGCCTTCTCTTCCACCCAATATGCATTGGCATCGCCTGATCCATTTAAGTGCTTTCAACTTTCATTTTGCTACATCTGTTTAACACATTTGGCTGGATCACAGAAATGCTGTTCGGCAATTGTTGTTTCTGCAATGGGTCAGAAAAGTAACTGACTTTTGTTTCTTCTGTCAGAGTGCATGGTGCTTAAGGCTGTGGCTTTTATCAGGACTCAGCTCATAGCTGTTAAATGAGGCCGGTGTAGTAATGCAGATGGCACCAGATATCAGTTGTGCTCAGGCTCAAGGGTGTTCGTGCTCTAAGGAGAGTCCATGTTGTTGTTATTTAGTATTGCCTGAAAGAGGTTGCACTGTCAAATCTGTCATAGGAGAACTGGATATTGTGTCATCAAATATTAAGATACTTTCTAGCCTGAAGGAGCTGCAATAGAGAAAAGAAAGAATAAAGTTAATGATACCAAATAGACCAAATACCAAATATATAAAAAGATACCATATGATAAATTCAATTTATTTCTCTTTGGAAAATTACTGCTCATGTTGCTCATAAAAAGAAGCAAAACTACTTGGAATCATTTGAAACATGTGACAGTTCTCAATGCATGTAATAGTAGCTTTATTTTTAGTGACGTTTAACTCAGTAGTGGGGGCATACGTTATCTTAGACTAACCTAATCTCTTATCTAAGGTCTAGGTTAAGAATATTGAACTGAATAAGGGAAGGTCAAAGTTGCTTTTCTTTATTTTAGTTGCTTTCTAAAGCATAGAAGCCTTAAATACATACCTTTATGTCCTGGATACAAACTGAATAGTTAATAGAATAGTTAATAATAATAAACTAAATGCTAACTATCAGTAAATAATACAATACAGATATATAGCACTCCTGATATTAAGTATAATACTAAGTACAGAAGTTAATAGTTATTGTCCAGTGGCAGTGATAGGAGCATGGTGACTCACATGGTTCGGACGCTGGGTTGACAAGCAACATGCCTATGTTTGAGACCTGAGCGCTGCTGTGAGATGGGTGAGCTCCCGCCATTTAGTTCCTGCTGGACACAGGAAAGGAGTCCCCACCTGGGCTTCCTCCCATGAAAGATTAATTATTTCAACCTGGAACCACCTTGGTGTTTCTGACATGAGTGTGATGTGAATGGCAGTGATAAAGTACTAAATACTATTTAAATGCACTCAAGAATAATTATTAGCGAATGTTTCACATGATTTCCAGGATATGAGAAAAAATATTTATATTAAAATTTCAGAATAGCAAAAAAGTCAACACTATATTTTTTTATTAAGCCTTATTCCTAGCTCTAATAAAATACTATTATATTGTCCAGTATACATAATTCAAAAATATTTATATGAAATGTACATCTTGATAGTTTACTTTTTTCTTTTTGTTTTTGTAAAAATGCAATGTTGCAATGTCACATGAAAGAGCATATTCAGTTGAATTTTTTGAAAAAAATTGTATATACTACTACATACTACATATGGCACAAAACACAAAGTGAATATATTTTTCAAAAAAAATGAACAAGACAAGGACCAAAAAGCTAGCATTCCCATACCCGAGCAATAGAAATCTAGAAAATCATTGAATACTAATAAATGACAGAGTTGCTACAGTTGCTCTAAGTCTTATTTTTGCAGTCTAGACCTACAAAAATCTTATGTCTCACTTGGACACTTTCTGTAGGAACCTCCTTGAACATTTTTCCTGATTTAGCATAGCTATTCTTATTCATGATTTTGATTAAGTTACATTTGGGATTTATTTCTAATACAAGAGTTATGAGGACTCAAGCCTTCTCAAGTCACATTTCTGTGATCTTTGCTACTGTGCTTCCTGATTAAGTGGGTCAGCACAAATTAAAATCCTTCAAAACACACATGTCTGATTTGTAGCAACACATCAGGCTTCTGTGAATAGGACTATAGAACTGAGTAACCTAACTTCAGCCAAAAATTGAGTAACCTAACAAACCAAAATACAAAGCTTCAACTAAGAATATTACACATGCCTTTTCTACTCTGAAGTTGGCAAAACATGGACACTGAATATCAACAGAAACATACAGTATACCTGGCATATATGGCACCACCATTTACAGTCAAGTATTCTAAATTTAAATAGATAAAGATTCACACACCTGGCACATTCTGATGCCTCATTGTTGAAAACAGTCAACTTGTGTTAACTTACTGGGGTTGATTCATAGTATCTTATATCTTTTTAATTTTAATACTTGCCATACGTTGAAATATTATACTTATATTCCCCTTCATTCTGCCTTCTAATAGTCACTATACTGTATTGTGCATTCCGCAGGCTTGAAATCCTTATTTATTCAAGGAACAGTCTTCGTATCAAAACCTTTGAATGTGCCTTTGGGGGTGGGGGAAACATTTGCCGATCTTTTTGGATTTTTAAATGGTTTAAGTGGAAAAATGAGAATCTGTTTTATGTCTTAAGCCTTCTGTCATGATTCCAAGAAACACCCCCAACAAAATAAAACTCCAAGACCTGAAGCTCCTCAAAGTTCCAATTTATTAGAGATGTCATGTTGGCACATCTGAGAAAACCTGAATCTGAAAGCTTTCAGGTTTCCCAGTTGAAAGTTCACAACCCTTGCCCCACATTCCCAAGTTCATCACATGGTCCAATCCAATACTCCAACACAACTGAAGACAATCTTCAACCACTCCCATCTAGGTGCAGGCAAGTGTCCTTGATTCCCAGAAGAAAGAATGTTGTTATGGCTAAAATTCTACTGTTCCAAACAATCCCCCTCCCAAATTCCCAGGTTAACATATGTGGCAGTCAGGAGGCTGGAAAAAGGAAAAAAAACTGCTTCCAAAACTGACACCTTCTTTTGAAGTGCTGCTCATTCCAGCAATATCATGACAACACTTAGCCAGTCCTGTTTTGGTACTCTTAAAAAACAAATGAAAAAGTGCAGCTGTGGCTGTAAATTATCTTATATAACTTATTTCTTTCTAATTAGAAGATTCTAATGATCCAAGGACACAAGTCAGAAATGAAGGATGTATGGATCAAACAAGTCAACATTTTAGTATTGGATAAATCTGATACTTCCTATCAGTTTTAAATGGCTGATGAAAGTTTTATCGTTCTGGCTATATGGTTTTTTAAAACGTGTGACCTTTACAGCTTATTAAGTATCACCAATAATGAATTTTGATAATTGGAGCTTGGTTAAAGAATTTGTTGCTGTAAAGAACCTCAAAAAAATCCATAGCACTTCATCAAAGCTATTTTTGTTGCTCTTCTTTACCAAAAGTGCAACGTGGCTATATTTAGTTCCATAAAACAGATTTTTTGAGTTTCCCTGCAAGACAATTTTTAGAATATAGAAACCTATTGAATGCTTTTTAATTATTGTTTTTGTCCAGTTGTTAAATGTAATGACATAGAATACAACACCTGATAGTTGTAACATCATTATGCACTGTCTTCTTAAACACATAGATTTAGATTTCAATATAAGACGGATTTTAATTAATTCACTGTGACATTGCAAGTATCTTAAAGTAAGTTTCATAGCTCATTGAATCAACCTCCAGGGAAAATATTTTCTGCTTTTTCATATGTAAAGCAACTGAACAGACTAAAACATAACATATGTAGGATCATCAACATTTGAGAATATCTGTAACATGCTTTAATTTCTGATGGGTTTCTTTCCACATTGGGAAAATACAATAATAACACCTCTTTTCATGAAAGCCATATTCTTGTTTTGCAATGCTTTTAAGCAAATAGAGAGAAAAATGAAAAAAGAATTGCATAATAAAAAAGAACAAAGAGAAAATAGGTCAGAAAAATGCAAGCATCCGCATAATAGAAATAGGCCTACAATAATGCAATAAAAGTGTAGCAATGACAAATTCTGTGCACATATTTTGAAAAAAAAATGTGCTAAATGATTGGAACAAAAGTGTTCCTAAATAAATAAATGTGACAAATGTAAATAAATGTAAGCTGTATGCTATTATTTAGCAATTATTGTTGCAGATAGGTTACGAAGAATCTAACATGGAATAAGGGTTAGCCTTGCAACTAATTGTACATGATGGCTCAAAGACACCTACTATATTTTTCGGAGTATAAGATGCACCGGAACATAAGACACACCAAGATTTTGAAGAGGCAAATTTTTAAAAAAGTTTTTGCACTCTGCAAACCTCTCAAAAATGGCCTTTTTTTTTTTTTTTCTAAAACAGCACCATTTTTTGTTAAAAAAAGAGGGCATGCGTAGCCTTTAGGGGGCTTATAGGGGCCATTTTTGAGAGGTTTGCAAAACCTCTGGGGCTGGGCAAAAACAAGCAAAAAACGGTCCGTTTTTCACAAAACGTTTTTGACAAAGCCATATATTTTGTGAACAAAAGGGGCATGCATAGCCTTTAGGAGATTTCCAGAGTGCTCTAGGGGGTTGGGGGGGGGCAAAAACGAGCAAAAAACTAGGCCGATTTTCACTCACATTTGCTCTCCCCAGCCCTAGGAGCACTCTGGAAGCCACCTAAAGCCTATGTACAGCCATTTTTGTGAAGAGGACAGGATTTTGGGAGGCCGAAAATGCTGTACTTAAGAGTATAAGATGCACCCAGATTTTCACACCTTTTATAAGGTGTGTCTTATACTCCGAAAAATACGGTAAATGATTACCTAAAACATTTGCAGTTATACAAATCTGTAAAGTTGTCTCCTATCATCGATACTTATGGTCCAGGTTATAGACAGTGACTAACTGTCTATAACCTGTAAGGAATATATGCAGGTGTTTTTCACCTTTGTCTGGAGGTAACACTTAAATATGGACTGTTGTTTTACAATACATTTTCCTAGGGTAGGAAAATCTTATTACTTACTCCCATCAATAAAGTATCTGAAAGAACAATCTAGTTGTCATATCTATGAACAATCCATATAAGACTTCTACAAATTTATCATAACTTATAGATGGGCTGGTTTTTTTTTTTTTTAGTTTTCATCTCCTCTCCCTTGCAGTTAACATTTTCAGAAGCCTCTGTCCATTCTACATTTCAAGTTTTACATATTCACTAAAATATCTAAGACTGGGTTGATCCATAAGTCTACTCCTTAGCATCTTATAATAGAAGGCTGTTTTCACAGCATGAGAAATAGATCACTCCTATACATGCAGCCTCAATGCATTATTATTTTGAAAAGTAGTGTATAAAATTGAAAAAAGTGCACAAATTCAAAAATACAACCAACAAATAATAGGGAGAAAGCAAATATATAATAAATCTAAGCATATCATGTTTATTAAACATTAGCTATTTATAAAAACTTCATTTTTTAAAAATAAACCTTTATTGTAAATCAGGGGTGTCAAACTGGTGGCCCGTGGACTGGATGCATCACATGCTGTCCACACCCACCCCTCCACGAAGGGAAAAAAATGTCTCAATACACTACATGACGGCAATATGACGCCACGAGTTTGACACCCGTGACACCCGTGTTGTAAATGAAATCTGTGCCAAATAGAAAGACATTGCACCATTATTTTTGCTTAGTAAAAAGATTGCCTTTTCATACATTGATGTCACTTATTTCCTGAATCCAGTCCTAATGTCCAAGATACTATTCTTCTGACTTCTCAAAACCTCGTAGTCAAGATTACAACCCTGTAGGCCAATTTGTAACATCCATGCATAGCCAAGCCAGACATCTGTTACCACTTGCTGAAACAATAGTTGTTATACACTATGGAGATGTAGCCAACCTCTGATGACTCTAAGGATAAAAGTCTCCAAGCCATCCTGACTGTTGTCATATTACACAATTATTGCAGGTACATTTATGTGACTTTCAGCATTCGCCCTATCCACCTCATGCACTGCCAATCTTGTCTTCTGCTTCTGTTAATCTCACCCACCATTATGGGCATAAGGGCACATTATCAGCCCTTATGATATCCAATTTATTTCATGTTTCTTGCTTTCAATGTATGTTCTGGTTTGTTTTGTTTTTATTCAGCAGGTGGTACTTTTTATTATCCAAGTGTACTGCTAAGCAGATCATCTTGATTGTAGATGTTCTGGTTTTATTCCAAATTATATATGAATACCTAAATTCATGTCCATAACAGAATGATGTATCTCTGACTGCAATTCTTGAATAAAAAATGTATTATAATAATTCTAAATGAATGACAATAGTGTGTGATGCAATGTCATAAATAATATCTATAACTAGATTTTATGATCATCAATTCCAAGATATTTCCTTATCTAAACAGAGAAACAGAATCATCATGAGTGGGGCAAAAATAAGTGGGAGTGACTTCTAACTTCCTGTTGACTTCCCTGTTGAGTTTCCTTGTGGAAAGCTGGCATTGAACATCAGATATCTTCCTTCCTTCCTCCCTGTTCTTTCCTTCCTTCCTTTCTCACTTTTTTTCACCCTTCCTCTTCCTTTCTTATTCCCCCCTTCTTCCTTTCAACATATGCTCATTTCAGATGAATTCAAGTTTTATTATCTTTTTAACAGCTCTGCTTGACATGCTGCACTTGAGATAGTAATTTGTTCAGATCCTTTGGCAGTAGATACATGTCTGTTCAGAATTAAGTTTCAGTGGCTGGCTTCATTTATTTAGTTAAATAAAGTGTGGGAAACAATTATTACCACTAGGATGTAAGCCTATCATGATGGCTGGATTCACACAATATGCTAATCAAAAACCAAACAATCCCAGCCATTGGATTTCCACTTATAATGACTCTACTTCTGCACAAGTAGCAAACTTTTCTGCCAGGGAAGGGAAGAATACAAACCTCACTTTTCTTTATTGAAAGGGAATGTTTGTAAAAATAACAGCATACGGCAGCAAATTAGTTCCTCCACTTTGGATTGCTGATTTGAGCCTTTGGGATAAAACCAATTCTCCTTGGTTTTATCCCCCAATCTCTTAAGTTTTTCCCATTTTTAGACCTTCAATCATCTCACTTCTTCCTTTCCCCCTCACTTCTATTTTCCAATCTTCCCATTTCTTTCTTCCTTCTTGCCCCTTCTAATCCTTTCTGAGCTTCTGCTTGTCCTCTTAACTTTTCTGAATTCGGTCTTGTTTTACTTTGATCCCTCCCAGATCTTTCTCCTCCCAGTTTCCATTTGGTCCCAATTAGGTGCTACACCTACAATCCCGTTTGCAGGAAAATCTGTCTCACTACTGCTTTGGTACTGGGGTTTTCTAACAATCTAACTGTTATTGCTTTTCACTATCTTCGGGACCTATCTTTTCTTCTTCACAAGATGAACTCTTTTGAATGCTTTGCCACTTCCATCCTTTCTGGTGGTCTTTTTTTAGAGTCTTAATTTGCTCTTGCCCCTCCCTTACTTCTTACTTCTCTAAGGTTCTCCTTCTATAACTCGATTTCTCAGTTCCTGAATTAATCTTTAATCTATGTCACCCTAAGCAATCCAGCTCTCCAATTTGTTTTCTTCACCCTTTACCTAGCAATATTATTCATGCTTTCCAATGAGAGAGAATGATTCATAAACATATCTCAATTGCTACCCTAGGCCACCAAATGACCCAAATAATATCCATTAATTTGGAAGAGTAGGAGAAAGAAGCCTATACTTGAAATGCTGATTCATAGTCATAGAAAGTCTCTAAACTTGTTTGATTTGCATTGGGGAATTGCTGCCTTTCTGTTGCCATTCTTATTTGCACTAAAAATTCTCATCTCATGAGTCATGTCGGAAAATTGTCTATCAAGTCTAGACAGTTAAATAAGGGTTAAGGGTCCAGAAACCTATGATTTACTTCCAAGAGAATTTGATTGCTTCCTCTTATTCCCAACAATCTTCAACGAAAGTTGTTGCTTAGAAACAAAGCATAAAGACTCAATCCACTACTTAACTCCACTAACCATTGATCAAGTCACCAATCACTTGTTCCAATTTCAGAATCAAATGTCAGACTAGATGGACAAGTTAGCCCAAGAGATGGGACAGAATCTACAAAAGTCATTATTAGAACAGCTGCAGCAGCTACAGTCCTTTGATATTTGGTTCTTGTCTCATTGACAGACAACTATGTTAGAAATTCCAGAAAATGTACCTCCTCCATCATAAATGGGAACTATACATTTCTGAGACTAGATGGTTTCTTTAATGATTGAAAGTATCTGCTAATAAATATTCTCTAACACTTTCTGATAGCCCTATTGTTCATGAAAAAATCTAGTTTCCTTTAAATGATCTAAATTAAAGACAGTCAACCTATCTAATGGCAATGAATTCTACTTCGTAAAAAATACTTACCTCTTATTGTTTGCAATTTCCTCAGATATAGTATCAATAGATGAGCAAAAGCCCAAGGGACAATGTCAATGGCGGAGACCATGGTGCCCAGCAGTTTGGTCAAAGTGGCTAAGGACACCTTACTTCTCGTGAGTACCTGAGTAGCTAGCTGTCTGAGAGAGAGCTGTCTTTCTGATGACAGAGAGACCGTGCCTGCCTCTGTATCTATCAGAGCCCCTAGGTGAATTAGACTAGTGGAGGGATGAAGGTGACTTTTAGCCAGGTTTACCGAAAAACCATGGTCCCTCAGTACTGTCATAGTGGTGTCTAGATCCCTTAGAGCCCACTCAAAGGAGGATGACTGTATCAGCAGGTCATCTAAATAACATTGGATCCTGACTGGGAACTGTCTCAGATGGGCTGCCAGGGCAGTCATTACCTTAGTGAAAACTCGGGGGGGGGGGGGAGTGGAAGACAACCCAAAAGGCAAGGCCTGGTATTGAAAGTGATGCCCTAGATAGCAGAACCTGAGATACCTACGGTGGTCTCGAGTGATGGGTATGTGTAGGTAGGCCTCTGTGAGGTCTATAGAGGTGAGGAAGTCCCCCTGCCTAATCCCCTCCAAGATGGAGAGGAGTGAGTGCATTTTGAACTTCCTATAACAAATGAAGCGGTTCAGGCATTATTTTATTTATTTATTAGACTTATATACCGCTTCATAGGGCTTGCAGCCCTCTCTAAGAGGTTTACAGATTTTTAGCAAATTGATTCAGCAAATTGCCCCCACAGTCTGGGTCCTCATTTCACCCACCTCGGAAGGATGGAAGGCTGAGTCAACCTTGAGTCGGTGAGATTTGAACCGCTGAACTGCAGATAACAGTCAGCTGAAGTGGCCTGCAGTACTGCACCCTAACCACAGCGCCACCTCGGCTCCTTGGGCATTTCAGGTCGAGGATTGCCCTCCAGCCCCCTGATGCCTTAGGGAATACAAAGAGGATGGAGTAATACCCCCGGCCTTGCTGATCTAGAGACACTGGTTGGATGGCCCGGATATCCAACAGGTGCTGGATGGCCTCCTGCATCAGTAACCTCCAGTTTGGATTATTTGAGACTGGACAGATCCGGATGAAACTCGGGGGACTGGAAAGAAACTCAAGTGACAGGCTGTGCCTAATGGTGTTCACCACCCACTTATCAGAGGAAGAGCGGTCCCAGAGATCAGCGAAGTATGCCAAGCAACCCCCAATGGGAGGTGAATTGAATCTAGAACTAGTTTTTGTGGAAGGAGCGCCCCACACTGCCTCCTCTGCCCCCTCAAAAGGGCCGCTTCTGCTGCCTGCCTCTCTGTTGTCTATCTGGGTATCTCTACCTGGCAGAGAATCCTCCCTGGTACTGCCTGGCACCTGAGTACCCCGCATCTGACCCCCTGAAAGAATCCTGACCTCTGAAGGAAGACCCGAAGTCTTGTTCCCGGAAGTAGGACCGTCTGGGATAGGGCACCGTCCTGAACTGGCCCTTCTTCGGAGCAGTGGGAAACACCTTCCACTTGTCCTGTTCTCGACCAGGTAGGGGTCCAGAGCTGCTCCAAAAAGGGCATCTCCCATGAAAGGAGCAGATGCCAGGCGCCACTTGTGGCGTACATCCGCCTGCCACTGTCGCAGCCACAGCAATGGAAGAAGCGATCGCCCTGGAGGCAAACCTGGCTGCGGACAAGGTGGCGTCTGCCGAAAATTGGATGGCTGCCACCAGTTTGTTGATGTCTTGATGTGCTCTGACATCGGTGATGGGGATTCGTTGTTGCAGCTCCTATAACCAGAGTAAGGAAGACTGGTTGAAGGAGGAGGCTGTGGTGGCTGCCTTCACTGACCAGACGGCTGCTTGATGAAGCCTTTGGAGAGTGAGGTCCGCCTTCCTGTCCTCCAACTTCAAAGCATCCTCTGGTTCCCCTGGCAGATTAGTAGGGGTCTGCAGTGCCATGACTGGTGCATCGATGGAGGACTGTGACAGCACCCTAGCCATGTCCTGATCTACATTGAAGAAGGCCTTGTCTGTAGATGTGGGGGTGGGTCCCACTGTGGGAGCTGCCCATTGGCGCTTCACCAAGTCTAAAAAGGCCCTGGGGGTTGGCACTGTGTCTGTCTCAATGGCCTGCTCATCAAAGATGGTTTCTGTTGAGAACCCCTGATGCTGAGGTGGTGCTTCTGCTGCTCTGTTTCCAAGCTTGGCGGCTGCCTTGGCTTTGAATAGGAGTGACTTGTACAATGAGGGTTGGAATAACCCGGTGAAGGCCCGCTTAGGAGGGGGCATGCCTTCGTCTTTGGATAGTTTATCCTCCCTAACCTCCCCCTCCTCGCAATTCAGGTCACTGTCCTCTTGTGATGAGGCCGGGGAGCTAGGCATGTCTTCCCCCTGGGTTTCCAGGCCCTCTGGTATCCTAGGAGAAGATGCTACTTGAGGCTGCATTTTTGGCTGCTGAAATGCCACTGTCATGCATTGCTGGAAGGCCTGCATCATTAGGTCTTGAAAATTGGGAACCACTGTGGGGGGGGGGATTCTAGCTGGTGCCCATGCCCACCCGTGCAGGGGGAAATCCCAGAGGTTGCCACCCCTGAACAGGATCCCAAAGACCGGATGTGTCAATAGGGATCCTTGCTTGCACTGTAGGTCCTCCCCTATGGCCCCACCAGTTGGAGGGATTCTAGGGGTCTTCCCCTTCTGCCCCAGGGCTGGGATGGACTTATGGCTTATTGCCTTCGTGCAGACCTGCTCTAATTTCCGGTGCCTCCTTCTTTTGTACTTAGAGGGAGGTTTGGAAGGCTTGGGGGCACCCTCTGCTTCTAGCTGCCCTGGGGGAAGGTGCTTCTTCTTGTCTCTAGGCTTTCTCCCCCTCCCCCCACATCTGGGCAGCTTCTGGGGTGGCCACTAACCTGGAGTGATCCTCTGCCCCTCTGGTGGGGCTGCTGGCTGTCGCTGCAGCTACCTGGGTCTTGCTGACCTCCTTGGTGCTGCTGGGCGCCGCTATCTCTTCCCGGCTTCAAGATGGCGCCTGTGCCAGGAAACAAAGGGTGCTGGTTTTAAAAATTCCTTTCCAAGCAACTTGTGCTCCAAGGAACTGCCGTGCGCCCCTGCCGCCAGTTTTTCGCCTCCAGCCTCTTTCTGGCACTGCTGAAAGCCTGGCTCTGCTCATGGGCCCCCTCCAACCAGCTGGGCCACGTGAAAATGGCGCGGGCACTCTGCGGCATTTGGGGAAGCCGCGGTTTGCTACTTGACCCTGTGGGGAGCAGCAGAGTGTTCCGGCGTGCGGCAAGGCTCACCTTCTCGGCAGGACTCCGGCACCTCCTTAGACTCTGCCGGTGGCCCCGATTGATTGGGTCACGTGGAAGCAGCATGGGCACTCTGCGGCCCTTGAAAAAGCTGTGGCTCACCACTCAACCCTTTTGGGGAGCGGCGGAGTGCTCTGGCGCGCTGGAGCCTCTGCAACAGGGCTTGCCTTTGTAAGGCTTGTGCCCCTTGTCTCCTGCTTGCCCGGCAGATTTTCTTTCTGAGTGATGCTTGTCTCAGTCAGAGGCCTGGGAGGCGTGCTGCCCCTGGGGGCTTTCAGCAAATCTTCTGCAGCAATTTCTTGCATTTTGAATTTTTCCAAGATTATCGGAGATCCAAGATGGCAAACCGTCCAGTTGAGGGACTGAGTCGATAACTGTGTGGTACCTGGTGGACCAGGGACATGTCCCAAAAACCTATCTGACTCAGTCCAATCAACAAAATGATAAGGTCAACCCATCCTGGATACTCCTCTCCTCACTATGGAGAAGTAAGTAAACACTTTGTAATTTCCCATTAATACATATGTATATGCATGCTTAGCATGTTGCACTTCTTTTAGCATCAGAAAAATCCAATGTACAGGGGTTAATCTTGTTCTTAATAATTCCAATTTTACCTATTGTGCAGCTTCTAGAGTTTTATAATCTATGACCTAGCTTTAAAAGTATAACAGCTACCTGATAGAGGAGAGAAATATATTAAAGTTAGCCTTTAAAGCAAGGCACTCCAACCTTGGCAACTTTAAGACTGGTAGACTTCCCATGGTAGATGGATAATTCCAGGAGTTGAACCCCACAACTCTTAAAGCTGCCAAGGTTGGAGACCCCTGCTTTAAAGAGCCTAAACTTCTTGTGACTATTTTTAAATAACCTTTTTAAATTAACGGATACATGTATACATTTCTATGGCTAACAATCAATATTTAGTTTTGGACATGAAAACAGAATTACTACAATTTCTGGTGGTTCTGATGAATTCCCCACTATTCTGTCAATTTCTTCTAACGTTTGTTTGGAAATCTAGTGCATCACATATGATAGAAAAAACTGTTTGTTATTCCAATAAACAGGCAGTCAAAATAATAAGTTTTATATTTTCATTTTGCAAGAAATGATGTTTTATTCATTGCCTCAGTACAAGCAAGACCACACCACAAACTTATTTAAACCTTTGAAACCAAAGTATAGATATTGCTCTTCTGTTTCAAAGTCCTGGCAAACCCTTCATTCCCTGCATGAGATAGATAGCTGACTTGATCAGTAGATTTTGACAAAGAATTTGATTAACAAAAAAAGTTAAATGGCAAAAATCAATGTAGCAGCATAGCTGAAGCTGCTACAATGAACTGATGGTCTAGATTGATAGCCATTACATGTCTTTGTATCCAGAAATAGATTTGTTCCCCACATATCTGCTAAGAATAAGTGGAAACAATGATTGTCCACAAGAAATGACAGCTGTAACTTAAAAGTATCATTTCCAACTTGGTGCCTCTGAGATATGTTGAAGTTCACTTCCTATAATTGTGTTGATCCCGCTGACTGGAAGATTATGGAACAAAGTTGTTGTGCATTCAAGGACAAAATTCACTAAAATCAGTTTGTGCCACTGTTTCAGGAAGGCTAACTTATAACAACCATAATATTAAAATAATGTTACCATAATACTGTTAAATGTCTCGAAATATTGATTTCAAGAATTCTAAATTTTTTTTTTAAAAAACTGCTTGACACAAATAAATCCAGATTTAAATGTATTTGCTAATACAGGTAGTCCTCAACCTACAGTTGTAACTTGGGAAATTCCATTATAAGTCAAGTTGAAGGGCTGTATAGAAACTTAAAAAATAAAGAAATAACTACAATGACGGAGCATAGCAGTTAAAACCTAGACTAATAGCCAAGATGAATGGTCCAAGGAATATTTCTCCCTGCATTTTATTATGTATTTAGTTATTAAATTTATTGGCCCAGATCTTATCACAAATTTGAACTTGGCCTCAAATAGTGCCATTTAAAATTCAACTGTAAACATTAAACATGTATATAAATTCAACAATCTGAGCAATACTTATTGGAAGGAAGTACCATATTTTTCAGAGTATAAGAAGCACCGGAGTATAAGACGCACCAAGGCTTTGAAGAGACAAATAAAAAACGTAGGTAGGTAGATAGAGGGATAGAGAGGGAGAGAAATACAGTAGGTAGGTAGGGAGAGAGCAAGAGTAGGTAGATAGAGGGAGAGAGAGAGAGAGAGAGAGAGAAGGAGAAAGAGAAATACATTAGGTAGGTAGGGAAAGAGGGAGAGAAAGATACAGTAGGTAGGTAGGGAGAGAGAGTAGCTAGGTAGATAGTAGATGTTTCCAGGTGTATTTATCCATATACTGGAGAAGGAAATCGCTGACAACATGCTGCACCTAAGATTTGTTTCTGCTGGCACAGCACTTGATCAATGGAATTTTCATCAATCACACTAACTAAAGAGCTTTCTGAAAGGAAAAAAAAGGTTTTGCATTCTGCAAACCTCCCCAAAGTGGTCCGTTTTTCATGAAAACGGCCCTGTTTTTTTCCAAATAAAAGGCATAAATAGCCTTTGGGGGGGGGACTTGCAGAGTGCTCGGGGAGGGCAAAAACAAGCAAAAAGGGCCATTTTTCACAAAAATGGGTCCGTTTTTTGTCAAAAAAATTGCGTGCATAGCCTGATGGGGGCTTATAGAGTGCTGCAGGGGGCTGGAGGGGGGCAAAAAAATGTTCCATTTTTTGCTAATTTCTACCCTCCCAAGTGCCCAGGAGTGCTCTGAAAGCATCCATAAGGGTATGCACGGCCATTTTGGTGAAGGGGGCAGGGCTTCGGGAGGCAAAAAAATGCTGTATTCGATGTATAAGACGCACTCAGATTTTCAGCCTCTTTTTTGAGGAAAAAACGTGCGTCTTATACTCTGAAAAATGCGGTATGTATTCATATGTATGTATCTCTAAATTAGAGTGGATGTAAGTGGTTTCATTAGCAAAATATGTTCAAAGCATGTCAAGATGCAGTTGTGGAAAATGTTCATTGGTAACTTGATATTTGGAATGTAATAACTCATCTACCTCCAAAAAAAGGCAGCTGGACATGTTGTGCTAATGCAACTAAGGCAGAAAATAAAGATTTATTTGTTCCTCCATCATGGGATAAGCTGTTAACTGTGTTGTCCATCTATATTTCACTCATATACTTTTCCACTGACACCTTCATAGTGATATACATGCACAAATATAAAATGAATATTTCTGATACATATTCATAATATTGTGAAATTGTATTACATACACAGTATACAGAATTGGGTTGTTGTGGTGATGGTGTTTTCTTTACTGTTGCCAGGAATGTTTTCTTCAGGAGATATTTCAATTACTTTCCCCCCTAAATAATCATCTAAAAGTAAGGTCCTTGAATTAGTGCCAGCAGCAGAGAATAATCTATGCCAACTGAAGTGAAAGTTAGCAAGCTAAAAAAAGCAATAAACAAAATGTTTCATAATTTCTTTTCTCTGAAAGACAAGCATTCTTCTAAGGCAGGGATGGGCAACTTTTGAGGATCTGGAGGAACCATATTTTTTGATTTATGCCTACATGGGCATGGGTTTTGATATCATTTGGTTAGGTTTTTAAGGGTGAAATTGCATCCACAAAACTACAGAAATAGTCATGCAAATGGGTGCTGCTCTAACATACTAAAAAAAAGCACTAGTTTTTAATCACTTTATAACAGCGGTCTCCAAACTTTTCAGTTTGACAGATGGGCAAGGGGTAGAGGGGATATTCCATGTGAGTAGCAGGTGCACGTACCATCATTTGTGTAAATGGAGCTTCATGTGTGGCTGCATGGTGGTTTCTTGTCAATTCTAACCTCTTCTATAGAAGAGGTTCCACAAGTCTACAGTGCTGTTTAGAACCGGTTCCAGCTTCCTCCCCTCATCAAGTTGAAGAGCGAAAGAAGGAATTCTGGGAGTTGAAGTCTTAAAGCTGTCAGGTTTGAACACCCCTGGGGATTTTCTAAAGGGTTAGGAGTGCAAGGGTCTTGTACGTTGGCAGCTTTAAGACTTGCCTGCTTCAAATGCCAGAGTTTCTGAGCCAACATTTTGGTTGCTAAGTAAGAATGTTGTTAAGTGAGTTTCACCACATTTTACAAGTTGGCCACGCCCATCCAGTCACATGGGTGGCAAGCCACTCCCACAAAGCAGGCCACACCTACAGAAGAGGTTCTAAAAAAATCTGAAACCCACCATGGGGCTGCACCTGCCTGGTTTTCATGCAAGTGGAGTTTAGTGTGTAAGTGCACCTGCCTGCCACTTGTGCAAAAGGAGCTGCACTTACACATGCCAGTTTGGTGGCCTGATTCCAGGGTTGGGGAGCCCTGCTTTATAGAAACAATGTCCCTTAGAGGAAGAGTGAAAACACATTAATGCTTGTGTCAGATATCACAAAACCAACAGATGTCTGTCTGTCTGTCTGTCTGTCTGTCTGTCTCTCTCTCTTTCTCTCCTGGACATATACACACTGATATACACATTTTTTAAGACTTACAAAGTCCAAAATAAATGACAATAAAATAATACTTGTTTAATCGTTAAATATTGTGATAGATAGGCAGAATGTAGAGTAACAGACTGCTTTACATATCACTCCTGTCTCAAGTCATTTTCACAACATTCTTGTGAAGTTAATTCTGCCTCATAGCTTTTCCTTTATATAGTATCCTGTCCTATGTGTCAACTCAACTGGAAAGCCTTTTTAGAAGAAAGTTATTTGCTATTCCAAATAAATGTTGATTGCTGTTGAAAGGCAGTTTATTGTTAAACAGGGAGAAAGTAAATGAAGCAAGAACCAACTATAATATAATAGTCAACATGTACTATGGTTTGATTTACAGTATAATCAAGATTTCTACAAATCATAAAAAGTGTTTTTAACCAAACCATGTTAAATTATATAATATAATATAATATAATATAATATTATATATATATATGTGTGTGTGTGTGTGTGTGTGTTTATTTGTGCTAATATATCTTATATATATATATGTGTGTGTGTGTGTGTGTGTGTGTGTAATATAATTGGTTTGCTAAAAACTATTTGTTATTATGAAGAAGCCCTATAGGACACTACACAGTATGTTTATCATCAAAATATGTACCTGCCACTAATATCTATATTTTAACATACCAATATATCGTATAGCATTATCATCTATAGTGAAGGATGTCTAGATAGGAAACATGAGAAGAAATATTAATGTTAGTGATGTAAAGTGATGGGGCTGTGTAAACAGACATGAATAAGATGGTAACTATTATTCAAAAATTAGAAATAAAGGTTAACACTCGGCAATTTAACTCTTATTTCACAAGCCAAAATGCATTTCAAAATGAGACAGGGGGATAAACAAACTTGACTTGTAAGCAGCTTTTTATCTTTCCTTTATTGGTGACATTCTTTAAATAAAAGTGACTCCATGAAATACAGCCCAGTACTCCTGTTGTAATAAAATATGCTGACATTACTAAATTTATTGTGAATGCAATTTTCCAAAATCTACCATAAATTTAGCATTTTATGGTAATTTGTTCTATTACCCTCATTAGATTTTATTAAATATTTATTGAACTACACTTTGTAGGAAGTTATCATCCAGCCCTCTCCCAGAAAAATGAAATATGCTAGGAAATATTGAAAAGGCAGAATATTTCTCTGGATGTGAAAAGAAAGAAACATGTTTTAAAAGACAGAATAGCTGCCTGTAACTTCCTTCCCATCCCCACTTTGTTAATGGGCCATTAAGAAGGCCAAGCTAGTCCACTTTACATAATAAAGACTTCTCCACTTCAGCTACAGGAAAGCATGATAATATTGCCCCCAACTGACCACATGGCATCTGAGAACTCAACCAAACCTGGATACAAAACACAGCCCAGAGAGTTGCCCCTGCATGGCCCCATGGGAGTCTGACAACCAATCAGAATACATTTCTTACACAGGAACTGGAAACAGAGAGGTGGGACTGAACCGGTTATAAAAAGCCTAGCAAGCTCCTCCCTCAGCCCTTCTCTTCTTCTCCACCAACATTGAAGCATGTGATCACCTTTTCTATTCAGGACTCAAGCCATGTGGTCCTGTCCACCAATAAACCATCTTTCCAAGCAGCCTCCATGTCTCCAGTGTCTTTTTCCCCACTTGGAGCCGAACCCAGAAGGACATTTCTTTCATCAACTTCCCCTGTCTTTTTGTTTGTTTATTGTTGCAGATGTTGTCTTATTTCTTTTTCAAAAGTATTAACCAAGTTGATAATTTGGCCTTGTCAGCAAAGGTCAGGCAAAACAGTGTGAAGTCCTATTATATAATAGTTTCAACTGTTGAGCAGCAACAGGAATATGTGGTATATAGACCAACATTATCATACTATATAAACTGATCTGAAGATGCCAATAAATATGATTGGAGCAATTTTAAGGTTTCCTGAAATTATAATGTTTTAAAAAACAGGCTTTATTTTTAAAATTACTTAAGATTACAATTCCAAGCTTAATTCTCATTGGAAACATGCCCTAACTTTTGAAGAATCTTCATAGAACGGATAGATCTGTTTTTAAAAAGAAACATAATTCTGAATATACGTTACTATTTCTAAGAGATTACAAAATCCTTACTTTAAGCAATTGCCTTAAGTTAGATACCATCTGTCACCATACCATGCAAGAGTTTATTTTTTGCAGCAGCCCTAAAGGAATTGCAATTAGTCCCCAGTAGACTATTTTGTTGCTAATGAGTTAAAATTAGATGGCGCTACATTTAAGCAACATTGCTTTTTAATATAGGGTCCTAGAATAATATTGGTGCAAAAACTCATTTGAAATGAGATGGGGGAGAAGGAATCTATATAGTACTTGTTATTTACTATTTAGTAACAATATCAAAATATGATCAGAATTAAGCAGTTTTCAAGATATGGTCCACTAATTTTAATCTGAGTTTATATAAGTCTTTTCCCCCCTTCTTTCTCCAAACACTGTATTTGTCACTTCTAGTACAGTTATATATAATACGAATGCATGCAGCTCTACACTAAAACTGTAGAAGTTACTAAGATTTGAGTTTTTAAATTCTTTTCCACTTGGTTCCAGAAAGTCAGCCCCTCCAACAGAAACTGAAGATCTCATTATCTCTGAGCAGATGCACTTAGGGAAAATAGGAATAAATAAGGGGTAACTCAAGGAGCCTCTAACATGTTGAAGGGATTAATGTAAAATATT
Source organism: Thamnophis elegans (assembly GCF_009769535.1). Taxonomy (NCBI): domain Eukaryota; kingdom Metazoa; phylum Chordata; class Lepidosauria; order Squamata; family Natricidae; genus Thamnophis; species Thamnophis elegans. Next base: position 94,723,332 of record NC_045543.1, read on the forward strand.
GTATTTTATATTTGACCTTTGTAGAGAACCTTCTTCTTTTACATTTCCATTCAGTGTGAAATGAGTGGGGAATCTGTAGCTTTACATACACTTTACTTTGTTAAGTAAAAACATCACAAATACATAAGGATAAGCGGTACTTGAGTGCTTAATTGTGTTAACTATGTGCTATGTTTTTACAAGCTTTTAGCATCCAGAAGTTTTGTAACTATAAAATTCACATGCTAATAAACATCAATGGGATTTACAAATTCATTAAGGCATGAATGAAGAATATTTTTTGATTTTTTTTCAGAACAAATTAAACTGACATATGATTTGTAAGATTAGTTTTTAAAATGTAAAATCATTTACAGGTCTGACAGTGACTTTTAAATGATAATTCAGTATCCATGCAGGCAGTATCTAAATATATGTTCTCACTAAAAGGTTTGTCTACAAAATCTATCTTTCTTTAAATATGGTATGACCTATATAGCATCATCCAAGCAATTCTGGATGACATGCAAATATGAAAACCATCTTTAAAAAACCAATAATAAATAAAAACCAATGTACTATACTAGGTAAAAAAAACCAACAACACTAAGAACCAAGGAATCCAATTATTCATGTGGGGGTCACAAATTACCATGACGCAAAGCCTTCTGTAAAAAGTAGATTTTAAGGGTATTCCTATAAGAGAAGATAATAGCTATGCAAACCTGGGAGGATGGGAAGGCATTGCTATAGGGAAGAGATTGGCACAGAAAATGTCATTTCAACTGTCACACAAAATAACAGAATTTTAAGAATGGGACCTGGAACATGCCTTCATTGCTAGAACTAATAGAATAGAAAACATAACCAAAGAGATACATTCCCATCATTATTAAACTAGGATTAAAGGAACTGAGGCCACGAATACCTATTGTCTGGGAATCAGTGTGATTTACAAGCTAGGATAGTTATGTAAGACCTCTGCCAACCCTACAACCAGCCATAACTGATTTTAGGCAGGGCATTGATTTCTAGTTACTGTATCTCCTTGTTACTGTCATGAGATAGTCAGTTTTATTTTATCTTTAATTTTAAGTGCCACCAAGTCATTTTTTATTTTATTTTTTATAACCACATAAATTTTCTCCATGATGATCTATCTCTAACTTGGTCTTCCATGTCTTCCAACTGTGCACTCATTGCCATTGTAACTGATTCAATCTATCATATTGATAGCATAGTATCATCTTCTATTTCCTTCCACCATTGTCAACATTACAGCCTTTTCCAGAGAACTAGGCCTTCACATAATGTGTCTGAATTAGAGTATTTTGAGTCTGGTCATTCATAACTTATGTAAAAACTCTGGGTTGATTTGTTTGATAATGAAATCATGTGCTGATTGTTTCCTCCATAGTCTTCTACAATAGGGGTCCCCAACCCACTACTGGGCTATTTGGAACCAGGCCACATGAGAGACGGGTTGGTGTGCACGCAGCTCAACTTGTACAAGCAGTGGCCTGTGTGCACATGAACCCAGCTCACTTGTGTCAGTAGTGGGCTGGCACACACAGACATGTGCATGCGTGCTGGCCCACTGCTTATGTAGCTCGGTTCCCCTCTACCTCCTAGCTGGGCTATCAAGCTGCAAATATAGAGGACTGCTGTTTTACAACACTAAGGTTTAAAAGTGCCAATACTCTTCTAATTGTGCTTCTTCAAAGTTCAACCTTTGCTTGCATAGAGTATCACAGGGAATACCGTGGCTTGCCTGAGTCTGATCTTTGTTGTATACAGAACATATGAATATACTCTTCTAAAGCTTTCATGGTTGCTCTACCAACTGCTAGTTTGCAGCCTATTTTGTTATTTGCTTGGTCCTTTATTGACAATGGTTGATCCTAACCTATGTATCACTTTTATGTCCACATTGCCAGCTCTAAGATTGGTTATTCTATCAGTTGTCATCAGCTTGGTTTATTTTATATTTAATTTTAGTCTGAATTTTTTACTTCATGTCTTAATTTTTTATTACCAGAATTTGCAGAAACATTTCATTTTTAGCTATCAGGGCAGTCATAAGCATTGCACAGGTAACTGATGCTATTCCAATTCTAAAATCACACTCATTTGCTTTCAATGCAACTTAATATATATTGAGCATCTAGGTTGAATAAATAAGGGGAAAGATTACAGTTCTGTCTCTGTGGCCAATCCGTTTCACCATATTCTATCTATACTGAGGCTGCCTGACCGACACATAGATTTGTATGAGGAATATGAGATGTTCTCAGATTATCATTTTTCTGAGCATATTCCACATCTTTATGTGATTGATACAATTAAAGATCCTGCTATAATCAGTGAAGCACATAGTAGCTTGTGATATTCTTTGGCTTTCTCAATTATCCAGCATGCATCAGAAATAGTCTATCGAGATTCTTAATCATCCAGGTCATGATTGTCTCAAAGGTGTTTTGTCAAGAGGCATCTGGACTTTCTGTTTATTCTTTGAAGACATTGAATTTCTCACCCAAGATGCTTCTCAGCCAAGAAGCTTCTTTGAAACATTTTCAAAGAAAAACCAAAAAGTTCAATTGCCTCTTGAAAAGCACCTTTGGGATGATCAGAAATAGTGTCTTGCATTCCTTGACCTTTTTAAAACCTAGCTTGAACATCTGGCACCTTTTTTTCTATGTAGGATTGGATAATCTGCATTGGATAATCCTAACCATTATTTTGCTAGTATACTAAACTAAATATGGACTAAATAGGTTTCTGATTTGTATTTTTCAGAAATATTTTATGTTTCAGTACATTTTAAGAGAAATTGCCATTAGCATGTAATTATAAACAATGATTTTTGAACCTACTTTCTGTAATCAATGTTTTTAAATTCAGATTTTCCAATTGATTGAAATGATTTCTTAATAGATAACACTGTCAACTACTATATAAATGCATGAAAATATAATTTCTATTTAGCTATAGAGGTACCTCCACTAGTTTTACTAATGATTTTGTACTTGACCTGATCTAAATCCAAAGAAAATGTGACTTGTTCCTGCTGGGTTCTTAAATGAGATTTAAATTAACTACATAGATTCTTTAACATGAGTGCACGGACTGCTCAATACAGACAAATAAGACTTTCTGTATAACTGCTAGACAACCATGAAAAACTACCTTCTAGGATTAATCATTCCTTCATCTTTTGTTTGTTTGTTTTTAAACTTAATAATCCAAGTTAATGGGAAGTTCAACAAGTGCTTCAAACATAAAGTTGTCTGTATATGTAATATTTTTGATATATATTCTATATATACAATATATTGTATATTTTTGAAATTAACTCTCACTATAAGTTAGATTTAAACTTAATTATAGGAACAGCATAACAGGATTTCTCTTGATCTCATACATATTTTTTTCATAGGCATATAGCCTGCATCTATAAAATCTCAGCATGTTATATTATAAAATTTCTTGATTATGAAAGAAAGCTGTCAGTTAGTTAAACTAAGTAATTCTAAAATTGAGTCCATTAAGACAAAGGTGGCTCCAATATTGCTACCTTTAAGACTTACATTTTAATACCAGAAAGAAACTGCCTCCGCTTAACAAAATAGCATAATTCATGAGATAACTAATGTAGGAAGTGTCTTTGTCAGAATACTGGTTGCCTACTTTTCTTAACACATTTCTTTCTTTCTGATAAAATAAAATCTACTTTTAGTCCCCAAGTTCTGGGGTGTTTCCACCTCGATTGTACTCTGCAGCTTGCTATACTGTATATTTGGTGTTCCATGCTATGTTCAGAATAACAGAGTTGGAAAGGGCCAAATCAGACTTCTGATCCAACCTCCTGCTCTAGCAGGATATCCTATACTATATCAGACAAGTGGGTTTCCATCCCTTCTTAAAAACTTCCAGTGATGCAGCACCCACAACTTCTGAAGGCAAGTCTTCATTTTATTTCTGTCTCTTCTTTGGCCTTCAATTACAGATATTTCTCAACTTATGATTGTAATTGAACTTGCTTGCAGGTTGTGAGAGTTGCTAAATGAGCAGCACTATCACCTTCTTCAACATGAGCTCCAAAATTCTGGAGATTTGCAGAAGAGACCACTCATATCTTCCTCCCCACCTCTTTCACCAATCACTCATTTATCTTTTGTAAGTCTCCAGAGCTTGCATTGGGGAAAGGGAGTCGGCTGCTACACCACTCGGACTGCTTTGAAAATGTTGCCTGCTTTCAGGATGGATCCATGTGGCCTAATGAGCCCAAGGGATGGAGTATCCTGATCTCTTTACCAATGAGATCTAGATCTAGAGCTCTTGAGATCTATAGTACAGAAGGTAAAGGAGTGATCAGTGACAGGGAATAGAGAGGAAGGTGTGGGACCCAGTAGGTTAAGAAGGAAGCTCAAGGTCTCAGGGACTTGGTAGGGTTTGAAAGCAGACTTAAGGGCTATAGGAATCTGACTTGATGGGATGGAAGGGAGATAGGTGAAAGTGTTGGTTGTAAGGGAGAATATGGGCAAATCTTGTTCACATGATTGCAAGGGCACTGCAGCAGCTATATCTTTCAAACTGCTTGTAAGTAGCTTTGGAGGGTCCATTGTAACCTCAAACAGTCACTAAATTTTAGGTTTTAGGTTTTAAATTGAGGATTATTAGTGCTATGGTTATTTTCAGCTTACATGAATGAATGAATGAATGAATGAATGAATGAATGAATGAATGAATGAATGAATGAATGAAAGTTTATTTATATGCCGCCCTTTTCCCTGGGGGGACTCAGGGCGGCTTACAACTCGAGAGAAGGGGGAAACAAACATTTAACACATAAGAACAATACATAATTAAAAAGCGCAACATTCATACCATTCGGGTGGGTTACAATCTTTAGCCCCAGGCCTGACGGGATAGCCAGATTTTAAGGGCTGTGCGGAAGGTCTGGAGGGTGGTGAGGGTACGAATCTCCACGGGGAGGTCGTTCCAAAGGGTCGGAGCTGCTACCGAGAAGGCTCTCCTCCGCGTAGTTGCCAGTGGACACTGACCGGCAGATGGAACTCGGAGGAGGCCTAATCCATGTGATCTAATTGGCCGCACGGAGGTAATTGGCAGTAGGCGGTCTCTCAAGTACCCAGATCCACTACCATGAAGGGCTTTATGGGTGACAAGTAGCACCTTGAAGCGTACCCGGAGATCGACAGGCAGCCAGTGCAGCTCGCGGAGGATAGGTGTTATGTGGGTGAACCGAGGTGCACCCACGATCGCTCGTGCGGCCGCATTCTGGACTAGCTGAAGTCGCCGGATACTTTTCAAGGGCAGCCCCATGTAGAGCACATTGCAGTACTCCAGCCTAGAGGTCACAAGGGCACGAGTGACTGTTGTGAGGGCCTCCCGGTTCAGGTAGGGGCGCAACTGGTGCACCAGGCGAACCTGGGCAAATGCCCCCCTGGTCACAGCTGACAAATGGTGGTCAAAAGTCAGCTGTGGGTCCAGGAGGACTCCCAAGTTGCGGACCCTGTCTGAGGGGTGTAGTGTTTGACCCCCCAGCCTGAGAGTTGGAACACTTGCCAAATTAGTGGGAGGGAAACACAACAGCCACTCGGTCTTATCTGGGTTGAGCACAAGCTTGTTAGCCCTCATCCAGTCCCTAACAGCTTCAAGGCCCTGGTTCATCACGTCCACCGCTTCATTGAGTTGCAATGCCACCAAAACTGATTGTTGAAATGAACAGTCTTAGAATTCTAAATTCTAAATGCTTAAACAAATATTATACTATGAAACATCTGCAAGAAAGCCACTAAAGAGCACCAGAAATTGCTCAAATATTGTATTGGATTACATTTTCCAGCAACACCCTGTTATAGGTCCTCATAATGTTTCAACAGAATACCACTAGTTTGAATCTCATTTTTCCAAAATAATACAAGTAATCCCCAATTTACAATAGTTTGATTAGTGACCATTCAAAGTACAGCGCACTGAAAAAAGTGACTTGACACTGTTGCAGCATCCTCATTGACATGTGATCAAAATTCAGATGCTTGGCAACTGACTCATATTTATGACAGTTATAGTGTCCCAGGGTCATGTGATCACCTTTTGTGACTTTCTGACAAGTAAAGTCAATGAGGAAGCTGGCAGGAGATTTCAAATATCAAACAATTGATGCTTAACAACATTGCAAGATTTCGTTTTAAAAAAAGCAACTGGAAGGGCATGGTCATGTGACATTGTGCTTTACAACTGCATTACTTAGTAATAGAAATTCCAGTTGCAATTACTATCTTTAAATGAGAACTACCCGATATGCTAAAGAATGAACCACCATCATATAAATATGATGAAAACCTTAATCTTTCAACTTAACAACAGTTCAATAGCAATAGTACTTAGACTGATAAATCACTTCCCAGTGCTTTTATAGCCCTCTGTAAGCAGTTTACAGAGTCAGCATATTGCCCCCAACAATCTGGATCCTCATTTAACAACCTTGGAAGGATGGAAGGCTGAGTCAAGCTCAGAACTGAACTCCTGGAGTGAGCAGTGAGTTATCCCTGCAGTACTGCATTCTAACTACTGCACTACCATAGTTCTGTTAATTCTCAAATTAACAATTTTCTCAAAAAAAGAATATAACATAAATCTGAATTTAACACTTTCATTCTTTCCCTGCAGTCATATGATCATAATTCAGGTGATTGACATTGGTTCCCATTTACATCTAATTGCAATGTCCCATGGTACTATGATTGCAATTTGCCATTGGTTAAAATGGATTTGAATGCATGACCATGTGACTTGACTTATAATGTGGCGACTTGACTGATGATTCAGTTAAAATGATTATAAAACTGGGTCCTTGACAGTGGTGGGTTTCAAAAATTGTTCGAACCTACTCTGTGGGTGTGATGGAACCTACTCGAACCTACTCTGTGGGTGTGGCCTCCTTTGTGGGAGTGGCTTGCCGCCCATGTGACCAGAAGGGAGTGGCTTGCTGCCCATGTGACCGGATGTGAAGTGCTGGTGACACTTGTCAGAACCACCTTAAATTACCTCACACACAGCACTGGGATGCATAAGAATATGATGTAAACTTGTTTTTTAAAAGGCATATTTGGTTTGCGTTAAAACAACTTCAACACACGCAATGTTCTGATTTCACCACAAGCGCAGTAGTCATCCTTACCTTTCACAGAGGCACTGAGTTTTATAAATATGAGCATGATAGTGTAGAATAATCATATCCAAAGACCAGTGGTGGGTTTCAAAAAATTTTGGAACCTCTTATGTAGTTGTGGCCTGCTTTCTGGGTACACTGGTGGGACCTCTTCTAACCGGTCTTCTCCGGATCCCATCTGCCAGCCAATGTCGGCTGGCGACTCCCCGGGGGAGAGCCTTCTGTCGCAGCTCCAGCCCTCTGGAACGATCTCCCCGTGGAGATCTGGACCCTTACTACCCTCCCAGCCTTCCGCAAAGCCGTTAAGTCCTGGCTGCTCCAGCAGGCCAGGGGGCTTTCGAAATATCCAGCCCCTCAGAAATTGTGACTGTTGTGTATTTTAACATGTTGTTTTGTGTATTATCCCCTTCCCTTGTTTATTGTAAGCCGCCCGGAGTCCTTCAGGAGTGGGTGGCATACAAGATCAATAAAACTAAACTAAACTAAACTAAACTAAACTAACCGGTTCGGTAGATTTGACGAACTGGTTCTACCGAATAAGTGCGAACTGGTAGGAACCCACCTCTGGTCATTGACTTATAAAATTGGGACTTGACATAAAATTGGGACATGACTTATTACTGCATGTTTTTCGGTCCAGATTGTGGTAATAAATCAAGGGTTATCTGTACTATGAAATTTATATTTCAGAATTACTTCTGAAATCCTATATACATAATTGTTTCTCACTAGAGTATAATGTGTCTTATTATTTGCTGGCAAATTATATTCCTACACACACATGCACACACACACACACACACACACACACACATATATATATATATATACACACATACATACATACACATACACACACATACATACACACACATACATGCACACATACATACACATGAAATTTATGTAAAATATAGTACACATAAACAATACTCGTATTCACTTTCAGAGTGAGCCACAATATACAAAGCACAATAAAAACATATTAAAAGAAGTAAAAGAAAGAAAAGACAGATGAGAATAAAGGAAAAGATATCAAAATCTATTTTACATCAAAGGAGACTCTGACGTTGCGACAACACGAAGTGCAATCTTGGTGGTCCAAGATCGTGGTTGATACTTTTGTTGCTGGATGGTCCTTTTGGACCTAAACCATCCTGAACAGATGGTGACAGGGAAGGATATATCCTGCTGATTTCAGGGATACCGCAAAGTCCCTGATTGATTCAGGAGAATCTCTTTTTTGCCAGAGACAGAAGCACAGCCATTGAAGCTGCTGAAGTTGGGACAGCTCTGGAACAGGAGGAAAATGGAAAGAGAAAGTGTTTCCATCTGGTGAGGAAATCATATTATTATAAAAGAGACTACCCCCAAAAAAACTAAAGCTAAATTAAATTTGAAAACAGAAGAGAACAAGCAGCAAATTAAGCTACATTAAACAGTGTCTTATCCTTTTTTAAATTTTCTTTTACAGCTGGAACTTTTGCAAATGTTTCCTATTCTTTAAATTGAATGGATTAGTTTTTCTTCTACTTTTTATATACCTATGGATTAAAATATTTTGCCTTATTTTTATAATGCTGGATTGGATGGGTTTTTTGCTCCATTTAAGAATTTTGTTTTCTTTAAGCCTGGAATATAAAGAAGATATAAAAGGAATACAAAGAGGGCTGTAATAACAGAGGGAAAGGAAGTAACACTGCCACTTGGAGGCTGAAGGCTTGGAAATATTGTATTTTCTTTTTTCTCTTTGATCATTTGACTTTGAATTTCAAGGTTCTTCAGCTTGTTTACAGAGAGTGATAGTGAGAAGAGAATTAGTTGTTAACACAGGTGCTCTTTGGGAGCTTTATTGGCAGCTGGAGTGGAGTAAAAACAAAGCCTTGTCTTGAAAGATTATAAATGAATTTGCTTTAAATTAAAAAAAAGGTTTTGAATGCCAGAGTAGCAGTGTTTACAAGTTGGAAGAATGGCACAACATGAAAAAGAAACCTTAACATTGCAAAAGATTATGTTTGAAATTCAAAAATTATTAGAAGTAACAGAGAAAATTGAGAAGAGATTGGAGAACATAGATCGTAGAACAGTAAAATTTGATGGAAAAATTGAGGATGTTCATCAAATGAAAAAAGTGGAGGTCAGAGGTCTAAAAACTGAAGGAAAAAATAAACAAAGGGCAAGAAAATTGTTATACTGACAGTGAACTGAGCATAGTTGGAAATGGAAAGAATGGAATATGGAAAGAGGAGATAGATGGACTGGAGCTCTACCCCAGATTTCAAAGTATAGAAGAAGAAAAGTGAGAAGAATTGATGGAACTAAGGAGATAAATCTTGTCAGAAGCACTAATGATAACCAAAGATAAGCTGATTGAAGTAGCAGATGGAGGCTTTAAAGCTTATACAAGATATGCAATATGCAATAAGTTGCGAAGAGAAGTCCATACAAAACTTACTAAGGAAATAACCAGAATACTAATGCCACAAATGGCAAGAGACATAAGACTGCACTATTACTGGAAAGACACAGGTTGATGTAATAAAAGCTTACAATAAAAAAATTAAGTCAAATTTAGTTAAATTTAGAGCATTATGTATAAAATGATGATGTGATAATGGATATAGTGGATATAGTTAAATAATTGATTGATAATGATAATAATGCATATATATGTATTGGTTTGATAAGAGGAAATTTGATATAAATTGCAAATGGTGACTATGAAAGGAGGTTTAGAAACTCTGTTATTAAATATAACCAATTTTTATTTAGAACATGTTAAAAAGATATAATGTTACTGGATGATATTGGGAAGAGCTAATGGAATGCCATTATGTGGTTTTGCTTTAAATCTGGAATATTTTATATAAAAGGACATAAAACAATTATAGTCAAATGAAGGTTGAGGTATGATGATAATAATATATATAAATATATTTGATTTAAAATATATGATTTGATATGAATTGCAGGTGATGACTGTGGAAGGGATACATGGAAGTTTTTGTAACCAATCAACACACTTTCTACAATTTGTAATGGAAGATGGTTTTGTGGCTTTTTTTGTGTTTTGTCTGTTTGTGTTTATTCAAAAATATAAAAAATCTTTATATAAAAAAACTATTTTACATCATATTCAACCACTACATTTTTTTCGTGTCTTTCTATACTTGCAAATGCTACCTGATTCTACCATTCTAACGTCATTCTTTTGCACCTGTCACTTATTTAGTTTTTTTAACTTATTTAAACTACTTTATTTTTCTTTAAAAGCATCAATTTGATGCTTTTAGTTTGATGCTTTTTTACTCTTTCACTGAATTATGGGCTAGATGTAGATTTCCGGTAAACAGAGTTATTTTCTCAGTTCCAATAATAAACAGTCAGCCTTATGAAAGATACCATTTGCAAGGGAATGGAAGAACATCATAAATTCTTCACTTTTGTAAACAGATTTTATTTCCTTTCAAATCCTCTAAGTACATCCACACGATTATTCATTTAATTTTTAAAAATGGACTTGTTCAACTCCCATTTGATATTCATCAAAAGAAAAAAAATCCAAGGAGTCAAAAAATAAGTAGATGAAACAGTGACTCACAGATGATAAGCACACAAGTGAGCCAAAACTTTAGTGGAGCAAATAAAAATGAAAAGTCTGGTAACTGTGATTTTATTTGGAAAATGTGATCAGAAGATACTTAAAAGCAACAATACTACTGTATTAATTTAGGCATCAGTACCTTACTTCAAATACAAAATTATTGTGTATACTTTTTTCCTGTCCACATTCTAATTATGTTAAGAAATGAAAACTGGATGCTGTTTTTCTATTTTTTTTCCAGAAATATAAACCATTCATTGCCTAAAGCTAGAGCAGCCAGGGCTGATCCATTAATTCAGTATAAGAACACAAACAATAACATAAATATTAATTGAGTATATATTTTGTTGATGTTCAAGTCTTTTGCCACATTCCATCATAAGATACATCTCTTCAAAACTCAAACAAAATATATGCTTAACAACTATCATTGGATATTAATCTAGTGAACTTCAACCGTGTTTTAATATTTATTTCATAAGATTCAAGATGAACAACTATGTGATACACAGCTGTATGGTAACAGTCAGAGGTGGGTTCCTACCAGTTCGCACCAGTTCGGTAGAACCGGTTCGTCAAATCTACCGAACCGGTTAGAAGAGGTTACACCAGTGGACCCGGAAAGCAGGCCACACCTACAGAAGAGGTTCCAAAAATTTTTTAAACCCACCACTGGTAACAGTATAGTAGAGTTTCCTGCCTGAGTAGAGGGCTGGACGAAAGACATCCAAAGTCCCTGATATTCTGTTATCTGTGCCCATCATAGTATAATTAACTAAGAAAATAAGATGGAATAATATCTTCAAATTTTCAAAGGTCAAATACTATTATGTGATAATGAAATTCATGAAATCATCCCTGTTCATCTTGGCAAAGGCAACATTTTCAATATCTGAAAGCTGTCAGATAAAATATACAACAATAGAGGAAAAACAAGAAGCACAATGACAACCATTTTTTTTTGGGGGGGGGAATTGTAAAATGCTCAATTCATCAGAAAACATGATCTGCCATCCTGTTTATACACAGGTACAAGTTTTTGCTCTGATGTTCATAAAGTAGATTTTTAAAAGTACAGGGAATTATTTTTGTGGTTTAAAACAAACTAGGAGAAATCCACTTTCAAAGGCTATAATCTCTTTTTATAATTTTAAGACTGATTAGTAGGTGCAGTATTATGATGTTGTATACAGCTATAATGCAGTGTATAGTCATACAGCGAGTTCATTCTCTATAGGCATGTTTTTAAATAGCTACAAGAGCATCATCCATATATAAGAGAAGACCCACTACTGTACAGAAACCCTCAGTTTGCAGAAGAATTTAAAATGGGAGCCAAAGTACCATAATAATATGCTCAGTAGGCACAGAATGCTGACTGCAGGCAGAAAAAAAAAAGTGAAGCACTGCAATTGAGTATCTGGAAAGCAGCAAAGCACAACTAATGTTTTGCTTCTTTAGGATAAGAGTGGTGAAATCAAGCAGTGGCTGGGTTTTTTGTTATTGGAAACCTTGCCCAACTTTGAGGTAGCATTGTTGTATTTCTCCAATCTGCATGGGATGTACAGTAAATTAAATGTTCTTGGGTCTATCATACTCTGTCCCTTTTTGGCCCTCTGCTTTTTGTCTTGGCAGGTTTTTGTTGTTGAGTCCTTGTATCAAGTTCAGGTCCTAAGAGGGTAATATCAACACACATTGATTTTTAAATGAACATCTATCTTCATATTTTGAAACTCTGGGGGTTATTTAATTATCTTGATCTTCAAATGTGGATTCAAAAATTAGGAACTGATCCCTGGTTTTCAAACAAAAATAAGCCCTTCAAAATGTCATATAATATAAAAAATATTTTGCAGCCAATCTGAAAATTTGAGTATTCATATTGTATTCATATGATTTTTGTACTGGCAAAAAGTTGGATAATCTATACATTTGTTTTCCTTGTGATGCCCCTACACATACATACATACGTGCGTGCGTGCGTACGCACACACAAACACACACACATACACACACACGTATATATAGGGTGGAGCTGAAGGGCAAAAGGGAAGCAGTATGCTCCCTCCCATATTTGGGCATACCAGGTGCCTTGACAAAACATCTAATTATTCCCCTGGCCCAGCTGATAAGGGTATGGCTAGTTGATGAGAACTAAATAGCTCAAAATAGATCTATACTAGTCTCCTTTCATTTATTTATCAGCAAAAAAAATTCTCTCTCTCTCTCTCTCTCTCTCTCTCTCCCCCCCCCCCTCTCTCTTTCTGCATGCACGTATGCATGTGTAATATGTATACATACTCACATATTCACAAGACCAGGTACAGATAAGCATCCAATTAGATTAATGTGACATCACAGAAGAAATCAGGGTGAAAGGTATAGCTTATAGGAATAAAAAAATATGGTTACTTGGCCTAATGCTATTAGTATCTGTTATGGGTCCTCCAGAATCCTACATTTTGTGTTTATGGAAAGATTTTAATGAGTGAGAATAAAGTCTTCAATCCCTAAAAAGTCTGCCTTAAATGAAGTGATTTTTCTCCATTTTTTTTTTCATTTTATTAAGATTTATAGGCCGCCCTTTTCCCTGAGGGGACTCAGGGCGGCTTACAATCATAGGGAGGGGGTGAAATGCAAAAACAAACAATATGTGAATAAAATAAAATGATAAAAACACAACTTGCATTCAACACTCAACACTCGGGCGGGGTGAAATTGGAAACCTATCCCCAGGCCTGTTGGGATAGCCAGGTCTTAAGGGCTGTGCGGAAGGCCTGGACGGTGGTGAGGGTGCGTATATCGACAGGGAGGTCGTTCCACAGGGTCGGAGCTGCAACAGAAAAGGCTCTCCTCCATGTAGTCGCCAGTCGGCATTGACTGGCGGATGGAATTCGGAGGAGGTCCAGTCTGTGCTATCTAATCGGTCGAAGGGAGGTAATCGGCAGAAGGCGGTCTCTCAAGTACTCAGATCCACTACCATGGAGTGCTTTGAAGGTGGTCATCTACACCCTGAAGCGCACCCGGAGATCAACAGGTAGCCAGTGCAGCTCGTGGAGGATGGGTGTTATGTGGGCGAACCGCGGTGCGCCCACTATCACTCGCGCGGCCGCATTCTGAACTAACTGCAGTCGCCGGATGCACTTCATGGGCAGCCCCATGTAGAGCACATTGCAGTATTCCAGCCTAGAGATCACAAGGGCTCGAGTGACTGTTGCGAGAGCCTCCCGTTCCAGGTAGGGTCGCAACTGGCGGACCAGGCAAACCTGGGCAAAAGCCCCCCTGGTCACAGCCGACAAATGATGGTCAAAAGTCAGCTGTGGATCCAGGAGGACTCCTAAGTTACGAACCCTATCTGAGGGGTATAGAATTTGACCCCCCAGCCTGAATGATGGTATATTAGCCAAATTGTTGGGAGGGAAGCACAACAGCCACTCGGTCTTGTCTGGGTTGAGTACCAGTTTGTTAGCACTCATCCAGTTCTTAACAACCTCAAGACCCCGGTTCATCACGTCCACCGCTTCATTGAGTTGGCACGGGGCGGACAGATACAGTTGCGTATCGTCCGCATATTGATGGTATTTTATCCCGTGCCTCCGAATGATCTCGCCCAGCGGTTTCATGTATATGTTAAATAGTAGGGGGGATAAGACCGAACCCTGCGGCACCCCATATGTTAGGGGCCTCAGGGACGATCTCTGCCCCCCGACCAACACCGACTGCGACCTGTCCGAGAGGTAGGAGGAGAACCACTGCAAGACAGTGCCTCCCACCCCCACCTCCCGGAGTCGTCGCAGAAGGATACCATGGTCGATGGTATCGAAAGCCGCTGAGAGGTCAAGGAGAACCAGGATGGACGCATGGCCTCCATCTCTGGCCCTCCAGAGATCATCGGTCAATGCGACCAAAGCGGTTTCTGTGCTGTAACCAGGTCTGAAGCCGGACTGGAAGGGGTCAAGATAACTAGCTTCCTCCAAGGCCCGTTGAAGCTGGAAGGCCACCACCTTCTCAACAACCTTCCCAACAAAGGAGAGGTTGGAGACAGGACCATAGTTGTTTAAAATGGCTGGATCCAAGGATGGTTTCTTCAGGAGGGGTCTCACCACCGCCGTTTTAAGTGCGGCGGGGAAGTGCCCCTCCCGAAGAGAGGCGGTCACGACCGCCTGGATCCAGCCACGTGTCACCTCACTGCTGTTGGCAACCAGCCAGGAGGGACACGGGTCCAGAATACAGGTGGAGGCACTCACAGCTCAAATGGCCTTGTCCACATCCCCAGAGGCAACATCCTGAAACTCAACCCAGAGATGGTTTGCCAAGTAATCCTCCTGTGTCTCGGCTGGATCTACCGCGGTGGAGTCCAAGTCCGACCGAAACCGAGCAACTTTGTCCGCCAAGAACTGGGCATAGTCCTGCCATGGAAGCCATGAACTCCTGCACCCCATCAGAGCGTTCACCAAGCGATGGCAAATTGAAGTCCCCCAGAACCATAAGCCTGGGGAACTCAATTGCCAGCTCGGCTACTGACTCGAGGAACGAGGGGAGGGCTGCTGCAACGCAGTTGGGAGGCAGGTACGTTAGCAGCAGACCCACTTGACCCTTGAGGTCCAACTTTACCAGCAGGGACTCACACCCGACAAGCTCCGGAGCAGGGACCCTACGAGGTACTAGAGACTCCCGGATAACAATAGCCACACCGCCACCCCTTCCCTGGGCTCTCGGCTGATGAAGCACCTGAAATCCTTCTGGGCACATCTCTACAAGGGGGACTCCTCCTTCTGTGCCCAGCCAGGTTTCAGTAATACATGCCAGGTCTGCCCTCTCGTCAAAGATTAAGTCCCGGACGCGGGGAGCCTTGTGAATAACAGACCTGGCATTTAGCAACAACAGCCTGAGACCAGGGTCCTGATTGCTCGCGCCATCTGGCCTTGGAGTGGGACTCATAGGGCCGGAAGGAGGGATCTCTGTAATGTAGCGAACCCTCCTTCCCCGGTAATGGCCAGCCCTAAAGTCCCCGCCATATCTGCCTCTCCCTGTAATGACCGCAATGCTCTGACCCACTCCCGTGGCAGTACCCCCCCCAACCACCCCGATGACCCCCGCATTCCCCCGCAGGCCCTCCGAGTCAGACATATTCATTCACTCACACAAACAATCCCCATGTAATAATTAAAACAAAAAGGTACAACAATAATTGCAATAAAAAGTGGGAGCATTCACTCGAACAAACATAACACATACATATCCCATACCAAGGCAGAAGGAAGAAGAGAGAAGAAAAGAAAGAATTTTTAAAAGAAGAAAAAAGAATAATGCGCAGCTTTTAAATAAAAAGTCTTAAATAAAAAGTCCAGTCTTCTTCATTTTAGTGTTTAACGGAAGGAAATGCAAAGCAGAATGAACCCATTTTACTCTTTGTAAAGGCTAAAATGGGTTCCTCCTGATACAAAAGGGGACTTTCAATTCCACTTTACGGATAACTTCCACTTGTTATTCCAAAAGAACGTTTAAGAGATAATTAGCAATTCACAACCTACCAATAATAAAATTTAAAAAATAGAATAAAATTAAAAAGAAAAAGAAAAGAAAAACTGGTTCATCTGGATTGGAATATGACCATTAAAGCTAGTAGAACTCTCAAATCAAAATTCTTGCAATATAGCTTTATGAAATGCCATATTTATTCCTGTTTCCCATTAGTAATCCTTTTGCTTCAGCTTTCATATATTTATTTCTATAAAACTCACAGATAATTTCATTGTTTTGCTACCAACGATAAATGTCACACACAAAATAGTGACATTTCTGAATACAACTATGTCTTCTGTTCTATAATTACACAATTATGTTTTTCTTTTTATTAAAGAAGCACCATTCTCTAGGGAAATATGGAATATATGATGAGCACAGCAAGCAATCCTATGCTCTAATAAATAAGCACACATGGCAGCTTTTATGTCTGTGGCAACACAGCTCAGTAAGAATTGACTCACCAAAATGTATGCTGTCTCAAGACATTTTCCAAAATGAAAATGAGGTGAGTATCTAATAAGAGCATGCACACAAGAAAAATAGCTAAACAGGATCACCCTATGAACCTTTCCTGCTGCTTGAAATTTAAGCAGCAGGTTTGCAATGTTTGGCATAAAATGATTTTTTTATTAAATTGCTTTGCAATTATATAGTTTCAGAAAGTAGTACCAATTTTAAACTCTTGACATGTAAAATTTGGGATTCAGCAAGATCTGGCAAAATAAGATATACCTCAGAAAGGACAAAACCTTTCATAAATCCCCAAAAGCCTCAAGGACAATAAAAGTCCTGAAAGAATATTTTTAAATAATTTTTCTTCTATCCCTTTTTGCAAAAGACAAAACGATTTGAGAAATGCTTTTATAGCTGTCTAATATTACTGTTTTCTTCAACCAGTCAAATTCAGTTTTTTACTCTCAGGCAGACGGTTAGCATTATTCACATTGGCAAAAATTTTGGAATGCAATAAACGCAGGCTGGATAAATTATTTTTTAACCACAGAGATTTGGTGGTGTCATATTTATGCTAATGACATAACAGATGCTAGGTTTCTATCTGTTCCATGTGATAGAGAGCAGAGTGAAGTAACTTATGAATAAACTGAGGCTCCTAAGTGGGATCGAGCCTCCCCACTCACATCTTCAATTGAAGAGTCTTTTTCTGTGCACTGTGGGAGAGTCCAAGCAATGGGTTAAATTAGTCTGGTTGCCCTAGGACCGAGGAATTTTTTTCCTTGGCCACAACTCCTGGTGCTGCTCAATGCCGGATTTTTGATGGGTTCTGGAACCAGTGAAGGCTGGAAGTGTGATGATGTAAGAGACGAAAGTCCAAGTTGACAAGATGAGTTCGAATTCCTGGGCACTAAGAAACAAGGTGGGTTGGACTCTCCCGCAATCCCAGTTCATTCCTCAGCTTTGTTAGCGGTGGGGCATTGGCAGTGATGGGGGTGGAATGTTGGTATCAGTGTGGTGTCAGCAGAGGGTTGGGGGGTGGTACAACAGCAGTGGCACGAGGTGGAGGTAGTGGGGGGAGAGTACGATAGTGGCCTGGGTTAAGGCATGAGTTTAAAAACTGGAATATTGTGAGCTCTAGTCTAGTCTTAGGTCCAAAGCCAGCTGGATGAACCCATTGGCTAGTTACTCTCTCTCAGAAGGGGGCAAAATGCAAACCAGTTCTGAAATCTTGCCGAGTAACACGAAGGGACTTCTCAGGCAGTTGTGAGGAGTGAAAAATGACCTAAAGAAACACTGTCCAAAAATGGAAGAGTGTAGGAAGACAAAAAAATTGTTTAAAATATAGATTTATTTTCTTGAATATGTAAAAAAAGCAAAGCAGGATTTGAGGAAATAATCAGAAACTCATTATTTCAATTGTGAACAATGAGTAAATACTATACAAGTTAAAGAAGATTAACCTATGAATTTTTTAAGGCTCCATGAATAGTTTGCATTATGCTGCACTGTGATGACCACATTTTACTTACTTTGTTTTACCTTCCTAAAAATATAAACATATATTAAACAATCTCATACAGAAAATTTAGCTTGCACTGCTTTTCGTCCAGTTGTCATTCAATATGAGGAAATAAAAAATGCTTTTGAAATTTTAATCTGTTTTCAACGGATTAAATTTCATTAAATTCTCATGGGTGAGTGTAGTCATTTTTACACTTATCTCAAATGTTAAGTGATCAAGTGAAATATGTAATGGACATGGCTTTTAGGAGATAATAA
Organism: Thamnophis elegans; assembly: GCF_009769535.1. Lineage (NCBI taxonomy): Eukaryota > Metazoa > Chordata > Lepidosauria > Squamata > Natricidae > Thamnophis > Thamnophis elegans. The sequence goes on from NC_045543.1 coordinate 94,741,874, forward strand.
TTGCTCCAGTAGTCTGCTGTTTCTTTGGACCTGTTGCTTCCCAATAAAAGAAACAAAGAACAAATTTCTCCATTGGGCTTCTTTAAATAAAAAGTATGAGGAATCAGTGAAATTTCAAATTGATAGAAAATGCATATATACAAATAGTATATATTCTCTCTTTTGAGATAATGTGATTCAGATTACAGAAAAAAAATGTAATGCAAAGACATTAAGGGAACAAGACAAGTCAATGTAACTAAATTTAGATTTAGCCACATTTATACTATTGGCTAGGCCAGGGGTGTCAAACTTGATTTCATTGAAGACAGCATGACGGTTGTGTTTGACCTCAGGGGGCCAGGGTGAGTGTGCCAGGATGGGCATGGTCAGCTCGACATCACTCATGTTGAGGGCATCTGTGGTGGCCAGAGCGCTCTGCCAGTGAAAACGGGCTCCTGAGCTCCATTTTCACTAGCAGAGGCATCGCAGGGCAATTCTTCACTGTTTCTAGGGAAGCCCTGCGGGCCAGATCTAAGCAGTCTGTGGGCCGGATCCTGCCCCTGGGCCCCAGGGCTAGGCAGTTCCATGCCTTTTTATTTTTACAAACCACTTTTGTTTCTATCACACCCATGTATTGCTTCATACTGTTGCCATTTGTTCTTCACACTTCTAACATGTTTCTTTTTTTAATAAAACATTTGAATTTTTAATTTAAAACAAATACAACATCCTTCTTTACATGCTATAGAAAGTGTATCAGTTGGTTACAAAAACTTTTGTGCATCTCTTCCACAGTCAACAAACATAATTCATATTAACTCAAGTATTTTAACTCAAATATTCATACATGTCACCCTCATCATATCTCCATTTTCATTTGACTATAATTGTTTAAGCGTCCTTCATCATAAAATATACCAAAATTTAATACATAACCACATAATGGCCTTTCAATTACTATTTCTAAAATCCTACACTAAAACTAAATCCTTATGTCCTATTCTAGCTAAACATCCATAATATTTAATAACAAAGTTTTTTAATCCTCCTTTCCAAATCACTATTTAAAGTTTACATCCATTTGTGGTACCAGTTCTCTAATCATCTTCTTGATCAGCTTTGTATGGACTTCTCTTAGCAACTCCTTGCTTATAAGATCTCTCATATAATCTTGATGGCCTCTTTCTGTTTTCTTATTCAGCTAATCTTTGATTGTCAGCAGTGTTATCGATGCTTTTGCTAATAGAATTTCTCTCTTTAAATCCAAAGATTCTTTGGTTTTTTCTTCTTCTGTATCTTGCCCTTTGGAATAAATTTCCCCTCCATTTAATTCCTCTTTCAGTATTCCATTCTTTCCATTTTCAGAGACAAACTAATTACCATAAATTTCAGCAGGTTTATCTCTTTATATTCATTTTCCACTTCGATTTTTTGAGTTTTAACCACCTCATTTTGCATTTGATAGACATCCTCAATTTCTTCATCATATTTTGTTGTTATATGCCCTAAATCTTCCAATTTTGTCTGTATTCTTTCATATGTATTTGATACTTTCTGTATTTATGAAAGTATCTTTTGCAAACTTGAGATTTCTGTTTTCTTTTGAAATTGTGCCATTCTAACAAACACAGCTGCTCTAGCTTGGAAGGTTAATAAAATTAAAACAATGATTCACAAAGAACATTTGTTTTCACATTTGTCTGATTAAAAATATACTTCAAAGGGACATTTGTGTGCTTCCCTTCTTATTACTCTCTGTAGCCAAGCAGTGAAACCTTGTAGTGCTAAGTCAAAACAATCAGTGGAGGGATGTGTTCCATTTTAAATACACAAACTCCAATCCACACACCCTTCAAGCCTCCGAACAGCAGTAAAACCGTTGCAAATCTAATTTCTTTTGTATCTTTTTAATATTTTAAGTTAGAAAAAAGAATCAAATCTTTAAATGAGTTAGTAAAATACCCACACCAATGAAAGAGGAAAACTTTAGTCCATAGGTTACAGAGAACAATAAAAGAAAAAATAGAGGAAGAAAACTTAATCCATCCATTTCAAAAGGCTTGCATAGATTCCATCCATGCAGATAGCATTTAAAAAGTAAGATAACTACTGTCCAAAACCATTCCAAATTTAATTCCGCTGCTTGATTCTTCTGTTCTCCAATTTAGATTGATTTTAAGTTTTTATAGGCAGTCTCTTTTTAAAACAATAAAAGTTCCTCACCAGCTGGAAACGCTTTCTCTTTCGGTATCCTTCCATTTTGGAGCCGTCCCAACTTTGTCAGCCTTGACTGGATTTTTTGTCACCAGCTTGAAGAACTTATCTTGCTCCTTTCAGGGACTTTGCATTGTCCCTGAGGTCAGCAAGACGTATTCTTCCTGTTCACCGTCTCTTCGAAACAGTTTAGGTCCGATTGGACTATCCAGCGGCAAAAGTATTGTCTGCGGTCTTGGAGTATCGAGACCGCACATCCATATCATCGTGACATTGGCTCCTCCTCCTAACATGTTTCTTTTTTAGGATCTCTTCAACTCTGTGCAGTCAGAACTTGGTTAGTCTTTCCTTTCCTCTTAACCTGTTCACTCTTACTTCACGTGTTGTGCAATATCATATTTCTTCCTTTTCTTACTCAAAAATAACAGATTTCATGAAGATATTCACTTTTGTATTCAATCTACATTAATTTTACCCTACCCTTGCTTTATCACACCCATTTCTAAATGCACCATTCTGATACACTGAATTTACTTTTAAGTTTCTCCTGATAAGCCAAATTCTGACTTTCATAGAACAAAGTGAGCAAGCACATGCTTTTATAAACAGCCTTCTTAAACATTCATTCCTTACAACAAAACACAATGCGTTTTAGTATCACTTGCACTTCTTTTTTTATCCACCTTCAATAAACATTTTACCAAGTAAATTCACCATTTACTGTTGCATTTTGCAATTGTTTACTCAGTTTCCCCATTTAAAAAAATCCTAGTCCTCCAATATGTTAATTTTTAAAACCTCTTTGTGTACTTCTCTTTGCATCACACGTTCTTGGCAAATTGATTGATATCAGCAACTTATTTTCACATGCCAACCAATAGATTTCTTACATTATCACCATGATTCCTTATACATTTATCGTGCATGAATACATTAAAATAACCAAGAGTACATAACAATTCCTCATTTCATTCCCTGCTTGGTGTTCAACTATTCATTAAGAATTCAATTAATTCTCACCATATTATATTCTTATCTCATGCTGCAACCAACTTTCCACTCAATACTTATGTAAAACATTCCATAATTCAAACCCACTCACGCTATCATACATTTTCTCTGAACCAACAACTATATAATAAATGTTCCCTTCACATTCATAAATTCTTAAGTTACTTTATAAAGAACAAAAATGATATCTGCATGCCTCCTGCCTGGCATAAAACCACATTGCATTTCCTAAATTTTACTCAATGTCACTTTGCATACCCTTTCTATCAGAATATACTTTCCCAGATCCAGACAACAAATTAATCTCCCTTCAATTTTTACATTCCTCTTTTCCTTTGAATAGTGTAACAATAATGGAATTCGTTCAATCATCAAACAGATTTAGTTTTTATACAAATGTTAAATCATTTATGTAGCCTCTCCACTGACAAACCACATTGCTGTTTTAATATTTCCTCAATCAGGCCATCTATACCTGCTATTACCCTTCAGCACTCTTACAGCACAAAACAAAACTTTTTCTAAGTAGATACTCAGTAATTGTTATTTTCAAACATTCATTCATTGAAAGAATGAATAAAAATAACTTACAACTGCTTTTAGGGAGCTGCAAAATTCCAAGCAAATCTGAAATTCTCAAGCATCTTGATGTTAAAATGGAACATATTTTTTTGAAAAAGTATGAGGCACACTTTTCAAGAGCACTCCTTTTAATTAGTAAGTAGGTTCTTGTTTTAATTATTCATATAGAACAATGTGAATGACTTAATCAAAAATGGGTGTGGAACAAAATCATCGTCAGAGTGAAATTATATAAAAATTAACTTATTATGTTGCCAACTCTGATACTAAGACTGAAGCTTCCACTTGAGAATTTTTCACCAACTGGATGTGGATGTGGAACAAAATCATCATCAGGGTAGAATTATAAAAAAAATAACTTATTACATTGCCAACTTTGATACTAAGACTGAAGCTTCCACTTGAGAATTTTTCATCAACTTATTTAATGAAAATATTCTTACGTAGTTCAGCTATTTTTGTAAATCTCCCCCATTATATTGCTATCTGCTAAGCTGAAAAACTTGAAGTGGCATGCAGAAAGTTATGATATGGACTTTTATTAACATAATATATTTACTGTATGTATGTATGTATGTATGTATGTATGTGTATGTGTGTGTGTGTGTATGTATGTATGTATGTGTGTGTGTGTGTATATATATATATATATATATATATATATATATATATATATATATATATATATTATATATATATATATATAAAAGCATAATTCATAATAGTTTTCAACTATTATGTTGAAATAAAACTGTACAATAAATTAAGACCATCACCTAAAAAGAATTATGTGAGTAACATATTTTAATATTTTGCCTATGTATAGCAATGTTTAGGATTTGAATGCAAAAATGTGATTTGGATTATGCATTGGTGGATACAACCTCCAAGAACTCTCTCAAAGAAGTTGCTGCCTTGAACACTACACAAACATGATCATGAATGGGTACCAAGGCTTAACAGAAAAGCAAGTTTCTTCACAGGTTCCAATAAAAAAAAGATTCAACCAAAATGACTAGTATGCAATACTGTTTGTAAAATATTAAAAAGAGCTTAACATGAAATGACTTCACTGATTTGATCTTTTTCTTCCAACCAGCTTAAATAAGTATTATATATGTTTCTAAATATCAAAAGATCATTTGCAGTAACTGAGAAAGTCAAGCATGTTATCAAGATTGGGAAATGGGAAAAATATCTCCAGAATTTAAATATTTAATATTCAATGTTTTTTTAATATTGTTAATAACATTCTCAAATATTTAAGCAATTAATAAAGTAAAAAGTAATTTATGGCAAAATTCCTAGTGTTCCCAACTGAATTGTTATAAGCAAAAACTGAAGTCTTAGATATGACCTACAATTAACAAATAAAAAATATTTCATGTTTTCAGAATAGCAGCAGAAATTGGTTGTCCTCCAACTTCGCCTTCTGAGAAATTACTTTTTTTGTATTCATTTTTCTGGATACAGGAAATACTTTGGAATATAACACTTTAGGACATTTCTTCATTGGAAGTAAAAACTCTCTATTGAAACTACTACCTTGTTTCTCTGAAAATACGACCTATCCTGAAACTAACGCCTTGCCACATTTTTCGTATGGGCAAAAATATAAGCCGGCCCCCGACAATAAGCCCCCTGGACAACCTCCCCTTCCTCTCATCGACCTAGCAGTATCCCGAAGGCCCCAAGCCGTGGGAGCCGGGGAGAAAGGTGCTCACGTTGCTTGGTGCATTTGGATACCGCTAGGTTGGGAAGTGGTGTTTTGCATGGCCGGAGGGGGAAGTTGCCGGGCGTCTACTCCCTTGCAAGCGGGCTCCCAAAGAGCCAGGCACAGCCTTAGGGGTGAAACAGCCATGAGGTGACCACGCTCACAAGCAGCCACCCAGCAAACCTCCTCTCCAGCTGGGCAGAGTGCCATTCACTGACCTAGGAGGTATCCCTAAGGTGCCAAGCCAGGTGGCGCTCTGCCCACCCCACAGCTCTCGCGGCTTGTCACATTAGGGATACCACCTAGGTCAGTGCATGGAGCTCTGCCTGGCTGGAAAAGAGGGTTGAGTGACTGCCTTTTCTGCCCACAGAAAGCATGCCTCCCAGCCTCACCATACCCTGGCCCAGCTGCTGCGACCGTCACACTCCGAGCATAACTTCTCCGGCTTCCAAACTCCAAAACTCAGCTGCCGAGTCTTCCAGCAGCGGCCGCTCTAGGAGTGCAATCTATGGTTGTGGGCCACCTAGGGGGTATCCCTAATGTGCCAAGCCATGGGAGCTGGGGAGCTGGCAGAGCACTACATGCCTTGGCTGTACCTGGCTCTTCGGGAGCCTGCTCGCAAGAGAGCAGCTGCCCAGCAACCCCAAAACAATAAGCCCTCCCCCTATAATAAGCCCAAGGCCATATTTCATGGGGCAAAAGAAAATAAGACCCTGCCTTATTTTGGGGAAAACACGGTACTCAAATGCTCTTAATTAATTCTGATTAATCACTAATTATATTCCAAAAATGATCTTTAAAAGTATCACATACTATAAAATCTATTGTGCAGTACACAGTTGTTTTCTACTGATTTATACTTCATTCCTAATTGTTACTCCACATTTATAGTTTCCCAGATAATTACTTGTGTCACAGCTGTAGTATCTTTAATAAGTACCAGGAATTGTTATCATGAGGTGCCCAGAGTTGCTCAAGGTGGCTATATAAATCTTTTTCATACGTACATAAGTGCCTACCTACCTACCTCCCTACCTCCCTACACACACACACACATTGTTACACCAGTTTTTAACCATTAAATAGTGGACTTTGCAACTAACAACATTAAACAATGTTCCATCTACTTACCATGTAATTTTTTTGCCACTTCACAGAAGAAAGGGTGCAATATATTTGGGCTTTTTATTGCTTTTGTAGAAAGTGCTCTTTACCTTTTTTTCAATGTTTGTACATAAGAGGAAAAAAAACAAAAGCAAAAAGAGTTTTCCAGGTGGGGAAAAATCACACTGTTGTTGTGGTTGATTTTCTCAGGATGGTCTTTTGGGGTTTTGGTGCAGTTGGTGGAGGCACAGTTGCAGGTCTGAGAGGGGGAAAGCTATTACTGGGACATATGCCCACCCCTCCATTTTCTAATGGGGGAGGAGGAAGTGGTGAAGGAGGTGGTGGCAAGGGAGGACACTGTTGAGGAGGTTTTCCTGGGATGTGAGCAGATTCATTGTGCAAATGAACCTCCCTGTTTTTAATATTATATCGCACGTCACAATCAGCACAATGGCCATGGTACTGCACCTTTTCATTAAATCGTACCCGTTCCCGTGTTCCACCCTGAGGACATCTGTCTTTCTCAGTTCTGTGCATAAGAGGTTGCATCGGAACTTTGTCCAAATTATTATTTGATATACCATATGCATCTCCATTTGGAATTTTATTAGGGCCTCCTGGTAAGCCTCCATTTCGTAGCAGAGTTCCATTAGTCTTTACAGGATTGGCAGAGATAACTGGCCTGTGGGTGTCTTCACACTTCACTGGAGTCAGCCGTGGAGGAGGTGGTGGGGGATTAGGTTTCCTTAATACTGTTAGAATAGCAGAAGGATGGGGCGGAGCCCTGATGAGTGGGGCACTGCCTTGAACCTTTAATTTTTCCAAACTTGATGCTGTTGTGCTACTTGAACTGCTATTCAACGTGTCTGTTTTTGAGCTGTCAGTCATCTCATCTTCCAGCTGCAGATCAGAAGTTAGTGTATCAATCTGGTCAACCACCTGCATGAAAACCAAATGCAAATAATGGTAAGGATTTATGAGTATTGAAAACAGTAGAATTTGCAACCTTTTTATCGATATAGTAAGTAATCTATACATCAACGAAGTTTATTTGATATAAATGCATTAAGGGCACAGAAAAAAATAGGAAAGAGTCTATCTTTTATGTCCCTTCATGTAAACGAGATACTTCCACATTTGGATTATAATATTAGAATGGCAACTACCAGAAAGATTAAGAGGATCCTTAGAGCAACCTGCAGTAAATGGAACATCAGAATTATTGCAGAAAATGTTTGAAGAATTAGACGAAAAGTTGCTTAACTCACTTAGTAATAAATTGACAACATTTGAATAAAAATGGATGAAACACGTTAAGATGAAAGAGAAAATGGAGAAGTTAAAAATATGGAAAACTGTAACAAACTGAATGTAGTTGTAAAAAATTAATGACAAAATAGTAATTTTGAAATGTAACATGGAAAGAAATTCAGATAATCTGGCATTATTTAAATTGAGAAAGAAGAATTTTCTTGAAATCTGGAGCAATTCTAGAGGATTCTGGAGAAAAGGTAATTCAAGCTTTATCAGTTTTTTTATTGGAATGAAAAGGCAGAAATTAATACAATTTATAGAATAAACACAAGATTTATGAAATTAAGATGTGTTCCAAGGAATGTTCTATATTTTTTTCAGAAAAGTACAACCATATACTGCAACAGAATTTTAACAAAAGATTGAAATTTAATGATAGAGATATAATTGTGCTTAAAGAAATTTTAATTAGAATACCGTGTAAGAGAAAATATGACTTCTTTCTTATTGGTAGATTTAAACAGAAAAGGATTCCATTTTGATGGGATAAACTGGAAGGAATAATTTTTATTTTTAAACAAAAACTTAAAATAATTGGTTTTGATTTAGTTTTGATTGAATATTACTAAGAAAGCAAGAGAATTTCCAGAAAAATTCAAAAAAGAACTAGAGACAATACAAATGGACTTGACAGATAAGACCAAAGCCTCCAAAGGTACAACAAGAAAGTCAGAGGGATGATACTGAATTAGATGCTACAGGTATTGCGTTCTTAAAAGATATGTTAAGTTAGGATGAATTACAGTTGTTATTCTTAAGAGATAATTTCTATGATAAACGTAAAAATTTTGTCTAGAATATTTTTGTTTTAGGCAACACCAGTCTTGATAACTGATGCACCATTTAAACAGTGGCAAAAGGATTTATTGAAGTTTCTATGGCAAAGGAAGTTATATACTGGTCACTAAAAAACCACTCAAAGTTATGACAGACCTGAAAAAGGGGACTTATGACCCAGAATTAGAAATTCCGACAGTAAGATCCCCTCCATAGTCAACTGACCAAACTTTGGGCACATGGCAACATAGCTACATTTACAGCCATTTTGTCATTACATGACAGCATTTTATGATGGTTTTGTTGAAAACAGGCACTTCTGACTTTTGACAAAACCAAAGTCACCCCTCTACTCTATTTTGGAAGCATGGTACCTGATACTGTGGTATATTGCATCTTAGCAACATAAAAAGAAGAAATCCAACGGTTTAGAGTAAAATGACATAAGTGTTCTGTTAATGAGAAATTCATGGAGCTCCAGCCTCTATCAGCTTCATGTTTGTAACACTTCCTTGACACAGAGTTGAGCCAGATATATATCACTTTAGTTGTTCAACTAAGATAATAGAGGATGATAACAATGTGGTATCATCTAGAACTGGCAACAAAATCCCATGCATTTTTTTGCCTAAATAAATACCATAAATACCAGTTTATAGTTGTTTGAACACAAAGGAAATGTAAACTGATTCCATTTCCCAGCATTTTCCAGCATTTTCAAGTCCGATTTAAAAGGCACATACTCCATTTGTATCATAATTGTTCTACAGCTTTTATCCACCATTTTTGTTATGCATAATATGTACCATATTTTTTGCACTATAAGATGTACCAGACTATAAGATGCACCTAGATTTAGAGGAGGAAAACAAGAGAAAAAATACCAGGTGGAGCCTGAAAGGACCACAGAAAGGTGTTTCCTCTCATGTGCCAGCTCTGCCTATTGACACTGCATGCAGAAAAGAGACAGAAGTGGCGGGCAATCATAAAGATAGAAGAGTGGGATTTAGCACTATAAAAGGACTCTACCACTGCAGCCTAGCTGCTATTCACCAAAAGACCGGCACCTTTTCCAGAAGGTGACCAGACATCCCGCTTTTGGTGGGACAGTTCCGATTTTTAACAATTTGTCCCGTGTCCCGTGGTGTTTTTTAAAAATCCCGATTTTTGGAAAGAATGCACAACAAGCTAGGGAACGGCGGGAGAATGGGAAGGGAATATACGGTTTTCGGTGGCCATGTGGCTATTTCACCAGGATATGAGTTTTATATTATTTTTGTTAATTTTATAATGTTAAACTTTAATAATAACAAATAATTGTTGAGAACTGATTATCGAGAACTGCTTATCAAAGTTCGCATTGTTGATCAGTTGTTAGAATTCGACCACCACTATTTTTGCGTTCTATGAAATTTTTTGTTGCTCCATATAGATCAAATATTTAATCAAGAACCCTCCCCCCCCTGGTCAATTATGTCCCGCTTTACCAATGTTAAAATCTGGTCACCTTACTTTTCCACCTACTTTTTTTTTGGGCAGGGGAAAGTGCATTTTATATGGTAGTTTATAAACAACTATTTATAATTTACATATTTTCATAAAATTATAAGGGCCTCAAGTCAGAATTTATTTAATTCTTTTGTCTTGCATGTCAGGCTTTATTAATTGCTTGTCAATTAAAACCACAATGCTTTTTAAAAATTATTGAATATTCATTGCTATAATTAATGTTATTGTAATAATCACTACATACTACTTTTATCTTACAACTACTGTGCCCTAAGATCATTTATGTTGCTTAAAACTCTTTGAAAATCCCAATCTTTTCACATTAAACTCATGAAAATTGCATTCAACAAAACATCAATTCATAAGTGTGCTTTTGGATTCAAATTCTAAACTCAAAGACAAACAATAACCTAAAAATCAAGATTTAACTGATTATTTGTATATCGGGTCTCCACCATTAGTGATCTGCCAAGCCAACCAAATCAATTATTTTAGCCCGCCAAGTTTTTGACAACAAATCATTTTTGCAATCTCACGTAGAAAAATAGCAACACTAACATTAATTGAACCAATAGGTCCTTAAATCATCAACTGGCAATGGTGCTGCAATCATTATATATAAGTCCTTTGAATTTAGTTTAAAATAGAAAACTACGTTTTCAAAACATCATTTCCAAGTGCCACTAGCAATTTCAATATGAGCAGAAGGTTATTATCCTATCGTTTCATCTTAGTTTTGTACTAGATCAAATCTTGCCTAGCGTCATTACTGGAAGGAATCTTTCCAAGGTCTACTAATGAGATATGATGTGGATCAGTATAAGCATCGCGTTTACCAGGAAATACAAATCCTTTAAGATCTAATGTAGAAATAGCTTAGATATAGAGATAGTTATGGAGTTTTTTATAACTATTCATAAATTTGTATTTGATTTATAATTTATTTGCTATGCAACAATGTAAATGTTTATTTAATAATTTTATATTATTTTATCAGATTTTTTTTCAAAATATCCATTTACCTTAACAATAGTTCTTAAATAAAGAATTGTTAAAAAGAAATATTTTTGTTGCATTTCTATTGTATTTGATCTAATATTAAAGTACAACAGATTCGGTAAAGTAGTATGGCTATTTCTGTCTTGCATGTCCTTACATGCCTCTTATTATAACTATGTAATCAATGATTTAAGTGGATTGTGTTTTATCTTTGGAAAAGTGATTGGACAACACTGGTTTTCATAAGAAGTCAGTGTTCGACCTTTGCAATACCATCTAATTAATCTGGGTGAAAAGGTTATATGAGTTTGTAGCTGAGACAATAAATATATGGCATTAAGTTGTAAAAAATAAAGATGAGTAAAAAAATAGTCACCTTAACTATATCAGGTGGTTTTTAATATATAATCAGAAGATAGTTTCTTTCAAGACTGTCCTTCATTCATTAAAATATTAATTTGAAAAATAAAAGTACAATTATAAATACTATTTGACATTCTAGATCCATCTATTCTGAGATAAACAAAACTATGTGCCTCCAAGCATAAGATGTTAAAAGTTTAGGAAAATTAACTGGATCACACTCTAATTCTCATAAATTATTAGCAAGACAAGGCTATTTTCATCCAAGTATACAATTAATAAATGAAGGTCATTAACTATTATATTGTCAATTTAAATAATGCATTTATTGTCATTTATTTATATATTTTATATTTTAGTTGCATTTAGTATGTGATACAATCACAATATTCTGTATCATTTTTACTTATTAAAGTGTTCACCTGAAAATTAAATCTATAGTTATAAAAATTACTACTATATTTTTTGGAGTATGAGACGCACTGGAGTATAATATACACCAAGATTTTGAAGAGGTAAAAAAATTTTTAAAAGGTTTTGCACTCTGCAGACCTCGTAAAATGGCCCATTTTTTGCAAAATTGGGCCCACTTTTTTTTTTTTTTTTAAAGGCATGAATAGCCTTTAGAAGGCTTGTAGAGTTCTCCTGGGGGCTGGGGGAGGGGAAACATTGAGCAAAAAATGGCCCGTTTTTCGCTCATTTCTGCCATCCCCAGCCCCCAGGAGCACTCTGGAAGCCTCCTAAAGGCTATGTACAGCCATTTTTGTGAAGTGGGCTGGGTTTTGGGAGGCAGAAAATGCTGTATTCAGTGTATAAGACGCACCCAGATTTTCAGCCACTTTTGAGGGGAAAAGGTGTGTCTTATACTCCAAAAAATACGGTAGTTAAATTAAAAGTTCCCTTTTAGTTTAATGCAATTATAAAATCTCCTTTCAGTTTTCTTGCTGTAAAATTAAAGTTTCAATAAAACATATTTTTCATTTATTTAGATAAATTACAACATCTCAGTTTAAAATAATTAATATAAAACACCTTTTAAAATGTATCTCATTTTTTATTCAAAAACCATTGTAATTCCATTCAACAGGGAGAAGACATAGGAGCAACTACTGCTATATTCAGACTCAGCAAAGACTGCCAGGCTGATTTAATAAGTCAAAGAACTTAAGTGCCAAACAATTAAGAATGTGTGAATGAAGGAAAGCTTCATTTTCTTTCTGCTTGTAAATTTGATGTTTCATCTGTCTTGCATTTGTCTAAAGTGCTGGAGTCATATTTGCCAGCATGGAAACCCTCAGCGCGCATTGGCCAGCTGATTTGTGGCCTTCTGAAGGGCCGGGGGAGGCCGTTTTCACCCTCCCCATGCTTCAGGAAAGCCTCCAGAGCCTGAGGAGAGCAAAACTTCCTCCTCCACATGCGGGTCGCTCACGCATGCACAGTGGGGAGTCACTTCTGCATGCGCAGATGGGAGTCACTCATGCATATGCAGGTGGGGGGGTCACTCACACATGCGTAGATGGGGGGCATGCATGCACACAGTTTTGGCACACCTTTAGAAAAAGGTTAGCCATCGCTGGTATAAAATGGACTGGATTAAAGTTTGCATGAAAATGATAACTCTACAAGACAGAGTAATCATAGCTCCATAAAAATATCCAAATAATTAAACCCCAATGAGACTTTCTGGAGGTATTTCAAATTTTATTTTATGGACTCCTGTTTCTGTCAAGTAAAAATAAAAAATAACAAAAACACAATGAAAAAAATCACAAATGTTTAATATGTGAATAACGAACGACAGAGTCTGAAACCAGACTTACTATATCTGAATTGCAGAAATCATTTTCGGAGTTTCCATGAACAGAAGGAAATTAATTTTCTGCCATGAATCTTTCCTGTGCCTAGTAGTAGTTGTATATACAGATATTTCAACATGTCTTTATGTCACCTTTAATATTTAAAAGCCCAGCATCTGAAGTATCTTGTAAGCAGTTTGTAAGCTGCCTGGGACCTGCAACTTTCTGCCAGTTTCCCCAATGACTTTGCTTGTTGGAAGTTGGCAGGAGCTTGTGAGCCGATACTCACTTAACAACCCACAATCCTTTCTTAAAAACAGCAACTGAGAGTCTGGGATTGCTTCAGGAACTAAAATGGAAATGTGACAGCATGCTTTATGACAGCATCACTTGGTGATTGAAATTCCAAGCCCAATCATTGTTAAGAAAGGATATATAGTTGTTCAGGTTGTACAGTACAACACACAGTTGACATTCGTTAAATACTTTCAGACATCTGTAAGCTTCAAAATTATTTAATTTACTATGAAAGCATCTTACTCACTACATCAAAAAGTTTTAAAATGTCTTCTTTAAGGAATCTTCTTTAAGGAACATCAGACAATACAAATATTTCTGCCGCTTATTCATTTAAAGACAAAAATAAATGAATTAAAATTAACTGTGTGTAAAATGTACTTTGTACAAAAAATATTTAGGAAAATTAAATGAAAGCCTGATTTTATGTAAGTATTAAGTTAGATCTTAACCTAAACCAGTTATTAGTGCCCAACTTTACACAAAAGCAGTTTTCAATTAGTGGTATATGGATTCAAATATTGTTTAGTATCTGACTTTGAAAATCATTTCAATATCCTGAAGAAACAGGAGCACAGACTTAGGATTCTGCAATTTTGGTACATACCTTTATGTTTATCACCTCTGGCCCAAGACACCTCATTGGCTCAAAGTACACTTGGAGAATTATAACTAGTCTGTCACCTTTCTTGATCAGGGATGTGACCTCCTCACAATAATGCATGTTCTAGAAAGTGTAATAACTTCAAACTTTTCATGATCTCCTCAAAGATGGCTCAGACTATCAGCCATAGTTGGTGCTATAAGCAGCATTTTTTACAGACTACATAACACCAGATTGTAAGGCACTGCACCAGTTCACAATGCTTCTATAGATTTCTCTAATGACATTTTAAAGAATGTGCTTCACCCAACATATGACTTCCTGGACATTTAGATCTAAGGGGGAAGAGGCCCTTTAGCATCCCATTGTGAAGTATGAAAACTAATGGCACCCCAACTTTAAAGCACCCGTTTTTTAACATTGTGTCTTTTTTGATAAGGACACGGTGGGTCAGTGGCTAAGACGCTAAGCTTGTTGATCAGAAAGGTCAGCAGTATGGTGGTTCGAATCCCTAGCACCGCATAACAGAGTGAGCTCCTGTTACTTGTCCCAGCTTCTGCCAACCTAGCAGTTCGAAAGCACGTAAAAGTGCAAGTAGAAAAACTGGGATCAGCTTTGGTGGGAAGTTAACAGCGTTCTGTGCACCTTCAGTGTTTAGTCATGCTGGCCACATGACCATGGAGATATCTTTGAACAGCATTGACTCTTCAGCTTTGAAACAGAGATGAGCACCGAGTCAGCAATGACTAGCACATATGTGTGAGGGGGATCTTTACCTTTACTACTTTCCTTTGAATATAACTTCATAGGCACATACTGTACTACAATTTTCAATTTTTCTACTTTATATTATCACATTGTTTTTTTAACCTTTTACAATAGTTTTTATTTCATTTTCTTGTTCTATCTTATGCATTTAATGGGATGTAGATAGATGATAGATAGATAGATAGATAGATAGATAGATAGATAGATAGATAGATAGATAGATAGAAAGATAGATAGATAGATAGATAGATAGATAGATAGATAGATAGATAGATAGATAGATAGATAGATAGATAGATAGATAAAAAGACTGAAGTATAACACGGTTTGACAGTTTTGACAGTTATACTGCTGTGGCTTTCACTGAGGTGTTTTTTTAATGAAATGCAAATTACAAATGCTATAAATAAAAAGTCGCTTCTGCAATTAAAAAGTTATAAATAACATTTTAGGTATTTATTTTTTTTGCAACAAAGCATCCAAGTTAGTATTAAGTAAATTTTAAAGTAAATATCTAACTTAGTCAAGCTAAGACTGAGGATTGATCGCAAATTTAATAAAAGCTTAGGTGTTCTTTTTATTATAGGTTCTGATATAAATTCCACAGAAGATTTGTACTCCTGTTATGCCAGAGAAATGTTTATTATTCACAAAAGCATATAACTAATGAGAACATTGCCAGTTTCAGAGGGACAGGTGCATTTTAGAGACTAAGCTAGGAAAACCACCATAAAATTGGATTATTTTTATTGCTGATAAATCTTTTTAAATGCATTTAATCCAATCTCAGAAATGTTGATACTTAGGCAGAGTAAGAACTGCTGTAAAAATATATGCCACAAACATCATATAAATAATTTAGCTAAGTGTGTTTCCAATTTATATGAGTGAATTGTATCTATAGATTTAATATTGTTATTGTAAGAGATACTTCCCTCTTCTCCTTGCCTTCTTGTCTATCACATTGGTCCAAACGGTTTTCAACATTAAGAAAAAAAATATGTTTGTGTGGAAGGGAGACATAGCAATAGCAATTAGACTTATATACCGCTTCATAGGGCTTTCAGCCCTCTCTAAGCGGTTTACAGAGTCAGCATATCGCCCCCAACAACAATCCAGGTCCTCATTTTACCCACCTCGGAAGGATGGAAGGCTGAGTCAACCTTGAGCCGGTGAGATTAGAACAGCCGAACTGCAGATAACAGTCAGCTGAAGTGGCCTGCAGTACTGCACCCTAACCACTGCGCCACCTCAGGTCAGGTAAGCTGATGTTC
The DNA here is from genome assembly GCF_009769535.1 of Thamnophis elegans. Classification (NCBI taxonomy): domain Eukaryota; kingdom Metazoa; phylum Chordata; class Lepidosauria; order Squamata; family Natricidae; genus Thamnophis; species Thamnophis elegans. Next base: position 94,758,182 of record NC_045543.1, read on the forward strand.
CATCATGGTATATACTCCGTCAGAGGCAAATGAAAATAGAAACTTGCATTTTAACTTGGAATTTTGGTTATACTGTTGTTAATTTTTTTAATCGATTATTTACCTTAGAACTGGTTATGCTCTGACCCTTTTTTTTTTCTTTTTAAGGAACGCTTATAATAAAGGTTAATGCTAAGTATGTTCTTCATGCAAAAATCAATTTTATATGAAGGAAAAAATGTTCTTGCAAAAAAAAAAAAACCCAAAGTACACATTTACATATAACTGCATTTTATTATTTTCTTTATAAACACCATTGGCAATTATGATATTGTAGAGACTCTGAATATCTTGGGAAAAAGGACAAAGCATCTTCATGATTCTATTCGTAAAATGGGTGTTTCAAATGTACTTTGATACACAACAGGAATCAGAGCTAATGTCTGCATTAAAGTAAAGTGGTAAGTGCACAAGCATTCACTCTGACCTCTTATTATTTATGCTTTTATTCCATCCAAACTAGATTATTGAATTGTATTTTATGTGGGTCTAAAAGGTCTTGTCCACTGGAATAAATACAATTGCCAGGATACATGTAAAAGATAAAACTTCAGAACATGTAGAGTAGGAAAATATACAAGTTGTATTACCTATCTATCTATTTTTCCAAAGTTCAGATTTTAAAATATTAAGAGTTTGGAACCAAGTGTTTTAAAAGATTAAGCATTCCCAGGTCTTGCCTGCTTTTCTTTACTTGTAAAGATCCTTAAGGCTGGGAGCATTTATTTGGGCTGATCTTGTTTCTTTGGAATTCTCTTTTGTAAGAGATATGTATGGCTTTTTCAATGTTTTCTAAAATAATATTTAATATAATATTTTTATTAGATCCTCTTTGGAAGGAGGAAGGAATGAACGAACAAAGGAAGGAACGAAGGAAGGAAGTCATAAGAGATCATTTCAAAAGTACGTGAAACAAATACAAACACGTACTACAATATATCTTATTCTGCTTGTCTGATACCTTCCTCTAAGTTATCTAAGATTTTATTTCTTTATTAAAATCTATTAGCTGACCTCTGGTTGGTGCATAAAACCAAAAAAACCCTATAAAAATAGATAAAGCATCAAGCCTCCCAAATAAAAATGATCTTATTAACAACAGAAATGAAACAAATACAAGATGAGACCTTTCTGTTTTCCAATTTCTTTTTTTCTTTTCCGTAACATTACTTTGTAGATGTGTATGTTATTACTGTAACACAGTTTTGAAATTGTTATTCTCCATAGTGAGGGGGGAGAAGTATCCAGAATGGGTTGACCTTATCCTTTCATGATTGGATTGAGTCAGATAAGCTCTTTGGGTAAAGTGACCAGATTTTAAACTTGGTAAAGCGGGACACTCTGTTATGTTTTAGTTTAGCTTTGATAGGTAACAGATCTATTTTAGTCTCTACTGTAAAAGTATATTTTTAAAAGCAGTCACCTTTAAAAAAACCAAATGAACTACACTTTACTAGCTAACTAGAATTGTATAAACATTCATGTTCCACTATCCTATTATTTGCCTCATGGGGCCACCAGAGGCAACTAATTGAATTTTGGATCATGATTCAGAAAAAAAACACAATATTGCCATCACATTAGTTGGCATGAAAAAATGTAAACACATGGCTATAACTTTTGGAATTTTATCAGACTATTAGACTTTTAATTTGAATATGAAGGATATAGCACAGTATCTATGTACTACATCCTGCAAAGACTGCTTTAATAGATTATGCACAACATTTTTGTTGTGTAACAAAATTTTCAGTCAAGGATATGAATGGAGTTGATGTAGAAGGAAGGGATGATATGGAGGAACTACAATGTATTTTGTGAATAGAATAGATAAAAGCCAGGGAGAAATGTAAGATATATTTTATCCTTAAAAAATATAATTTTTGAGTCAGTCTATAGAAGTAATTCCGTAACTCTTCTTAAAATTTTAATATGGAGTGCAAAAAGTAAGGTGAACAAATGATGAAAAATTCTCAACATCTTTCCATCATCAATTTTAAGACAGAAGGACTGAATCAACTAGTAATCTTTTGATCAAAAAGGTCATTGGATAGACCTTTCAGCCACTGAATAAATGAATACTTCCCCTACTCTCCTCCTTCAGATAGTTAGAATGCTAAGTGGTACAAAAAAGGTTATACTTACTTTTTAAAACCTTTCTTTCTTTGGCAAGCAATGCTATTTTCGCTGGCTCTTGAATCTTGATTTTCAATCAGAGACCGAACAACTTAGCATACATTTTCTGATTCAACTGAGTTAAAGTCTTCAAATCACCAATTCTGTTCTACATTTGGATTTCAGTAGAGAAGCTGCACAATCCTAATCCAAATCTATTTTGTATTCCCATATGTTTTGCTCATGTGAGGATTTCTCAGCAAGTAAAAAGGCTATCCTACTAGTAAAATGTATGGTAAACTTCACAGGAAAATAAAGTTAACACAACCTGTACAATTTAAATCTGAATTAATATAATAGAAATAGAAATATAAAGGCAATGAATTCTGCCTTATGTTCATGGAAACTTATTCTCTTTGTTCTATTCCATACGTTCATAAATGTCAAGGCAACTATCAGAACAAAATGAAGGAGTAGTAAAAAGCAGAATTAAAACAAAATGAACCATCACATTTGCAGGTCAAACCTGAAGCGAACTATTGCATTTGAACTAGGTAAAAGAAAAGAATCTATAACAGCAGCCAAGCCAATTAATTCTAAAAAATAAGGTGACAAATTCAATTGGTATTTGACAGAAATATTTATGAAGAGTGAAATATAATAGAGCCACCAGCTATAAGAAGAGGTAGAAGAAACAAGGGTGGACATATCTGTGCTCAGGACTGCATCAGAAAAAAGATTTAAAAAACCACTCAGTAGGGGACAATATGTTTAATGCTTCTATATGAAATAGCCATCAATCATTACTAATTTAGACTTATATCTAAATTAAATAGATATAAATTAAGTGCCTATCAGGCACAATAATTTCAAGGAGTTTCAAGAGGAAAACTGTCCGATTTCATAAATTTATCATTCATATCATCAAAATGCACTGCTGATGGCAGCCTCAGTGAAATGCTCTCTAGTGCACTGGTCTCCAACTTTTGTGGCTTGATGGACTGTCAGAGACAGTGGCGAGGAGGGGGGAGGGGATGGTTTCACGCATGTGCACACATGCCGCTTTCAGAAATGCAGCTTCGTGCACTCCCACGTGCATGCACGTGCTCGCCCACCACTTCCATACCCAGTTCTCAATGAGCTGCAGCTCAGAACAGGGTTGTGGACCAGGATTGGGAACCCCTGCTCTAGTGTATTTTATGTTTTATATTTTAACTAGTTAATAACCCGGCATTGCCCAGGTATTTATTTATAGGAGGAAAATGTCCAGACCAAATGTAATTTCTAATGTTGGATTTTCCCCCTTACCAGTGGGAGCCCTCTTGTGGAGTAGTGTGAAGCGGTTACCATGGCAATTCCACTGTGCTGTACAGTAGAAGCCATTTTATAGCACATCAGGCAATATCTTAACAGAACACACACCCTGAGGGATTTTAGGGATGTCTTACCCCCCACAGTATTTGTTTCCATCTGTGTACCATGTCTGGTTGAAATTGTTCAAGGTGTTCTAGAGTTATGCTGGAACACACACACACACACACACACACACACACATATATATATATATATATATACACACATGCACACACACACACATACAGCCATTTATATACAGTATATATAGATTGTCTGTGACTCACTGCAGATTACATACACCAAAAATGAACTTCTAAACATCAGACAACTTTCTAGGAATATTCCTCCTTTGATTTCTCCTGTCTATGTAAATGTGAAGGAAATTGTATGGATATTCTTATCAGAACAATGGCTCTCCTCAGTAGGTGGAAAAAACAAAAGGAAGTGTAGGAGAGGGATGTGTGGAGGAGTTCTGGTAAGATTGAGTAGGGGAGGAAGGACCACTTTCCCATTACTTCACCTAACAAACCTACATTCATTAGTCAGTAAAATGGAGGAGGTGCTCCAGGGGTGGGTTTCTCGCCCCGTTCCAACTGGTTTGGTTGGAACGGGGCCGGCGGCGTCCTCATGCATGCGCGCAGTGCACGAATGCATACTAGCATCTGTGCGATGCTCCAGCTGCTCCTGGAGGATCGCACAGGCGCTTTATGTGTCCTGCGCATGCGTGGAAGAGCAGAACTCGTCAAAACCGGGTAAGGAGCGCGGGTGGGTGGCTGGGTCCTTCGCCATTCCCGGAAGTTATTTACTTCCGGGTTCGCTGACCAACCGGTTCACGGGGACCGCCGCGAACTGGTTGAAACCCACCCCTGAGGTGCTCCTTCCAAATCAGAACAACCCTGATTTTCTAACTCAGCAGTTCTCTGCTTTACAGAAACTTGGCTGAGTGAGACTTTTGAGGACAGTATAATACAGATCCCTGGGTTTCAGTTTCAAAGGGCGAATCGGGTTACAGAGACATCTCTCCTGAGAAAAAGAGTAGAGGGTATCTGTTTCTATGTTAATAACCGATGATGCAAGGATGTCACAGTATTAAAGAAAGTTTATGATGTGGACTGAGAGATACTATTTATCGATTGCAAACCCCTTTATGCTCCATGAGAGTTTTCTTCATTCATCTTGGTTGGGATTTATATACCACCCCAGCTTGCACAAGTAGCACACAGAAAACCTCTGTTGACCAGATTCAGTGCGCAGAATGGAAATACACAGGACTCCCTCTTGCTTCAATTGCATAGACTGGAGTGATTTTGAAGATGCTTCAGCAGACTTGGATGAACTCACTAATACTGTGACATCATAAGATAACTTCTATGAGGACATGTGGATGCCTACCAAGAGCTTGCGTATATATAACAATAATAACACTTGGTTCCAGCTGAGCTCAAGCAGCTTATGTCATGCCAAAGATGAGGCCTAAGGAAGGGACACAGGATTTTGTACAAGGCCTGGACTGTTTTTAAAAGGGAGGTCAAGTTAGCAAAGAGAAGCTAATCCAAAAAGCTGAGAAACATGTTCGCAGCTAATGAACCAGCAACTGTGTGGCAAAGCCTGAAGAACATCACTGCCTACAGCAGACCTCTCTTCCTTATTGAAGAGAATTGTCAACTAGCAAAAGAACTGAATGTGTTCTATTGTAGGTTTGAGAGGAGGTCTCTGTCATTTACTACTACCTTCTCCACTTCAGATACACCAAGAGCTGCCAAATCTCCTACGCTTATCTCAACTTATCTTACCCACACTGCCACCTCTGGTGATTTAGAAAAAGATGTGCAAGGTCTATTTCAAAGCATGAGAGGTCCAAATAAATCAATTCCATTCCAGGAACAGACAAAAAAACCTGGTCATAATGTCTGAGAGAAAAGTCAAACCTCTGACACCTTACAGAAGACCAGAAGGCTTGGGACACTTGGTTCTTAGGGGAAATGGGGTAGAACCTATAACAGAAAATTTATACAACATTTATAAAGGTTAACTTACTTTTATTTATTTTATTAGGATTTTTTGCCACACTACATATTATTCTCTTCTGCTGAACTGCTAAAACATCCCATCCACACAAGAGGATTAGGTTGCAACTAAGAACCTTCCTGGCTAATTCTTGGCTGTACAGTATAGTATCACTCTTTATTTAAAGTAAGCACCTAGAATGGAATGTTATATTAAATTGAAATCTACAAAGAGGAGCTTTATAAGCATTTTTTTTAAAAATGTAGTAATAAATGCAGCAACTAGCTTCTCTATCTTCTTTTTAAAAGGGGGAAATAGAAAAAAAAAGTATCCACTTGTTTATATAGTGCCAACAGCAGCAGGAAATTATAAGCCAAATTTCCACAACAGAATTCTGATAAATAATGTGTTAGTGGTTCTTGTGTTGATACAGCATTTTTATAATTAACAATAGACAATAGAAGTATCTTCCACTTTTAAAGCCAAGAAAATACTATGGTAAGATACAATATTGATTGGAAAAGCCATTCTATTTATGTTTAAATATTTAGAGATTTAGTAGAACCTCATTTATAGACTATATAATCTTCAACAGTCTGCCTAATGTATTTGTAGGCTTGAGAATCAGAATGCCATTACTAGCATTACAAACATTACTGAGATTCCTGTGAGCCATTATTATAACTTTTAGAATGCATGATACTCAAAATGGGTCATTCAAAATGAAACAAGTTGTTTAGGTTACACAACCTATTAGCAGAACGTCAATATCTAGTTCTAGTTTAGCAACTACTTTATTTAGCAACCATTCTAGTTATGATGGTGATGAAAAAATAATTTTAAGAACACTCATTACATGTATGACTTTCACAAGTATATAAAAGCAAAGGAAAGCTTAAATAAGATCATAAACACAGTTCGCTTAGTTCCACTTTGCTCCAGTACCTAGTTGAATGTCCCAATTATGGTAGATAAATAAGAATTGTATTTGTTGCTATTGCAAGAGAAAAATGAATAGCATTAAAACTATTCCCAATGCTTTCCAAGCAAAAAAAAAAAAAAAAGCAATTGACACACACACACACACCCATACACCATTAGATATCTAATCAATACATCGATATAACAAACAGAATATACCACTGTATTAGAGACTTGCATTCTAGAGGATTAATTATCCTGTCCGGTTCTTCTTTCAATTGGTCAGACTTCTATTACTATGCCACTTTGGCCTCAATTCATTAGGGTTATAAGACAAAGTATAAAATAAGTGTTATTGGCACAGATAGTTTTTAAAATTTACTACCATGATGCAATTATTAAATATATTTGGAATAATTCATTAGGCAAGTGTTCTGACCCCCTCCTCCGTCCAGTAACGAAAGCCGAGACAAGCGTAAAATGGAATGTCCTTTAATAACAAAACCAGACTCTCGGTGGCTGAAAGCCAAATAAAAAAACAGATAAGGACCTTGGCAGCAAGTCCGACACCTTGGCAGCAATTCAGACTAACTCTGGCAGCAATCCAGCCTGCCAAGTTAGTTTCTCTTTAGTCCAAGCATTGACTTCTGCAAGAAGGGCGTGGCACAAGTAGTCTCTTTTACAGTCTGGAGAGGAGCTTAATGACCATCAGCTGAGTGTAATTACCTCCTGTAATTACGTAGTTGTTCTTGATGCCGAGCAGCCCTTCGACGGTGTGCATCCCGGAACAACTCACTGTTGGTTTCTGGATCACTCTCTCTTGTCTTCTCCCTACTGATCCAAGGCTCAGGCACCACCTGGTGGCCAACCAGTCTCTCTGCGCCCTGCTCGGAGTCGGAACCCTGTCCAGGGTCCTCCACATCCTCCAGGGCCGACTCCTAGGGCCCCTCGCTGTCGGAGTCTGATGGCAGCTCCAATGGCTCCTGCTGGGCCACAACAGGCAAGGTTTTTTTTACAAAAAATAGATAAAGGAGAAGAACCAAGGAAATCCAAAACTAAAGTTGAAGGTTTCATCTATGATGTTTATTTGTTTGTTTTAAAATAGACACCAATCAAGTCTTGCTTCAATCAAGGATGTTTAGATTTCTCTAGTTCTAATGCTATGTAATTCTGATAATTATTTATTTCCCCAGAAATAATATGTAAAAGATATGGTGGATTATCTTTCAACTATGGTACATAATGCTAGATCATGTTGTGACGTCTCCATTTTTCTAAAGACAGTTAGACAGTCAGTTTCTTAACGCTAAGTATAATTAAAAATTGATTATTCTGAAACAGAAAGTCTGTTATTTTTATTCCTGTTTTCAGAGATTCTGTGTATTTCATGGATGTGTAACATGATTTTATGTATTAACTTTAGAACGTTTGAAAAAGTCAGATTTGCAGCACATAAAACAGTTATTTATTGAACAGTATAACTGAAAATCTATCTACTAAATCACAATAGATTCAACAGGATTAAAAGTAAGATAAGTATGCATTGGTAGACATGGAACCTTAATTCTTTTATAAAAAATTTAATGTATTACAAAATTACTTCTAAAATAATCTAAAAACAACAAATGTAAATAAAATAAAAAGTTGATCTAAGCCAAAGCTTTTTTTTTTCAAATGTTTGTTGCAGACAAGCTAATCTGTTTCTTAAATTTGGTAGCTACCGTAACTTTTAGAAACAATCACCTCAATTAGAGTTACAATTCTCCATACTGATATCTTTTAAACCCAAATATTTTCACTTACATGTGAGATGGCTTTTTGTATTGCTAAAAATCTGGTCCAAATATTACCCGTTAGATTAATTGCTTAAATCTTGACTTATTTTTAGAAATACAGTCTTTCATAAAGCAAATGTTCAAAAGATTTTGAACAGAATCCAAACTATTCATATAAGGGAAATTCAACTATAATAGTCAATTGTGCTTCCAAATAATACTGTGAAATTACTTGACGTGATGGCTTGTGAAGCATAGCAGCTGTTTGCTAAGCAGTACCCATATGATGGCTATTCCTGCATAGTATAAGCTATAACTTCACAAGAACAAAACATATAAAACCTCATCTGATGTTTCTTGACTATTGTGGGGATATTATACCTTTCTTTTTTATTATTGTAAAGAATTTGGCATATCTTATGCCTTGAAGTTTTATTCAAGTTAGGAATTACATTAATTATTTCTACCCTTGAGAACTTTATAGAATTTGCTGTTTTTATATATTAAGCTCATATATATCAATGGGGTTGAAATAAAACAGAACTATGTCTGCTTTTAAGAATTCTTTATTAAAATAAAATAATTTTTAAATTTCCTATTTTTTTATATTATTTATAACAACATTCCTACTAAACCAGCCTCCTCACATAATGAAATCTAATGTTTTCAAAAAATGAACCTTGATCAAATGATTTTGTGTATGTGTGTGTGTGTGTGCACATGTGTGTGTGTGTGTTTGTTGTGTATATACAGAAAGGGAGGGAGGAAGAGAGATGGAGAGAGAGCGTGGACGGGGGAGAGGGAGGGAGGGAGAGACACAGATAGAGAGACTTCATGGAAAGTGTCTAGAGCCCAAGAGAACTATTATCTTTTGAAACATTTTGAATATTTAAAGCCTGTTAAGTTTTTTCCAATCCTTAAAAAATTCATGAAAGCAATGGGCAAAAAGATAGGAAGGAATTAACATAACTCCAAATTCAGTGCAAATCAATGTCAGCCAAGAAATTCTGATTTTTTTCCAATTCTCATTCATTTGATGAAAAAGTTTTCACAATTCTTTCCAAGGAGAAGAAAATTTTGGAAACATTTCCACATATGGTATGTGATATTACTTAGTGATGAGATAGCCAAGAGGTATATCAGAACCACCATTTCCTATCCTTAAGAAACTGTTGATAATGGAGTTTCTTAAGATGTAAAAAAGCTTAATCTTTTATTCATAGCAAATCACAGGATTGTTTATGGTTCTTTCTCATACTGTATGATTAAACCAATATGATTGGTATTCCAGGTCCGTCCATTTCCTAGTGCTCCCATCATATAAAGGTGATAATGAATTGCTCAATTATTGGTTAAAGAACAAATTCTTAGAACATCTTAATGTGGGAACAATATGCAAGATAAGAACAATATGCAATTTAAGAGTAAACTGTATGCCAGATGTGAGCTGTCAATGACCACTTTTCTTTGTTTCATAATATCTCTGATGTTTCAGGCAGTGCCATATCCCCTTGTAATTTATAGTTCTATTTATTCACTGAAATGAATAAAGCTCTGACCATCTTGACAATATACAAGACACTGATTACATCTAAAGCCATACTCTGCATATTACTGTTTTTTATTCTTTTTTATGATCAGTGTATATATGCAATGAGAGGTTTTAAATAATCCATATGCTATCTCTAATATGTTTGAATTTTAAATTGGCCATTTAGCTTTGTAGAACCAAGATCAAGTATTTTTAGACAAGGAAGTCTTCATTTACGCAGCCCCCCTCCAACTCTTCATTGACTCTGCCACAGACATCTTTTAACAGGAAAAGGAGACATCAGCTTAAGTGTGCTTTGTTATTCATGCTCCAGAAAAGCTGCCACCAGCTGTTATTATTATTGCATTTCAGTGATGGAGGGGATGCAAAATAAAAAAGATACAGTAGTACACATTGAATTTTTAATCTATGTATAAAAACAAATGGTATCCACCATGTATTTGTTAATTTTAGCATTATGAAATCAACTTACAAGTTGAACTTGCAGTAAACTAATCGTAAATGTTTATTTGCTCTGATGTTATTGATCAGACATTAGAGATCTGTAAACAATGTTCTGAAGGCGGCCTATTTATAGGTTGAAACAACACCCCCCCCATATTTTATCCTCAGTTATTATTGTTACCATTTTCACCATCCTAGGATTTTCTCCCTTTCTGTTCAACACAATATTTTGAATTATATATCATACCTATATAATGTGATTGGGAATGAAGTTATTGTGGGGCTAAATGTTTTATTCTTCAAAATGGATTATCTGGACCCCTTTCAGTATGATTTCAGACTAGGTAATGGGACAGAAATAACATTGATTGCACTTGAGTTGCTATCTGGAGAAAGTGGTAGTGGATTCATCCTTTCTCTCGTTGACCTTTCAGTAGGTTTTGATCCCTAGTGATGGAGGTTGTATGGATCTGGATGGAGGACAATATTAACCTTATTATGATCTGCAAGCTGCCCAAAGTCAGCCCATTGGAGCGATAGGCAGCATGTAAATTTAATAAATAAATAAATAAATGTTTTAATAGCTGCATAAATGCTATATACTTTTAAAAACCCTCTTATATTCATCCTTGAAAATTAATTAGAGTGAATGTTGCTTCTATGGCAGTTTTTCCCCAATATGTATAAACTTTTGTTCCAATATATTTTCTCCCAATTATTGACAGCCTTAATACATAACTGTTTTAATATTAAACACTTAAGCTGGCATACTGCTTACTGCACTGTGAGAACCAAATGGAAAGTGTCTTTCACACAGTCACTGATCACAGCTGCTGTCAATATTTCTGTGTTGTCTTTCCCTTTTTTTCATCTTCAAAGTACCCCTAGTCATTCATTTCCCTAAACATATGACAGACAGCACCTGTGCATTTTTATGGGACAGACAGCATAACATCAATGAAACAGAGTGCAATATAAAGCATTCAAATTATGTTCTTTCTTTAGCTTGGTCTAGCTCTTTTTTAACACAAGGGGGAAAACAATTCAATGCCTTCCTATGTTACTGTTTTAGGTACTAATAATGTATCACTTATTTCAAGCCCGGAGTCAACAGCTGCAATGTGTGAATTTAGAAAAAAAATGTTCTCCAAATGCTAAAGAAAACCTGAAAAATGCCAAACCACTTTCAAATAAATAGGATTTGCTTGCAGACAGTTCATTATATAAAGTATCCAACAATGTAACATGATGGCTGGTCTATCACAGTGAAATTAATTTAAGATAGTTCATGGAAATTTAGCTTTCTATTCTATTTCTCTCTCCTTTTATAACTATTTGAAAATCAAAGGTTAGATAGAAGGATAAGAAGATAGGATGAGGATAAAAATCTTTATCCTGCTGAATTTTAATAGCAAAACACCCAAAACTCATGTCCCTGAAACCATACAGACACCATCATTCTCCCAAAGTTTACATTATAGCTGGTGGATACTATGGGAGACAGACTTCAGATTCATCCATGCAGTGGGAATAGGAAGATTTAAGTTCTGGTTTAAGAGAATATTTGTATGTTGACTACTTGCTTTGACTATTCTGGGTTTTGATGATGTGAGTTCTAGTGTATGTTATTACTAATGACATTTGTTAGTCTTTAAATATGCTACCAGACCATTTCTGATTCTTCATATCTAAAGTAAAAATATTTCCTTTTATTTATGTTATGGAAGCAGATTTCTTATTTTTTAAGTAGACTAAACTCTAAGATTATACTCATAGGGCAGCTTTGCAATAGTTTATTAGCAAATATTGGACTGCAACATAGAATAATGTACAATATGAGAAGCTTGAGAGAAAATAACCATATCATTTTTAGGTTCTACAAAAAAAGAAAATCAGAAAGTTGTACATATACAAAAGATTTCAGAGCAGCCCTTCTCTTTCTCTCCACACACAAACACATTACACACCAAAATATTTTAATTAAATAATTTTTTTACAGAATAAAAACAATATTTATTTTAAGTTAAAGATAAGAAAAATAGAGAAAAGTAATAAAAAATAGAGAAAAAAGAAAAGAATAATAAAGAAGTGTATTCCACTCTTCTTAACAGCAGTTATATTATTTATACTTTACATAAAGTGACCAGACGTCCCGATTTTGGCGGGACAGTCACGATTTTGCACAATTTGTCCCATATCCCGGGGCATTCTTAAAAAGTCCTGATTTTTGTGGCCGGACCCAGAAGTAAGCCTGCCCTGCCCCCAGCCCTGTATACCCATCCCGGCCGGCTGGTATTTTGTCCCTTCTGTCTCCCCGTTGCTTAGAAAAGCAACTCTGAGAAGGTCCTTTGCTAGCAGGCAGGTTCTAGGACGCCTGCCGCCACCAAAGGACCTTCCCGGAGTTGCTTTTCTGACCACCTGGGAGACAGAAGGGACGCTATCTCCTTTCATTCTCCCTCTGCCTCATTAATTTGCTCGGGCAGCAGACAACGAAAGAAAATCGCATAGCCAAGGACAAAGGAGCCTGCAGCCTCCTTCATTCAAACGTTCAGGCAGCGGGGATGGGGGGGCTTTCTCACATGTCTTCTTTCTCTGAAGCCACGCCGGATTCAGCAAACTGGGCAGCCCGTGCCCTTGGGATTGTGTGCAGCAGCCGAAGAGCGCCTGGTTAAAAAGATCGCCTGGTTAAAAAGGAGGAAGAGGAGGCTCTGCTAGTCTAGAGCCCACCCGCGAGGGCAGGGATACACACACACACACACACACACACACACACATACACACACAGGGAGGGAGGAGAGACAGAGAGAGAGACAGAGAGAGACAGACACACAGAGAGAATGACAGAGAGAGAGAGAGAGACAGAGGGAAGGAGGGAGAGAGAGAGGGAGATAGAGGCAAAGAGCCACACAGAGAGTGAGAGACAAACAGATAGATAGATAGATAGATAGATAGATAGATAGATAGATAGATAGATAGATAGATAGAGGCTGAAAGAGTGTTTATGCACAGAGGGGGAATTTAAAAAACTTCGGAGTGAATCCAGGAAGAGAGAAGAGATGGAGGACTGGCTTTTCGCTCCGATTTCTGAGCCCCCAGCTGTTAGTGATGGAGGAGGAGGAGGACGATGAAGGAAGGGGTTGCATTTTGTCAGGCTGACAGCTCATTTTGTGGCATTTTAAAAAAGTCCCGTTCTTTTTTTTTAAGCACGAAAGGAAAAATCTGCAAAAAGTCACGGGGAGCCCAGGGAATGTTCCTCGCAAAGCATCATGGTCGCAAAGAATGCAAATGAAGGTGCTTATCTCCCCGCCCGGCTCCTGTCCTTGTATTCAAATCGGAGTCACGCTGAGTCCCATTCAGAGGGCGGAGGGACGCTGTGCTTTTTTGTTTTGTTTTAACTATGTTCTCACAACCATGCAAAGGTGGGTTTTGTGCTACAAGGATCTTTCTTTCTTTCCCTGTCTGCGGTTCCGATTGCAGTCATCCTTTGCTTCGGATTAAACCACTGTTTCTTATTCCTTGCAAAACTGGGGAAAGGGCAGGGCTGCCTCCTTCCCCCCTTTCCTTGCAGCACCCTCGGTTGCAAAATGTTCCCCTGATTTGGTTTATAAGTTCGCAGCAATGTGATCCAACAAATAGGAAAGTTTTAATAAGATCTTCTGACTTTATTTGGTCTCTGCTGCCCCCCCACCCCAACCCCATTAGCTCTTGGGTTTTATCCCCTCCCAAGGAGAGTGGGAAGGAGTGGAAGGAAGGAGGGAGGGGAAAAAGAAAAGAAGAAGGGAGGGGGGAAAAGATGGAAGGAGAAAATATGTAAGGAAGGAGAAAGAATAGAACGAAGGAGGAAGGAGAAGGAGGAAGAAGGAAGAAGGAAGGAAGAAAAAGAAGAAGGGAGGGAGAAAAGAGGGAAGGAGGTAGGAAGAGAAGAGGAAGAGAAGGAAAGAGCAGAAAGAGGATGATGTTGATAGGCAAAAGGAAGGAGGAAGGAAGGAAGAAAAAGGGAGGGAGAGAGGAATGAAGAAAAGATGGAACTAGAAAGGGGAGGGAGGAAAGGGGAAGACAGGGAAAGAGCAGAAAGACAGTGAAGGTAGACAGAAGGAAGGAAGAAGGAAGAAATAGGAAGGAGGGAAGGTGAAAGGATGGAAGGATGAAAGAACAGCGAAGGGGAAGAGAGAGATGGAAAGAGCAGAAAGACAGAGAAGGTAGATAGGCAAAAGAAAGGAAGCTGAAAGAATGGAAGGAGGAAGGAAGAGAAAAGGAGAAAGGGAGTGAGTGAGGAAAGAAGAGAGGATGGAACAAGAAAGGAAGGAAGAGAGAGAAAGAGCAGAAGGTGGGTAAGGTGAAGGTAGATAAGCAAGAGGAATGAAGGAAGGAAGAAGGAAGGATGGAAGGAGGAAGGAAAAAGAAGGGGTTGCATTTTGTCAGGCTGACAGCTCATTCCTAGATTGGGTTCCCACGTCTCCCCCACCCCTTCTGCGCAAGATATCAGCAGCCCCCGGGCTGTGAGCTCCTCCTACTATGAACAATTTTCACTTTTGCTGCCAATGCAAGCAAACTCCTTGGCCTTTTTGTTATATTCATTTCCCTTGCAACGCACGTGCCAGCACAGCTGGCAACTCTCCTGCAGCACCTCCGCTGGCAAGGAAGAGTGGATAGGCGCTGAACGACATCCCCCTCATCCCAGATCCCAGAACAACTATTGTCCTTCCTCTACCTGCCCGCGTCGCATCTCTGCAAGTAAGCCAAAAAATTCTTTCTTGCTGGCCAGAAGGTTCAATCCTGTCGCCTCGTTCCTTCGAGTGAGGTGTCTCAAGGAGGGGGAAAACGTTCAGTGACCAAAGTTACAATGGCATTGAAAAAAGTGACTGATGACCATTTTTCACACTTAGCGACCGTTTTCACACTTAGCGACCGTTGCAGCATCCTCATGGTCACGTGATCAAAATTTTGATATTTGGCAACAGATTTATGATGGTTTCAGTGTCCTTGGTCATGTAATCACCTTTTGTGACCTTTTGACAAAATATAAAATTTTTAATCAAGCCCGCCCCCTCCCCCTCCCGATCAATGGGTGTCCCTCTTTACCAATCTGAAAATCTGGTCACCTTACTTTACTTCTCTCTCTAAGGTTACATCAAAGTTTCCTTGTTTCTATAGTCTATCCTTTCTAATAACCAAATACATAAATCATCAGCTTTTTTGGGCAAAAAGTCTAGAAGGAATTAGAAGAGTTTATAGAAATAAAAACTGGGATCAAAATTGGTAGAAATCCTCAAGTCAAAGGAACCACAGTAATATTAGGGAAGTCTTTAAAATAAGAGGCTGGAAGTAGTCCATTGGGACCGAAAGATTATTTAGGCATTCCTTAAGAAATAATAGGGAGTTATATGAGAGCCCCCAGGAATTGCTACTACTGCCAGATCCTTATACAATTTAGATAATTGGGAACTCTTCGGTTATCGTCTGTTAACAAGAATTTATGGAGTTTGGGGATAATGTAAAAGGGCTTTGTATTGTACGATACTGTATGATATGTATTAAAATGTATAATAGTAGGAAGTGAAAAACAACAAGGCTTTCAATGATGTCAAAGAAAAAGAGTCTGGGGTCTCCAGGTGTAATTATCTCTGGGAAAATCCTTGAGAAGTCAATAAGATAAAGACATCTTAGCCACAGAAGGAATAGAGATGGAGAAAGTGTCTCCGAAATGACCCTCCATAGTTTTTGGAAAATAAAAGCAAAAGGGAAGAGATGTGATTTTTGATTTGAAAGATGCAGTTACTGTAATGTTACAATAAAGACAGTGCTGTTAATTCGTTTCTGGTTTGGACTATGCCAAAGGGCAGAGACTAGCAGCATAACAATTACATCTGAAAGCAAGTAGATGTCAGTTCAGAGTCCCATTATATGACCTCTGAGTAATCATGGAAGATGGACATGGTCTTAGATACATATTTAAGGGCAAAAGTTATTCCTAACTTCAGAAAAGGGAGAAAGTAGAAGCAGGATATTACATACCATATAATGTACAGACTGAGCAAAATGTGAGAAGCAATTGTTAAACAGCCAGTTTGACAGAATTATTAAAAGAATGTGGATCTACTTGATAGATGGCAGCAATCTAATCATTTTATATTCCTTAAACATGTGCATAAATCTAAATGTTTTGTCTTCTTTAAAGATGTGTAAATTCTATGCATCCATACTTGGCAATTTAATGCCAAACTTTTATTTCTGACAGAAATCAGAATACAATTTTTTAAGTATATCCTAATGCTGGTTATGATCTGTTTGGTGTGGGATTAATTAGAATCACACAGCTATTGAGTGACACAGGAGTGGGTCATACCAATTCAGCTTAGCAGTAAAAAATACATACTGGCATGTATTGCTAGGTCTTTAATGTTATATTTTAAAACAAGTAACTATATGATGGATTTTATGAGAAGTGTGATTTAGATATATACCGTATATACTCGAGTATAGGCCGACCCGAATATAAGCCGAGGCACCTAATTTTACCACAAAAAACTGGAAAAGTTATTGACTCGAGTATAAGCCTAGGGTGGGAAATGCAGCAGCTACCGGTAAATTTCAAAAATAAAAATAGATACCAATAATGTTTTTGAATATTTATTTCAAAGAAAAACAGTAAACTAGCGGTGTATTCAATGAAATACTTCACTCACCTCATGATGCTGATGTCCCGCTGTGATGATGATGTCCCGTGCAGCCGCGGGAGCGATGTCCCGCCTCCTATGACACACGGCACAGTGATTCCTATCATTGGATCACTGTACCAGAGGAGGTGGGACATCGCTATGTGGCTGCTTGCCATAACAAGGAGGAGGTGGGACATCGTTGCAGAGCGGCAGGAGTGGGAGGAAGGGGAATCATAAGACAGCCCTGCATTACATTAGAACGTGAGGAGGGGGGATGGTGCGGTGCGCGCTGCGCGGCAAACTGACACAGAGGGAGGGGAAACTCACAGGGGCGCTGGGCCATTCACGAGTGTCACCCAGCGGCATGGCCCCGCCCCTTTTTCTCCTCCATTTCGGGCAAATTTTTCACTGACTCAAGTATAAGCCGAGGCGGCTTTTTTCAGCCCAAAAAGTGGGCTGAAAAACTAGGCTTATACTCGAGTATATACAGTAATCCATCTCAATGTCTATTGCTATGTCCCCACTTGCATCACAAAACTGTTCCCAGTGTTCCCATTAAGTTATTTCCACCTCACTTCTACACTATGTCTGAGGCAGGTTTAAGCCATTCTCAGCTATTAGTACTGGTGTTTTCCCTTTACTATGACCCTATCTTGTATGGAACAAACATGCAATATACCATATTTTCGGAGTATAAGATGCACCTTTCCCCCCCACAAAAAAGAGGATGAAAATTTGGGTGAACTTATATAGTGAATATAGCCCCACCCTTTGGCTTTGCCTCCCAGCAACTTACCTCCTTGCAGCAAATGGGAAAATGGGGCTTGTGGAGGCTGCAATAGGCTATGGCAATCCCTGCAGCCTGAAACAGCTGATGATCAGGAAACTCCTGCTGAAATTGAAAGTGAAACTTGCTGTTTGCTGCAAGAGGCAAATTGCTGGAAGACAGTGGCAGATTTTTTTTCTTGTGCTACTCAGGCTGTTTCCTGTTTGCTGCAAGGAGATAAGCCAATAACTGTAAATGCCTGTAGAATGTTCAAATTATTAGACTTATTTATTAAAGACTGATTTATTATTGTTCTAGACAACTTGACATTATGAAGAAGCTTTTTAAAATAAATGCTTGATCTGAAGAAGCTATTGTATCTTCTTTAAAATAACAGAGAATAACTATACTTTCAAAAAGCCACATCAATTTTAACAACATCTATACATGTATAGTCTGAAATGTAACACCACAAACAGTCTACATCTTCTGTACTGTTTGCTGTTTGTTGCAAAGAGGCAAATTGCTGGGAGGCAGAGGCAGATTTTTTCTCCTTGCTTTCCTCCCCAAAGCTAGGTGTGTCTTATACTTCAAAGCATTCTATAGCCAAAAAATACAGTAATGGATTTTCCTTTTCCACCATTAATATTGAAGGTGAAGTTAGGTAGCTAGCTATAGAAAAAGTACTAAGAGACATTCACAGGATGTTTCAGCCTCATGCAGCAGCAGGTAGTCCTTGACTTACAATCATTCATTTAGTGACTGTTCGAGGTTTCAATGGCACTAAAAAAAGTGACTTATGACTGCTTTTTACATTTACAACTGTTGCAGCATCTCCATTGCCATATGATCAAAATTGGGTACATTGCAACCGGCATATATTTATGACAGTTCCACTGTCCCAGGGATATGTGATCATCTTCTGAAATTTTCCCAGCTGGCTTCCAACAAGCAAAGTCAATGGGAGAAACAGATTTGCTAACCAACCATATGATTCATTTAACATCTGCAGTGATTCACATAATAAATGTGGCAAAAAAGGTCATAAAATGGTGTGCAACTCACTTAAAAATTGTCTTTCTTAGCAATAGAAATTTTGAGGTCAATTGTGGTCATAAATTGTATATTATCTGTGCAGCATCTTCTGTTTTTTATATGTTAAAATAGAATGCTTATAAACTACTTCTTGTAGGATACTGTTTATGTCTGAAATAGTGCAACAGGTTGAAATACCATAGCACTGAAATGTTAGTCAGATCATATTCCCAATTTAGTCCCTGAACATATAACAGAAGAATTTACAGATTGGCAATTAGGAACTACTCTATATAGAAAAATAAGTAGTGAAGGACAGAAATCTTAAATAAAACTCCAAAAACTGCCATCAACTTCTATTCATTTATTAATTTTTCTCTTAAACTTTATACAATTTGTGTTGTAACAGAATGAGGTATAGGAGGAGAAGCAGACACAACAGTTGAGAGATTCCTCCTCAAATATTGGTATAAGACCCATGCACCTGCCTCAGTGCTGAGATTGGTACTGTAGATATTTTTTGCTGCTGGATGATGATATACTGAACTGATGGAGTAGCTTATTTTCAGGAAACAGTATCACTTACTTTACCTATCATGCTCTGTGTACACCTAATCAGAATGTAAGCATTTGCTCTTTGCAAATCAGAGTAATTAATTCATTTTCAACAGCTTAACATATTTATGCTGTTACAATACATAAAGAAAATGTGCCAAGAAAATTCTACTGACCTTACTCCCTAAGCTTGAACACAATGATAGTGCTTTAATTACTTAATTATTTCCTGTCTTCGTTCAGAGTAAGGATTTACAATGCTATCTAGCATGATAACTGTTAAATTTTAATTACAAGGGTCGGAGGAAAATAATTCTAAATACTGCATCTTATTGTCAGACACTTCTCTGATACAGGAATTTTCATAATGAGGTCCAACATTTGTAAATAGTTGCCACACAGTAGCCTGGGAACTGACATTGGTAAAATAACAAGCAAACTTATAATGTATTAGAAATTCAGGTTATTATTTAGAATATTTATTGGGTACTTTTGAGTGTTAAGCAATTAATCCCAAATTGAACAAAGATTATATTTTATGATCTATAAATCATATTGCATTCTTGGCAGTCAAACAGAAAAGCTTTTCAAATAGGCCTGAAATTGGTGTAGAAAAGAAGATCCGATAAGTTTATTATTGTAAATAATTATGACAGTGATACCCAACCTATATCTTCCAGAAATATCTCCCTGCAAATTCTATAATTTTCCAGCACACAACATTTGATTATATGGGGGCTGAAACCCACTATATTAAGGGGATATTCTGGCAGACACTATATTGTAGTACCCTGGTTGAATGCAGGGCTATTTATTTTGCAAAATGTATTTATATTGTATTTTAGTCTCTATATTTAATTTACTATCACAGACCAAAAAGAAAAAAAAGTGCTAATCAATAGATTAGGAATTAGTATATTTGAGGGGGTTAAGTAACTGACAAACATTAAATGTTGGTGAAATTCTACACAACACATTGCTAACTAGATCACCAAAATTAGTGCATAATTCAAAGCTTGCTTCTTCTAACTGGAATCAAAATTGAGCAGAATTTAACAACACTCATAAAAAAAAAACTTCCATAGATTGATTGAGCCATTGGCTTAAGAAAAAGAAACCTTCTATTTTAGGCCTGTGAAATATGGGATGCTGTTGAACTCTCTCATGTACCAACCTGGAGCTATTTTTGATCAAAACTTTATTTTTATCGTTACCAGGATAACATAACAAGCCAGTTTGGTCTAGTGGTTAAGGCAATGGGTTAGAAAGCAACTGTAAGTTCAAGTCCCACCTTCACTATGAAAGCTAGCTGGGTAATCTTTGGCCAGTCCTCTCTTTCAGCCAATCCACTTCACAGGATTGCTGTTGTGGGGAAAATTGGAGGAGGCAGCTATGTTGGAGATGTTCCTCACCTTGCACTATTCATAAAAATAATATAAACAAAAATATAAATAAATGACAGATAAGCAAGTAAAAAAAAGATACACAGCAGAAAACAAGAGACCAAAGTGATTCCTTAAATGTAAAGGGTGTATAATATGATAAAATATTGACAACAGTAAAGACCTAATTCTAAAACTAATACTTAAGAATCTAAAATACTTGTAACATAATATCATTATCACCAAAACACTGAATCTACAGCTAATACATATCCCATCAGAGAGAAACATGAATCTTTTATTGTGAATATGCAGCAGCAATGTCCTTTGTCATCAATCAATCAGTGTTTTTATTTTAGTCAATGGATGATGGAAATCAAATGGTATTACAATATAGAAGAAGCAATCAGTCCATGCCTTGTTCTGTAG
This sequence comes from Thamnophis elegans, assembly GCF_009769535.1. NCBI lineage: Eukaryota > Metazoa > Chordata > Lepidosauria > Squamata > Natricidae > Thamnophis > Thamnophis elegans. The sequence goes on from NC_045543.1 coordinate 94,779,217, forward strand.
GCGGAATAACAAATTTGGCACACTCTAAAGGGTGAAGCTATTATCATATTTACTCAGCACATGGTCTCTTCATGCCTCCTGGCAAGAAGTCAAGCCAATGCCTATTATATTCCAGACATTATAAGAAAGGGAAATATGAAAAGCATGCGTCTTGGTTTTCTTCCAATCCCTTAAAAGCACTTTTGCCCTGGGACATGATTTAAAAGAAAAAGCAAGAGGGCATTCATGGAGCCACTGACAACATTACAAACCTCTGCCAATTGCTGCTCCATAGGAAAATTTCAAAAGTGGGGGAGGGGGGGAAGAGCATGTGAGGTTTTTTTTCCTACAATTCCCAATTGTGGATAGTCCCAGTTCCATACTATTTCAAGAATTGATTCTTAATTTATATTTCCTCTCAGCATGCCAAATGCAGTTCTATTCTGTTTAATTTTATCTTGCTGACAGCAAACAGCTGTACAAGAAACCTTACCAATTTTATATTATTATTATTATTATTATTATTATTATTATTATTATTATTATTATTATTATTATTATTATACAATTGTATCACAGCGGCCAGTTGTTTCGCCGGATTTGGCATTGATTACTAGTCGGGCCCCACCCAGGGGCCTAGGACGTCGTAACGTATTTTCTTAATATGCGTGCAGATCCAAGCAGTGCGGCTTTTTGCATTTGACTGATGGTGATTTTGTCAATTTTTAACTGTTTTAAATGTAATTCCAGTGCTTTTGGAATAGCACCCAGTGTGCCAATTACCACTGGAATTACCACTGCTGGTTTGTGCCATAGTCGTTGAATTTCGATTTTTAAGTCCTGGTATCTTGCGATTTTTTCATGTTCCTTCTCGGCGACCCTGCTATCACCTGGTATTGCGATGTCTATGATTGTGACCTTATTTTTCTCAACCAGTGTGATGTCTGGTGTATTATGCGCCAGTATTTTGTCGGTTTGTATACGGAAATCCCACAAGATCTTGACCATCTGATTTTCAGTGACTTTTTCAGGCTGATGTTCCCACCAGTTTGTTGCTGTTTTAATATTATAATTTTTGCACAAATTCCAATGGATCATTTGTGCTACTGAATTGTGCCGCAATTTATAATCAGTCTGCGCGATTTTTTTACAGCAGCTGAGTATGTGATCAACAGTTTCATCAGCTTCTTTGCAAAGTCTGCATTTGGCATCATCAGAGGATTTTTCAATTTTGGCCTTAATGGCATTTGTGCGGATAGCTTGTTCTTGCGCAGCCAGGATTAGTGACTCTGTTTCTTTCTTTAATGTACCTGTTTTTAACCATAACCAAGTTTGTTCGCTGTCCACTTTATCTTTTATTTTTTCCAGAAATTGACCATGCAGTGCTTTGTTCTGCCAACTCTCCATTCTTGATTTTATCACATCTTTTCTGTATTCTTGTTTTGTCTGTTGGGCCTTCAGTAGATTTTTGTTCTTTACTTCGATTAATAGATGTTCTTGACTTTCTTTTAAATAATCAGCCAGTGCATGTTTTTCTTCTTCAACTGTTTGCTTCACTTGTAATAATCCTCTGCCACCTGATTTTCGGGGCAGATATAGTCTATCAGTATCACCACGTGGATGTAAACTGTAGTGCATTGTCATTAGTTTCCTGGTTTTTCGGTCCAAAAGGTCCAAATCAGCTTGTGTCCAGTTAACTATGCCAGCTGTGTATCTTATAACTGGTATTGCCCAGGTATTTATGGCCTTGATTGTATTTCCACCATTCAATTTAGATTTCAAAATTTTCCTAACTCTGTTGGTGTACTCTCGCCTGACAATAGTTTTTATTATTATTATTATTATTATTATTATTATTATTATTATTATTATTTTAGAAAGAACAAAATTTATGCTTGAAAGCTGTAGATGGAATAGGAAAATGTTTCCTATTTTTTTCTTTTGTTTATTTTGCTTAATGTTATGATGAGCAAATATAATGGTCCCTGTGTTTTTAATTGTTTGTATCCCACATCTATTATGTTTATAAATAACTCAAGGTGGCAAACTTATCCAACAGATTTTCCTCCTACTATTTTACCCACAATGACAACCAAGTGAGGTGGGTTGGGCTGAGAAGAGTGACTGGGCCAAGGTCAATCACCTGACTTTAATGGCTAAGGTGGGACTAGAACTCATAGTCTCTTGCTTTCTAGCCTGGTGCCTTAACCATTAGATCAAACTGCAAATTAAGCCCATTTTGTTATAACATCAAAATCACAATTCCATTCCAAGATATACCTACTTATCTAAGAAAACTATAGTAAGTCACAATGACTACTGTTTTGCAGTACATCGTAGTTCGATCGTTAGGACTGAAATAAAACTCAAAATACAATTTCAATTAAATTGAAGCTAACCATTACCTTAATGTATGGATAATATATTTATGAGGCTGGTGATATCATTCAGAAGCATAAGCATATCTCTTCTTTTGATCTCTCTCACACAGACAGATTTGTCACATAACATTTAAAAAGTGCATGACATTGCTAATAACAGAAGCACATGTTACCTAATTATTCAACTAAGAAGTTAGAAAAACATATTCATAAATATATCTTCAAAATTATTTATTTTGAATTAATTTAAATTAATTATGTAGGTGCTATTTAGAAACCTACTTTCCAATATAGACAATACAGATGGAACAAGTTATGAATTTGTTTCTGTAATTCAGAGGTGTGTTCCTAACAGTTCGCACCTATTCGGTAGAACCGGTTTGTCAAATCTACCGAACCGGTTAGAAGAGGTTCCACCAGTGGACCCGGAAAGCAGACCACACCTACAGAAGAGGTTCCAAAATTTTTTGAAATTCACCACTGGTCCTTGGATATGATTATCTACACTATCATGCTCATATTTATAAAACTCAGTGCCTCTATGAAAGGTAAGGATGACTACTGCATTTGTGGTGCAATCAGAACATTGCAATTAGAACATGTGTTGAAGTTGTTTTAATGCAAACCAAAGATGCCTTTTAAAAAACAAGTTTACATCATATTCTTATGCATGCCAGTGCTGTGTGTGAGGTAATTTAAGGTGGTTCTGATAAGTGTCGTCGGCATCTTCATATCCGGTCACATGGACGGCAAGCCACTCCCATCCGGTCACATGGGCAGCAAGCCACTCCAACAAAGGAGGCCACACCCACAGAGTAGGTTCGAACTATTTTTGAAACCCACCACTGTTGTAATTCAAATTTTAATTCTGTGGTTATTAAGCTTGGGTCATTAAGTTATTAAGTTGCACCCAATTTTATGACCTTTTTTGCCACAGTTGTTAAGCAAATCACTGCAGTTAAATGAATCATGCTGTGGTTTAACAAATCTGGCTATTCCCATTGATTTTGCTTTGTCAGAAATCAACAGAGAAGATTGTATATGGTGATCTCATGATCCTGGGACTCTGCAACAGTTGTAAATGTGCCAATTGCCAACCGCTTGGATGTTGATGACATGACCATGTACAACAGTCAAAAGTGCAAGGACTGCCCATAAGTCATTTTTTCCAGTGGTGTTGTAACTTCAGTGATCACTAAATGAATAGTATGTAGAGGACTACCTGTACTTACTTATTGTTCTTCTCTGGTTTTGGAGTAGAAGATACAACCCTCAACTACTTCATCCCCTAAACCTTAATCCTCTGATTTGTTTTAAAGGCCTGGGAGCATCCATTGATATGAGCTAAGGCAGTGATGGCTAACCTTTTCTGGACTGAGTGCCCAAAGCGTGCATGTGCCTGAACCCCCAAAATGCAATGCGTTCATGCACACATGCCCTGCACACACCCTGCCTTTCACACATGCATGTGTCCTCTGCACACTCCCTACCCACCGCGCATGCACAGAAGAGACCCAAAGACCAGCTGGCCAGTGGGAGGCACGTGTACATGCATGGCAGAAATGAACTGGGGTGACGGTTCGCATGCCCACAGAGATTCACCATCATGGAGCTAAGGTAACATGGTAAGCAGTTATTTGCAATGAACTGTTCAGTGTGAATATCTACAAGATAAAAATGCCACGGAATATGCAAATATCCATAGGAAAATGACATCATTTGAATGACCAGCTATGAAAATTTGCATATCTTGTGTAACATCAGTGTAGGAGAGGGCTTACCAGGAAATTCCCCATATATGTATTTCCAATATCAGAACACCTGAACAAAACTTAAAGCGTCCATAAGAGGTGAACATAGAAACTTTTGTCTTAAACATCTGCATTTTCACTTTCTCCGCCCTGCAATTTCACTTGACATTTAGACTGAAGTTCAGAACATGCATTTTACATTTTTAGCATCCAATGCTTTGAAAAATGGGTTCCTTCCTTTTTGTTATTTTATGTTTTGTTCCATAATGGTTGGTATATCAGAATGAATGCAAGCTGACATTCCAAAATGTGGTAAAAGTCACATAAGCATATTTCCTCTCATCCAAAACAAAATTGATACACTTAACCTACTTCAGCATACTTCAAATTCTCTGCCAGCTTTCTGTTTTTACTGTTTTAAATTCTGGCATTCAGTCATAACAGAAATCTGTCACCTTTGTGTTAGATTTCTGTCTCACATGGCTATCAATAGAATGTATATCTATTACAATTTTAGACTGACAGTAACCTTCTATTACTCTTTCTTTCTTTCTCCCCTTCACACACACAGAAACAGACAGACACACAGGCTCAGACATTCTATAGCAAGGTTGTCAAAATTACATGACATATGGGGACTTTTTTCTCCTTTGCTAAACTGGATGTGGGCGAGACAAGGGTGTGATTCATCTGGCCCAGGGGCCATGAGGTTAACAACCCTGTTCTATAGCATTTATTCTATCAGGCTAATGTTATGATTTTCAAAGCTAGGCAAGTGTGCGCAAGGACAGTTTAATTATTACCCTTTAAAAGAGAATTTGATCAAACAGAATGTAAGAGAAATTTCCTGGCAGGTGCAAAATGAAGAACATCAAAGTTTTAACAATCCTAGTCTGATGAATTACTAATAGAAGTTTGAATAGTTTGAATATAGTTTATTATTAAACTATAGTTTCTCAATAAAATTTAAGAAAGTTTTATTGGGAAAAATTAAATGAAAACACAGATTTTAAAAGAAGAAAGCAAGTAAAGAAAAGTAATAAATAAGTGAAAACGTGCAAAGAAAAAAATGAGAAGAGAAAGAAAGAAGAGGAAAATATTTCCCTTTTTTCCATACCCTTTCTAATCATCAAACCATACATCACAAGTTCATTATCAGCAAAAAGTCTTTAAGGGGTTTCCAATCACTAATAAATGTAGTAATTGTTCCTTTTCTAATCAAACAAGTCAATTTTGTCATCTCTGCTACTGCTGTCATCTTCACCAGACATTCCTCTGTTGGGGGTAGTTCAGAGTCTTTTGGGGGTAGTATTGCATATAATAGTATTGCAGCTTATCTTACAACTCTTTTCTGTCTATCCATTAGTTTCAATAAAAAAGTTAACTTTTGAATTTTAATTAAGGATTCGGCAAATCAAGAAAGTGGTGTCATCCTTCTGTAACACTAGATACACATATGAAGGAGTGGAGCTTGTGCCACAATGTCTCAACTCTGCTTTTGTGATGGAAGCCTTCTATTTCCTGATCTATTCAGCCTATAGGATTTCTCCTATAAATCAACAGGTTCTATATCTGAGATTTTAATTGAAAGGCTTCTTTTTGGCAAGATTCAGTGTTTTGCATTACAAATTTTAGAGGAAGAATCGATCATCGTATAATTAGCTGAGCTTCCTGATGCTGATGAATTTCAACATCCATTAATAGGATTGTAGCTTTCTCACCCTTGCTTTATTTCAGGTGTCCACAATTGGAATCTGGCCATCCAAACTTTCTCCTAGAAATTAAATAAAATGCATATAATCTGGAAATGTGGTCAGCTGCTTATTTTATTTCCTTTTCTTACTAATAGGGACATAACATTTTCACGAAGCAATATAACAGATAAGACATTTTAATAACCCATCTATTCTGTTCAGTCATTAGGGAAATCTATAATGACTACAGCAGTGAAGTATTCCTTGTTCTTTCAAGTTACTTGTTACAAGTGACATAAGTAAATGCACTTATTGTATTGTAACTTTCCATAAAATCAATTTAAATACAATCAACTTCTTCACAGATTTTTCCAAACATTTTTCATTATAAAATTGTCGATATACTTGTCTTGTTTTAGTTTCAGAGAACACTGCTGAAGCAGTGCTAAATTAGTAGCAAACTTATAAATTCAAGCTGTAGAAGTAAAGACATTGCTGTTCCCATAGTTTAGTTAGGTGTTGGGCACAGCACTGTATAATAAATGCTTTCCCTAGCAATACAAGTGTTACTTATTGTCAACGATCTTTACTCACCCAACCAAGTATAACTTCTGAAAAATTAAAATTCAGCCTTAAAACAATGTGTGGTATTGATCAAAATAATTGTCTTCAACTCAAATTCCACAACCATCCTCAACTCAGCCCAAGAAGAATAGAGGCTTCTGATAGGTGGTAGTGCAGATACTTGTGATGACAATATTGCTCTTATTCATACTACTCATCATGTTGGTATATCCAAAATGCAATGCTACTAATCTGGAATAGTATACTACATTTAAGTAATCTTACATGGTTCATAGCCACTATGGTTAATAGCTGTCCAACCTGACTCTTTCAGAAGCATGCCCATAAATATAGTACAGAATCCTATCCATTCTCACTGAAAGGAGATATGGAGCCTTCAGTGTCCTCAACAGCTGATCAATCATGCCATCCTCAAAATACCAGCCTGATCAACTAGGTTGTACCTCAGCAGTTTATCTGAAGGATTCTGTTCTTGGAGGCCAGATGTCTTATTAGTTATAAAGCTTAGTCTTGAATCTTTTTATTCAAAAAGAATATTTTTATTAAAGAGTTGTTCTTCAACAGAATTTGTTCAGGTTTTAGCAAATCTTTCCTGTAACTTCATGGTTCCTCCCCCCTCCTTTAGTAAAGTAAAGTTAGAATGAAGAACTGGGATTTCTAGAAAATAATGACATTTTCTGAGTTATTGAAGGCCATAGTACAGCAGTGCCATCTGACAAACTACAGTAAAGAAGATTAAGATATTAGCCAGGAAGGAAAGACCCAACCTTGCTTGTCACCTGGGACATTCCTCACGAGACAATGTTAGTATTTCCTGAAAATGTCTTTTCTAAGGTATTGCTTGCTACATGTCAAATGCATTATTAAATGTTTATATAATAATTACATATTTATTAAATTTATTCATATTTATTTATTAAATCTATATGCTGACTATCTTGTTTTTAAATTACTCTGGGCAGATATTTAGATGCCCTAAAAACTTCTAAAAATGTCATATACATTTGGGACCCCAGACATCACTGTTAAAGTTCACATATATTCCATTAAAAGATTTGCTTATTCTGCAAAATAAACTTGAGGTGCCAAATTTTGTGCAAAGGGTTTTTCCCACTCTTGTTACCAGGTTTCAGTTTGCCAGAAAGAGATTGCTTTATTCTTTTCACTTATCTTGAATTAAAAACATCTAATGTTTATTCAGAGATACTAACTGCAGATCAATCTCTAAAGGCAATTAAGACAGAAGCATTGGGAATAATGATAGATACTGTAACTCCAAATTCACAAACACATGGGACATTTAATTATCTGGGGGAAAGGAAAGAAGGTATAATAAGCTGCTGTCTGGGAAAATACAAGAATGATGACCAAAAGGGCTGGAATAGACATATAGGAGAGATTTTTGGCTTTAGGCTGTCACATTTTACAATGCAAATCCTTAAATTTACAAGGCAACTCTAATGGCAAACAAGTTGAGGGTTTAGAATGAATCTTTATACATAGGACAAAGAAAACTGTAAAAATAGCAATTTATTTTTTAAAATGTAGAGATGCACGTGCATTTTAAAAACACACCCTATTTCCTTAATTAAATTCATTCAATTAATAAAATTCTATTGGAGTTTTACTATGATGGTGGTATAGAAAGCACCATAAAAATACAGAAGCTATAGATGTTCATATCTCGGTGACCCAATTCATTTAACAAGCTGTTTTTAAGCCCACAAGGATTTTTTAAAAAGGGATGGAAAGGTTCATCTCAGACAGAGCAAGAATTGGATTTCAGTTTTATTATATCGGCTCTTGCCTTTTTCATCCAAGCTGCTCAAAACACATCATCCTTCTGAAGCAGAATTTACTGGGTCCAGTTCATAGCCTAAGATTGTAGTTTGAAGGGAGGAGATAAAAGTATTACTTCCACAACCTTTAACACTGGAGAAAAAAAACATTTTTGTTTGTTCTTTCTTCTTAAATTTAGGTATTTTGCAAATATCATTCTCAAACAAACATTGTAATTATTTTAACAAGAAAACAAAGCTGATGAACAGCTAGAAAACACATATAGAACACAATAAATAAATATCATATAATGATATGACATTTACAGATCCAGGTGGCCCTAAAATCCAAAGCCATTCAGGGTTCAGATTAACCCTATAATTTCCCATTCACATCCCTACATTTTCCAAACACCAAGAGAGGACATTGGCAGTAATACTTCCCCAAAGGAGAAGATATATAGATGGATATGAGTGATACCTCACCCCCTGATCAAGTATGACCTTACCCAAGAGATTCATATAGATGTTAAATAAAGCAGGGAAACCCTATAGCACCTACAATTTAGGGCCACAGGGGGAGGGGACCTCTTGCCACTCTCAATACCAACTGAAACTGACCTCGGAGGAAAGAAGAGAACCAGCTTAGTGTCCACTCCCAACCTACACAAGAAGGATGTTAAGGTTAATGGTATCAAAGGTTGCTGGAGATCAAGCAACCTAGTTCCATTATTCTCTTACCAGAAGACTTTGTCAAATTTGTTAATAAAACACACATCTTTCTTAGTTAGTTTTCATTTGTTAAGCATAAAGTTTAAAGTTAATGATAAATGCTTACCCTTCAAATGAAAATGTATATTTATGCTAATTTTTTCTAATATGCCTCAATAGAGCTTTACTATCTTTAGCTCTGGATGGGATTGAACTTCCCAAGAGAGAATTAGTATGCAATCAGGGTGTCCTTCTGGTCTTACAACTCCCGCTCAAAGAGCAGGTGGCATTCATGGCTAGGAGGGTACAGCTTCCAGTTGTGCACCAGTTGTTTCAATTCCTGGATCAGAGGTTCTATGCTGAGTCATTCATTCCCTGTGTGGAATGTGGTACTGCATTCTTTATAGAGTTACCCTTCGGAAGTATTTAGAAGGACAGTTGTATCTGGGCCTTAATGTACATGTTACACCTCTGATCTGTCAGCTCATTTGTTACCATTTTGCTTCTGGATCTAATTAAAGGTGCTGATGGTAACATATGAAGCCCTGTATGGCATCTGACTGGAGTATTTGAGTGACTGCCTCTCCCCGACAGGTCCAGCAGAAGAAAAGCAGCTTGTTGCGGATATAAATATCCGCTAAAGGTGAGTCCTTAGGCAAATACATAGTTAAAAGTGCTTGGATTTTTACACAGCTGCTGTCATAAAAAATAGTACCTTTGATTATCATGGCATGACTTCAAAATTTCATATGACTTTACATATAGTAAATGCTGCCTGTCACAGTCATGATCTTTTGATCTATGCTGTAAACTCTGGTCTGTTAATAAGATAAAATGTCAATGTGACTGCATGATGGAGAGTACGGTAATTGCCAATTCTTGGCAATTGCTCTTGTGCTAATTGCTTTTAATTGAACTTGGAGAAAAGGATTTCCTTTTCAGCATTTATGAATACCTGTTGCACATTTCCCTCAAGAGCTTGTTTAAATATGGAGATCAAGCAACCTAGTTCCATTCTTCTCTTACCAGAAGACTTTGTCAAATTTGTTAATAAAACACACATCTTTCTTAGTTAGTTTTCATTTGTTAAGCATAAAGTTTAAAGTTAATGATAAATGCTTACCCTTCAAATGAAAATGTATATTTATGCTAATTTTTTCTAATATGCCTCAATAGAGCTATAAAGAATAAAAATCAGTAAAGAAGAATAGGGATATAGGGAATATATAAAAACAAAATACCGTATTTATCGGCGTATAACACGCACCGGCGTATAACACGCACCCCCCATTTTAACACAAAAATTTGAGTAAAAATTTTTTTCATTAAAAATAAATGACTTGGAAGCTCGGAACTTAATGTTGGATTAAAATTTATAACATTAGAACATGAATTATAACATTAACTCCTCTTAAAAGGCAAATATGAAATGAAAAAACACCTCTTTGAGCAAAAAAACTTAATCAGAATCACTGCTTTTTGGAAAACCAAAAAACTCTTCCTCATCTTCACTTGTATCCTCAAAATCAAACTGAGCACTGCTTTCACTGCTTTCACTGTCTTCATAGATCAGTTCGTCTTCTTCCCCATCCAAAGCATTGCTTATGCCACATTTCTTAAAAGAGTTGATAACAATATCTTCTTTGACTGCGTCCCATGATGTTTTCACCCACTGACACACTTTTGAAATGCTAGGTCTTTTCATTCGCCCAGAATTTGTAACTTCATGTTGAGTTTCATCACACATGTATTTATTCCACTCTTCACGCATAAAAGCTTTGAAGGGCTTGTTAATGCAAACATCTAATGGCTGTAATTGTGAGGTCAGTCCGCCTGGAATAACTGCTATATCAGTTTTGAACTTTTGAAACTCCGCCTTTGTTGTTTCTGTAAGATGAGATCTAAATGCGTCCAATACCAATAAGCATGGCTTCTTTAACAAAGCACCTGGGCGCTTCCCCCACACATTTTTAATCCAAAGCTTCATGCCTTCTTCAATACATATAACTGTTACATATTTTAATTTTCAAGAAAGAAAAGAAAAAACAATATTACAGATATATTGTATTGCTTTTTATTCTAGTTTTTATTAGGATATATAAAGCAAATATCTTTTGAGATCTTATCATTTATAAGCCATTGATTTCTGTAAATTACTTCATAAGGTGCAAAGTACTAAATATATTTACAGGGTACTCCAAAATATTTTCTTACATGTTTGCTTTATATCTTTGTCATGATGTCTTCCAACTCATGTGAATTTTGGCAGACATATAGAAAGCGAAATTTATACTATGTCTAAACTTAGTGAGGTATACTGTGCTTCTGAGTTATGTTAATATTGATTCCTTTCTTTTTTATTTAGTAGAGTGCTGAAATTAAGTCTTCCATATCTGGTGACTTCTGTAAACACTCCTGAAGAACAGTGAAATATCCGATCAATTCCTTTTACCAACTAAAATTGAAATTTTACCTATAGTATAACCTTTCTTAACAAAGTAAGAAAAACAGAGTAAATATATTAAATTTGTTTTGTAACAGATGCTTAGGTTGTTAAGATTAAAAAAATCAATTAATGATATTCTTGTCTGCACATTTGTCAAAAATGTAAGCCTCTTTGCTAATTTCTGCAGCAGTCTGGAGCAGAAGTATATAAATATACCAGACCTAAATAATATTATGAAAATATAAAGAATGGCTTCTAAATTAGATCCTTCAAAAACGCATAGTAGTAGAGGTCCCAGTTCTCCACTCTTATATTCTAGATGTTTTTAATCCTTTGCATATAAAATAAAGCAAGGTTGAATAAAAGAGTTATCTTAAAATAATATGTCAATACACAAAAGCTATTAATCGCAGCTTTCAATAAGGCAAAGGGCTTCTTCACTAAAATAGACATTTTAAGTCAGGCATATTGGCTGTTATTGCCAAAGCTTTTCAGAGACGGATCTCAAAAGTTGCCAAAGCTTTTCAGAGAGGGACAAAAATGTAAGAAGCTTTGACAAGCACGCCAAACTTTGGCACAGACTCTAGATAACACAACCGATACGATTTAATAATGTATGTCAGCAACAGTTCTATTTCCACGTGGTCAAACGCCGCCGAAAAAGAAGGGCCCACATACCGAGTAACTTTGCAGAAACATTTCCACAGAGGCAAGCGATCCAGCTGCCCCTTCAGTGATCTCCCAGCACCAGCTTTGCTACAGTTTAGCATCAAAAGGAAACTGCATTTCCTTTTAATTCCTGGGAGACCACCGGGCTCCCCCTCCTGCAAAAAAGAGGCAGGACCGTGAGAGCGAAAGGAGGACCTCACGCGGAGAGAGGGAGATACACCTGTATGAGGAGCCGCCTTCTGGAGGTCAGTGGCAGACCAAATGCACCCCTTCTCTGTTCCCCAGCCGCAAAGCCCCAGCCCGTTTCTACCAACAGACATCCCAAATTGATATCTGCCCGATATTGCATGATACACCTTTTCTCCCAGTCATACAAACCGCCGAGATGGAAATCTTTTAAAACTCCCTCACTTTCACGATGCGGTGGCTGAACGAAGTGCGTCGCCAAGTTGACGCCCCCCCCGCCTTCACTGTCCCACTCCTCCCCGTACTATTTTTCCTCCCTCCCGCAAGCATCCTGCAGGGACCTCTCTCTCCCTCGCCCGCGCTCCCCCCCCTCGTCCTCCGTCCCCGGAGGCACCGGGCTTGAAACTTATGAACTGAGCCAAACTTCTGAGTTAGAGTGAACGCCGAAGCCAAGCAAACTTGCCAAGGACCTCGCCCGCAAACTTATTGGCTTGGGAGGCGGCGGCAAGGCGAGGGAGCGCGAAGCAGGTGTTTGCGCGTCTGCAAGCCGCTTTCCACCAGACCAAGCTACTGTAGTAGAGTTTCCCTTTACTGGAAATAAAGAAAAAGGCGGCTAGGATTCCTCTTAAGAGACAATCCCGATAGCTCAGAACAAATATTAGAGGAATCCACATCCCCGCCCCCATCGGATTTCCACGCTTTGTCAGTCGCCGACCAAAATGGACTGTCCGTAACAAGTTCCTAAAACACTTAAAAGTAGGTGTTAAACAGGAGTGACCGGTCGGTGCAGCATACCTAAAACGAAGGCGGGATGGGGAGGGGGGGGTGGAAGAGAAATAAGAAGATTAACTTACTCATGAGAGAGCGGCGAGAGGGCGGGCGAGGCTGGGCGACACCTTCAGCTTCCCAGGCGCCGGCGAAGTTAATTGCACTGAACTTCAAGTTGCCTTTTCACCCATCAGGAGTGGGCGTTTAAAGGAAGGAAGGAGGAGGAGGGGGGGGCCACACACAGCCACCCTCCCTCCCTCCCCCTCCCCCACTTCTGAACTGCCTGGCAGGCGGTGACTGAGGAAAGGAAGAAGACGACGACGAGAAGGCGGCGCCCGCCTGCCTTTTCCACCCTCTTGCCACACACCAGGGCCAACGAACTGCCCAAAAAGCGCGGCTTCCGTCTTCTTTTTGCAATTCTCAGTCCTGTTCGTGGGATCTCTTGGCGTTCGTTTGTTGGTGCATTCCTTTTCTTTTCCTTCTTTTTCTCCCCCCTTCTTCCTCTTCGGAGCTGGAGCAAAGCAGAAAAAGGCTCTGTTTGAGCCATCTTGGCTCACTGGCTCTCCCCCTTGCGGAGACTTGCCCGCTCTGGTGTAGGAGCCGAGCCGAGACAAGCCGCTGCTGCTACCGCCGCCGCCGCCAGTCGCTGGGCAGTTTGGGACCCGGCGTATAACACGCAGTATCGGCGTATAACACGCAGGCAGGGTTTAAGCTTGCAATTTTAGTTTTAAAACTGCGTGTTATACGCCGATAAATACGGTATTATTATTCACTAGATTTACATTCCAATTTCAAAAGCGCAGGATAGTAGAAATAGCACTTCCTCCTCCAGATTACTTCAAAACAACTTATGAAGTTGGCAAGCCTACAGAGAAAGTCACCCACTAATCGAATCAGCATCCATAATTGAGGGTGACCTCAACTTCATTCATTTTATACCAGACTAGGTTTGATCATAGAAATGGCTGATAATGGTTTCTCTTGGTAAGGTCTGTATGAAAAAACAGCAGAACCCCATTTATGAGTTGATGAGTGTGAAAAAGCAGATGCTGATACAGCAGAGGTGCAATAATTACTAGAAAATTTGCAGAAGTCTATACAAGTAGTCCTCGACTTACAACCACAATTGAAATTTATGATGCTAAGTGAAACATTTGCTAAATGAGTGTTGCCCTATTTTAAGATGTTTCTTGGCACTTTTGTTAAGTGAATCATTGCAGTTGTTAAGCTACTAGTACCGTTATTAAATGAATCTGGCTTTCCCATTGACTTTGCTTGTCAGAAAATTGCAAAAGGTGATCATATGACTTTGGGACATTGCAAGCATCATAAATATGAACCAGTTGCCAAGCATCTGAATTTTCATCATGTTGCCATGATGAAAGAGGCTGTAGGGAAAAAAAGGTCATAAGTCACTTTTTCAGTGCTGTTGTAACTTTGAACAGTCACTAAATGAACTGGTGTAAGTGGAGGACTATCTGTATTGTCATTAATGTATTAACAAAGGAGGGGGAGTATTGTATCCTATTATTACACTAAATGATTAATGTCTTCCTAAAACTACAAGTTATCTTAGAAAAACATATTTATATTATGTATCTTCCTGTTTCCTGTCTATCTTTGGCTACACATATTGGAATATATGCAGTTCAAAGGTACTAATATTATTTATTCTAAGAGAATCACTTTTCAATTTCTTCCCAGTAGAAACAGCACAAAAACATATCTAATTGGGAGTTACTTATTAAAAATCATAATCAGCTGGATCCAAATCAACATTGCAATAAAATCAATGGGAGAAATTATTTATTGCTTGTCCATTTATCTGAATAAAAACTAAATCAAACTAATATAGTCTGTACCCTATGAAAAGTTTAAAAACATCTCACCATTGTTTTATGAAAATCTTGGCTATAGTTTTAGCAAAATAAAAAATGATATCATATTGCTGAATTACACCGCTGGATGCTAAAGTTTCCTGCAAACTATTCATAGCAGTTGTAGTGAATCACAAACAGTCTTCAGGCAGCACTCATTATTTTGTGTCACAATCAATGGGTCACTCCAGCAGCTTCATGAGAAAACCCCATGGAGTGGACAAATGATGTGAATTATATGAAGCAGACAAGAAAGACTTGAAAAGGCCAGCTGCCATTAGGAGGCCACATGAAGCTATCAAGACCCATTGCAATCAAGCAGCAAAAAAAAAATTATAGGTACATAGCTTATACGAGGAAAAAGGAAACCTAATAGGTGGCTTTATAAATTTAAATAAATAAATTCCCATAGACAAAGTCTTGTTATTTGCAGTTTAATTTATTGAAGTTTTACCCTGGAAAAGCTCCCCTGCACATAACTATTTTTGTTCACATAGTATGTAATCACTTTCAATATTCTACAGGTAATTCTTGCTTAACTACAGTATTTGGAGGTGGCAATGCCATCGCTAAGTGAAGCAATTGTGACCACACCAATTGTAACAGGTTTATTTGCCATTGTTAGGCAGATCCTGCATGGTACCAATATCACATCATCACCATTTGTAATATCCTGCCAGATTTCCCCATTGATTTTGCTTGTTGGAAGCCAGCAATGAATGTCATAAAGAGAACATGATCACAAACACTGCAACCACTGTAGTTGCAAACCACTGCCTGAATCATAAGCACATGTCTGGGTAACACTCTGACAGCCACAACTATGAGAAATGTATGTCCCCTTGTTTGGTTCCATTGTAACAGTCCCTTAATGAGTAATCGAGGGTAACCTGTGCAAAGCATATTTTTTCATTCTTTACCATAGCATAACTCCAACATTTCTTTGCATTGCATTAAAAGCAGTTTCTTCTTATTTCCTTTCATATACTCTCGATTTTGGTTGGTCAAGAGATAATTTATCTTACATTTCTTCATTCAAGACTCATATTTTATCTTCCTGCCAAGGTTCTATTTTAACTCTCACTTCTTTTCTTTTTCTTCCATGCCCATTTTATCTTAACATTGCCATTCAGAACTTCTCTTCCCCATGAATTCTACACATCTACACAAATGAATCACATTTTTAGATTTAAATCCAGTCACTTATCATGCATATATACGACTAGACATCTGCTTGAATTGTGTATTCAAAACAAACAGATCTATTTCAAAGCAATATTCAACAAGCAGTCACAGTTCTGATTTGTTCTTAGGTCTCTTAATAACCCAATCACTTTTTCAATACTCTCCTGTCTTATTCCTACATAAGTACTGTGTCTAAGGAAAATAGTTTTTCACCCTAGATAGCATTCATTTAGAAAGTTGAACGATTTTTCCAAAATTCATCTGTGGTTCATTATCATCATTCAATAGAATATGCAACTATCACCAACTTGAAGATTCCTACTTGTATATGCATCTATATGGTGTGTGTGTGTGTGTGAGAGAGAGAGAGAGAGAGAGAGAGAGAGAGAGAGAGAGAGAGAGAGAGAGAGAGAGAGAGAGAGAGAGAACACACATTATATTGTATAATGTACTATTTTATATGGGCTTTAGAGATGCACAGGTGGATTGACTGCAGCTGACACAAATATTTCAAAAATGGACAAAAATGCAATAAATGAATTATTTTTTCATGAAACATTATGATTGTGCAGCAAGCAAAACGTGCTACAACAAACTTAATTTTGCCACTCAGTATTATATCAGGATTAAATGCACTTTTAAGGGCTAATGCAATCAGACAAAAACGGATTGAGTAAAATTCTCTTTCTCAACAAATATGTATGAATATCATAAACTATGCATAAAAGTAATCCTTATGATCTGTATGTGTTTATATTTCTGCATGTTTAAAATGTTTATAAAACTGCAGTTTGTATATGTCATGTCATATAAATCTAGCTAGCCATAGAAATCCAAACAAAGTTCATAATGTGCATTTCAACTAAATACAGGAAATATTTGCTTTTCAGCTGCTAAAAGATATGCTATCTATATAGCAAAGCAGAGACAACAACATAATATATCAAAGGCTCATTAAGCAGTAGCTACATTTAGCTACAACAGTATTGGCAAGACAAGTTTTGGGGATCATACATATCAGACTAGAACTACAAAGATCAGAGGCTAACATGCATTCTATATACAACTAGTGAAATTACAATTTATAAACTTGCTTGAACGATATATAAAAATACTAGTAAAGCTTTCTTAAAGCATTCAGAATTCAGACAAACCCAAGTACCCTTGTCATGAAAACTTTCCTTCAAAATATTTTTGGAGCCACTTGAAATATATGATATGGCAAAGTCATGCCCAATATACTTTGAATTTGTTCATTTCACCTTGTTCCATTTCAACTGGAACTAAAAGTTACACACCAAATAATTAGAAAGATAAATGAATACTAAGAACAGTGTTCCCGTATTCTACTTAAAATATCTGTGTAAATCACACAAGCATACATAACAATAACTTCAGAATTACATATTCTACTTATATTATTTATTAATAATACAAAATATAAAATGCCCAACATTATACAATTTATGATAAATGGCTTGAAATTAAAGCCAGCACTGGTATGTTGTCAGAATTTCTTAAGTATTTTGATTCCAGGCCATTTTGAGCTTTTAAATTCATTGTTAGGTTTATGAGCAAACTTGTAGCCCATGAAACTAAAGGAAGATCCACTTTTCATAATCTAGGAATAATGTACATGGTTATCATCACAGCTACATTTTAAACCAAGTAAGTAATACTGTGTTCAAGCCCTGTGTAAATCAAATGATGTAACTTGGAAATTTTTTAAAAAAAATGGAATTACCAAATGCAAGCTTGCTTTTTCCAGAAAAGTGACAATGAAGTAAATTTAGGCTGCAATTAGGACTCCTGTATCAATTGGATATTTCAATGTATGTGTCTTCAATCAGAAATGTGAAGAGCAGAAGCATCAACAGTCTACCATAAATATGAGGGGAAATTGAAGCTATCAAAATGAAAAAAAATATAAAACTAATAGATTTAGACAATATTATACACAAATCAAAGATACTATGAATATGACAATAAATATTCCAGATTAGGTTCTTTTCAGTGCTGGAAAGAAACTATGAAGAAGTAAAAATGTGTTCTATTATTAAATAAGAGCAAACCATTTACAACATTAAAGAAAGTAAATACATTATGAGATCCTATTATTAGCACAGAATAAATCATATAACTCAGAATCAAAAGAAATAGATTACCTTTTTATGTATTATTATTATTCCACATGTATTATTTTTATAAATAATTCATAATAATCCTTCCTCTTCCTATTTTCCTCACAATTACAAACCTTGTGGTTGGGCTATGTTGAGAAAGAGTGACTGGCCCAAAATCACCCAGCTTTCTTTCATGTCTAAGGATTCAAAATCTCCAGATTTCTTGACTGGTGCCTTACCTACCTAGACCAAACTGGCTCTGTTAAGAATATATCTTAAGGACACTGTCTTAAGGATATAACACTAAATCCTATTTCCTTAGATCAGAGGAGGTCACTGAATTGAGAGATCTACCCATCAGAAATATCCAATCTCATAAACAACTTGAAGGTTAATAAATTCACTAGGATCTGATTCTCTGGTTCTTTGTATATAATGTTTAAAGACAAACATAAATTCTTTGTTTATGTAAATTATATATTGATAATCTTAAAGAATGAACTTGTCTGCTGGACTGCCAACAGCTCGGGTTTGAGACCCAAGCTCCATGCAATAGGGTAAGCTTTCGTTCCTGCCCACCTAGCAGTTTGAAAGTATGCAAATGTGAATAGATTAATAGGTACCACTATCTTGGGAAGGTAACAACATTCCATGCACTGTTTTGTATATAGCCTTGCTGGCCACATGACCATGGAAATGGGCTTTGGGCAATGCTGGTTCCCTCAGCCAAGAAACAGAGGTGAGCACCCTATCCTAGAGTCAGACATGTCTGACAGGGAAACTATTATTCTTTTTTAATCTTAAAGATGTCAAAGGGTTGATATATGGCAGAATTAAAAAATTATGCCCACACTAAAACCAAACAGATATCCAACAGAGACACCTAATTACAGAACAATCTCATTACTAAATTAAGATTTAAATTAATCATTGAGACCCAATGATTAATAAAAGAATGTATTAACTTAGACGGGATACGGCTAATTAGATATTTTAGAAAAGTGTTAACTTTTATTAAATACAACCAAAAAATACAGGTCATCTCTGTTTTTCCTCCCAATGTGTAATACAAACCTTTTATTCAATTAGAATAGTCTTTCCTAGTAAAAAAAAGTTAAATAAATATAATTTAGATCATAAATTTTTCATTTATCTTTAAACTATAATAGTGTAAATGCTAAAAATGTTGAGTCAGAAACATTCCACATCAATAGAGGGACAAGACAGAGATACCCTTTGCAACATTGTCACCTGTACAAATTATCTACAGAGCAGGAAGCCACATTGACAGGGACGGGCCACCATTGGCCATGGGGAAATGGCAGAAGTAGGGGACAGGGAGCGGACAGGGTGGCATTCAAATTTTTTTACTACCAGTTCTGTGGGCATGGCTTGGTGGGCATAATGTGGCTTGGTGGGCATGATAGGGGAAGGATACTGTAAAATCTCCATTCCTTCCTCACTCCAAGGGAAGGTTACCACAAAATTCCCATTTCCTCCGGTCTCAGCTGGGACTTGGCAGAGAATAGATGTGGGCAGGACCAGTCAGATGTGGTATTTACCAATTCTCCGAACTACTCAAAATTTCCACTACTGGTTTTACCCAACAAAATAATTGTTAATTATTAATTCAAGGAATTAACAACTGTTAAAAACTAGCAAGTTCTTAACCAGATATAGGTTCTAAGATTCATAAAGAAATTAAGAAGCAATGCAACATGAAAATCTATCTTCAGTAAGTCAATAAGATACCTAGGAATTAGTATTCCAACATTCATATTTAGTATGCTAAATTAATTCCAGATTTGCTTGACAGAGAAATGGGTAGCATATAAATTTCATAAAATATATAAATAAATAAAATATAATCTTTTACTAAAAGCAATTTTTTAAAAATCTAGTAAATGATCGTTTTGTGGAAATAAACTGGCCCAAAATTATCAGTATTTCCAAAGTGGTCACATTAGTTACAAAATCTTTGAATTCTGAGACCTTAAATGCTTGACAGCAAATGCTTATAAAAATTTGTATTCAACAAAAATAGATTGAAAATAATAAAAAACCTATTATTTTTAAAATCACCCAAATGGGGATAGGACTTCCCAAATATTTATATTTTATATCATTTCAACTTAGACTACCTACACACAGAGGAATTGTACAGAAATGGAGACAGACAAATCAAAGAACAGAATTGATATCTTTTTGAAAGTGACAGATATTAAAACCTTAAGTGTTCTCTGAAGATTTGAAAGTATTTGGGAAAAATTAGTTCCATTTCCTTAGCTATTAATGTTAATTATGGGTGATGAACATTTTCCAAACAAATGAGTAGAGAGTGGTCAAAATCTATTTAGGTTAAAGGATTATTTTATAAATGATAAAAGAATTGCAGACTATATTTTAAAGCAGAAACTGATATGTATCAATCTTAATTGATTTCAACTTATTAAAATGAGACTTTTGGTTACAAAAATAATGTGTATGATAGTACTGTGACCATTAACAATCTTTGAAAATCTTATGGTACTTCAAGTCCTCTAAATCTCTAAAAACCAAAATATATTTTATTAAAACTTGTTGAAGTTTAACAAACATCTCTCAAAGAAGTATAGGAATCGGACACAAGTCATATTATTTCTGACAAACCATCGGCTGCACTTTGGAAGAACCCTAGGTTATCATCAGTATCAGCAAAAATCAGGGGAAATTCCTTAATAGCCTAGACCAGGGATGTCAAATTGGTGGCCCATGGGCAGGATGCATCACACGCAGTCCACGCCCACCCCAATTCCGCAAAGGTAAAAAAAAACATCACAAAACATCATGTGACGGCAACGTGGCACCGCGAGTTTAACACCTGTAGCCTAGACAGTATTCTGCTCTTTATAAATAGGTAGAAATACTAGAAAATATTCCAATAAATGGTTCGGTTTGGGTTTGGTTTTATTCAACTTGTATGCCGCCCTATTCCCGAGGGACTCAGGGCGGCTAACAAAACCGAAAGGGAAGGGAAACATTACAAAGGAAAGAAAAACAAGACAAACAACAATACAAAACCAATTTAAAAGGACTCAACAAGCACACCAGTTCAAGCGGAGATGGAACTCAGCAGCCCCAGGCCTGCTGGAACAGCCAGGTCTTAACGGCTTTACGGAAAGCCTGGAGGGTGGTGAGGGTCCGAATCTCCACAGGGAGATCATTCCAGAGGGCCAGAGCAGCCACAGAGAAGGCCCTCCTCCGGGTAGTTGACAGCCGGCATTGGCCGGCAGATGGAATTCAGAGGAGGCCTAGTCTGTGGGATCTAATGGATCTTTGGGAGGTAATCGGCAGGAGGCGGTCTCTCAAGTACCCAGGTCCAATACCATGTAGGGCTTTATAAGTGACGACTAGCACCTTGAAGCGTATCCGGAGACCAATAGGCAGCCAGTGCAGCTTGTGGAGGATAGGTGTAACATGGGTGTACTGAGGCGCACCCACAAATCGCTCGCGCGGCTGCATTCTGGACAAGCTGAAGTCTCCAAACACTCTTCAAGGGCTGCCCCATGTAGAGCGCATTGAAGTAGTCCAGTCTTGAGGTCACAAGGCCATGAGTGACTGTTGTGAGTGCCTCCCGGTTCAGGTAGGGACGCAATTGGTGCACCAGGCGGACCTGGCCAAATGCCCCCCTGGTCACAGCCGACAAATGGTGATCTAAAGTCAGCTGTGGGTTCATGAGGACTCCCAAATTGCAAACCCTGTCTGAGGGGTGTATAATTTCACCCCCCAGCCTGAGAGTTGGAATACATGGCCAATTATTGGGAGGGAAAAACACAAGCCACTCGGTCTTGTCAGGATTGAGAGCAAGTTTGTTAACTCCCATCCAGATCCTGACAGCCTCCAGGCACTGACACATCCCGTCAACCGCTTCACTGAGCTGACATGGGGCGGACAGATACAACTGTGTATCATCCGCGTACTGATGATATTTTATCCCGTGCCGCCGAATGATCTCACCCAGTGGCTTCATGTAGATGTTAAACAGGAGGGGGGACAGGACTGAACCCTGTGGCACCCCATACTTAAGGGACCTAGGGGTCAACCTCTGCCCTCCAACCAATACCGACTGTGACCTGTCCGAGAGGTAGGAGGAGAACCACTGAAGAACGGTGCCTCCCACTCCCACCTCTCGCAACCGTCGCAGAAGGATATCATGGTCGATGGTATTGAAGGCCGCTGAGAGGTCAAGGAGCACTAGGACGGAGGCGTGGCTCCCGTCTCTGGCTCTCCAGAGATCATCGGTCAGTGCGACCAAAGCAGTTTCCGTGCTGGTGGTTCTGTAAAGTTGTACAAAGATTATGTCGTAAGTAGTTAGAAAGAGCAATAGAATGTGTAAAGGAAATCACAGTTAAAGTCCTTAAATATGTTTACTGTCATTATTTAGTGGCATAACTCAAAGTATTAAAAATAAGACAACTAATCAATTCATGGTAGTTCCAACAAAGCTATCTTTAAGACAATATTGGAACAATCCAGAGGTTCCATCATTAAATTTCTGGTTTGAAAAATTATGTAAAATTGTTGTAATATTTGTGAATCCCACTCCAGCACACCCAGTCAACTCACACAGATATTACCATTAATAAATTTAATTACAAATAAATCCATTTTTGTAGTTAAATAGTTGGAAATTTTTGGCTTTGAAGTGACAGTTGTTCTGGAATTGATTCTATGTCGCTTTATTTTCCCCATTATTTTGCTTATTCAACAAAGTATTTAAAAATTAAAAAAATCATCAGTGTTAAGATGAATTGGTGCAACATGTCCTACTGTATCGAGGCATTATGCAGAATGACAAGATCTATTTAAACAAACTATTAAAAGAGAGTTATGAAAAGACTTAAAGTTATGGTTGGGGTTAAGGTTAGGATTCTAATCCTAACCCTAATTCTACCCTTAAGCCTAAACCTAAATCTAAGCCTTTATTGAAAAGTCATATAAGAAAACGAAAGAAATTCAAAATAAAGTACATGACTTTATTACTGAAAAACAAAAACCAAGAGGAAAAAACCACTATTAACCTACTTCTTCCAACAAAGAAAACTAGAATGCCTTTTTAGAGGGAGTGTTTTATATTTTGCCAGTTTGCCATTTGGCATTGCATAGAATGCCTTGGAAATGTATGACATATTAAGTGTTTCATACTTTGATGTCTCATTTTCAGTGTCTATAAAATGCCTAATTTCACACACTAACATATTCATTATGCAAAAGGTAAAATAAGGGTAAAATTAAAAAAAGAATTTTGGGAGCACACAGAAAATGGGTGTAATGCTTGCCATCTTGGATCGTCCCCTCAAAAAACTATTGTAATGGGGAAATTAACATATAACGGATGAGAGGGCATACCAGAAAAACTATGTTTTATTCAGTTTGGAAAAAAGCAATCCTTTATGCAAAGTATAATAGGCCAAACTTCATTTTGTATATCCCAATTATTTTTTTGTATATGCAAGTTTTTTTTGCATATACAAAAATTGTTATTGGGATCTTGACTTGTTTTTAAACTGTTTTAACATGTCTGCTGGCTTTTATATTGGTTAGATAAAAAAAGTGTAGATAGAGAGTTAAGGATTTGCTCTGTCACCCTTATTTTCTAATTTCAGGCCACATCCTACTAACTCTCATAGCTAGATGTGAATTGGTGAATTGTAGAATTCTATTCTACACTATACTTTTTAATCTCATTTTCTTTGTACTTATAAACACTGCTTCTCTATTCATTGTTCAGGGCACCCTAGGTCTGTGGCTCCTAACCTTTTAGGGGGAGGAATGCTTCTGTTTGAGTGGCAGGTGCATGCACAGTTCCATTTGTGTGAGTGGTGGGTATTTGCTGTGTGTGAGAATGCCTCCCTATCTCGCAAATTGAACTATGTGTGCACGCTCACCTATTACTTGCACAGCCCAGTTCTGAATGGGCTTCAGCCCAGTATTGGGCCGCAGCCCAGAGGTTGTGGGGCCTGTCCTAGTAGCACATGTATAAACAGAATGCCACTTCTACTTTGACCAATTGCTATGGACTGTGATTAGGCCCTCTGCATGTAAAGACTACATCAAATGAAACAAACAGAATGTTAAAAATCTATGATGTTTATGTAGTTGCTTATTAAGCACATCTAAATTATATGAAAGTAACCAAAATATATTTACAATCCCTAAGGCATGTCATAACTTTTGAGCACCCCTAATGTTTGGAACTTGAAAGTTGAAAAATTTGACATAGCATAGACCAGGGCTGTCAAACTCCTAGCCAATGGGCAGAATGCGTCATGTGCTGGCCACGCCCATGCCCAGTTTAGCAAAGGGGGAAAAAGTTTCTGATACATCATGTGAAGCTACTGTGACGATGTGAGTGTGGCACCACTGCCTTAGACAGTATAATTAAGCTAACAATGTTCATGTTTACTGCTCCTTGAAAACACCAGTGTTGCAACAGGAATTAAAGCTGCTAAGAAGGAGAATAAGCTCCACATCCACTAATTTTTTATGCACAGAGAATCCATTTTTTACTATTTTCCACAACGTTAAAAAATATTTTGCATGTTTATTAAATAAGAATTGTCAATAGTTTTAAGATATGCAAAAATTATTCAGTAAGTCAATCAAAAGGTGGCAGGTTTGAAGCACAAATAGATTCAGTGATGCACAAAAATTGCAAGTTTAATGGCAGGCAATCAATTAAATAAATTGTTGGTACAGACAAATTTGAATGAAGCCAAAACAATTATGCACACTAACTGCTATTTTTCTTACAATATAATAATCTTTATTCGGATAGTTTTCTGCTTATCACTGGCAACACCTATCTGGTCTGTTTCCCTTTGATAAAACACTAACACTCATTTATTTGTTTATTAAAAGTTAAGCAAATAAAATATGTTCTAGCAGATACCTTATACCCATAATAATATTTTCATGTGATACAATGTAATGGAATTATCAAATAAAAATGCTAGCCATGATCTTATCAGAAAATTCAGATGGAAAACATCACTGTTAAAAAGACTGCAAAATGTCTGAATTGTGATGTTACTTGTCTTTCTTTCTCTCCCTGAAGCTGTCTACAATAAACTAACAAAATATTTCAACAGCAAACATATTGATTTATTCATTTTCTCCTAAACACAGATTTCTATTCTGATATATTTGAAACACAGTTTAACAAAGTCACATTATTCAACTGACAGAAATATACATGGTATAATTTTGCATTTTTGCCAAATATCAAAATTTTCTTAACTCAATAGCTCAGGGGTGACAAGATCTGGTCCACACAGCTGCCCTGGAAATAGTGAAGGACCGGTCCATGGTGCTTGTGCCAGTGAAAAAGAATGAGGGAAATTTCTTTAATGCTCCACCTTTCCCCATTGGTTCCCAGTTTTCTCTCAGTCTTTGGTCCAAACACTGTTGTTTATTTTGGTTCCCTAGAGGAAATATTAGTATGAATTGATTATTGCTAATTGATTTAATTTGGTTAATTGACTACTCTAAATTTCAAATTGCTCGAGCTGCTGCCTTCCAAGACCGGATCTCCGGTTCATTTCGGAGTGGGAGATTCCTTGGGGCTTCTGTCTATGGGGCATTGGGAGCTCTGTCGGGTCCCCGGGCCAACAAGGGTGACAGACTTCATTGTTGCAGCTCTGCAGGACGGCTGCGAAGATCGGTGAGCCTTAGAAGTGGCGTGGCCGGAATTCATCAAGACAAGCCATGCCTGAAGAGAAAGAATTCTACTGGTAAACTGACATTCAACCCTCCTGAGCTTTGTTTTTACTGGCAGAGAGTTGCAGGAGACCATCCCATCTGAAAATGGAGCATGGGAACCCGTTTTTTTCTGGCAGAACACTTGGGCCACCATGGGCGTCCACTCCACTGACATGAGTGACATCATACTGGCCATGCCCAGTCTAGCCACTCACAGCATGGGCCCTTGAGGTCAAACACAATTCTGATGCTGCCCTCAATGAAATCGAGTTTCACACCCCTGCAATAGATACTATTCTCAAACTTGTAGAAAAGTTGAAAATAGATATTAGGCTGAAGTAATTTAACTATCAGGGAATACGTCCTGTTTAAGTTACTTGAATAGAATTGAACATAACTGGGTAAGATGACAATGCTAAATTACCACCCTATGTTTTCCTGATATGTGTGAGATCATTTCCATTTTTTCTTCTTTTCCATACTTACTTGTTCTCTCTGTGTGTGAGAGAGAGAAGGGGGGAGGGAGAGAAAGAGATTAATGTGTGGACATAGTGAAATCAAGTTTTAAAAGACAGAAAGTTATGAAGAGGTAAATGGTTTTAAAACAAAGCAGGCATAGTTAAATTTCTTTCTCTTATCTTTGATTTTTTTTCCTCAAAAGTTACTTTTTTCTGTTTTATATAATATTATTTACCATAAAAAAGAATATTGTGATAGGCATGTATGGATTTTTCTGGTGGCACAGAACACAAATAAAAGCAAATCAATGTTCTCTGTTTGAAGAAACTTTGTAAAACAACATAATTTTCTTTGTATGTAATTCAGGTCTGCCAACTACTTATGAGAAACAGATGTGCAGAGACTCCTGAATTCTGTTACATGAATTCTGTGGATGCTGTTTTTCATAATGGAGAACCAGCAAGTGGAGCTGCTGTATATTATTAATAAGTATGGTAAGAAGCATGTTGTTGCAAAATTTGGTATTTCTCATCAATATGGATGGATGAATTTTTGCTATTATTATTATTACTACTATATGTATGGTCTTGTGAACAGAATATTAATTTGAATATTTGTTTAACTGTAAAGTTCCCTGGGTGACCTACAGTAAATGATTTCAACAGAATTATTGCAAGTATGAAAACATGGGAAAACATGGGAAAACATCTATATTGCCTTAATTTCTCTGAGAAACTCAGCATGGAATTTTAAAAAGTAAATATTCACTCTGCTTTTCAATTACAATGCAGATTTTCTTGCACTTATGTATTTTAATGTAGTTTATATGTAGTATCAATAAAATCTTTAATATAAATAGAACTGTTGTGGATTGGAACAAGTCTTTCAATTTTAATGCTCCACATACCTAGCTGTTAGAATGACATTTATAAAAAGGCATGTACTGAACATGAGATCAATAGTAACCTCCAGAAATTGTAGCAGACAATAATGTAATCCCTAGTATAGTAGATAGCATTCAGTTAAGTTCAATATAAATCTAGCAGATATTAATTATAATTTAAAAATATAAAATATTAGTACCATTATATAGAACTAGACTCTAATTCTTCTTTTCCCTTCTAATATCATCCAAGTTGGTGCTGTTACTCATATATCAAATTCCTTTTACTGTTCTCACATGATACTAGAACCCAAACTTAGCTATTCAGCCTCACTGTACAATAGCTCACATACAAACAGCAACTCCTATAGAACTATTTTCTGAGATACAATTCATTGGATTTGAGATGTAATATTCATTAAGAAAATACACCTCAATTCATAACTGGGATTGTTCAAAAATTTGCTGTGGTCAGTAACATTTACATGTATTAGATAAAACCATCTGGATATTATTATGGTACATAGAATTGTTACACTGTCACAAAAGTTTGAAGAACACTCTTAAATCTATTTAATCCTAAATATTGATTTAGGCAGTTTGCCAAGTTCCTTGACAATTCAAATAGCATATTACGAAGTTTGAGCTAACAAAGCCAAACCCTGATGCTGCTAAAGGCTGAGCCAGCAAAACATTTCACTGAACATTTCAGTTCAGAGTTAGCAGTCCTTTGAACCTAAATTTACATGGTTTCTCATATCTAATTCCTCTAGCAGAAAAGATCTAAATCTCTTGCAGATTACACACGGATAAACCTTAGGTGACACTATAAATTATACAGCTGATATAAGAGGATATATGAGGTTGCAGATTATTTAACATGATGTCTTGAATAGGACTTTCAGACTTTCACAAATTTTCATTTGATCTTTGTTTAATAATAAAGATATGTATACATCTGTGTGTGTGTGTGTGTGTGTATACACACACAGTATAGACATGAGCACACATAGTGTGTGTGTATATACACAGTATAGGCACGCACGCGTGTACGCACACACACACACACACACACACACACACACACACTTTCTATAAACCTAACAATGTAGAAAGGTATTTTCTAAAATAGACCAGAATTTGAAAATATCCAAGCTGAATTACTTTTCCAAGCCAGTCATCCCAACAGGAAACAGCTTCATCAGTTTTTGTATCTTCCCGGTAACAATCAGAATTCACTGTTGAAGGATTTTTCTTTTCTATTTTCTTTTTGTGTCTGTGTGTGTGTCTTTTGTTGGTCCTATTTTAAAATTAAAGATATTTAGAGTAAATATTTAAGAATATTTAAAATAACAAAGATGATGCTTATGAACTGACCATCATCAGTTGATGTGTCATTTATGATGGAGCTGGTCAGAAAGTGATTGCCCAGGTATTAGTTACAAGTGCTGAAGCAGTTATTCTTGAAGCATTGAGCCAGCCTCACCCTATGGAAGATCAATTATATCTTGTCCAGTGGCCGGCTTACCAATCAATGCTTCACTGAAACTGTAGCAAAGAAGAGGGTACATACACAAACATCCACGGAGGAACAACCTGTAAAAGCCCTCAAGGCAGCCATGCCAATATTTCTAGAAGATAATCTGACTAAAAGCTTTGACAAGTGCTTTGCTGACCCAAAAGCTTTGCATACCCTGAGTAGCAAGAACATCTCCCAATTTCTATGGAAATATTTGTTCAGTGATAAAAATTCACCTCTGTCATTTAAGGTTTTAACAGAGTAGTTGATGGCTATAATACTTTTTCAATGAAGCATGTGTCAGCCCTCTTCCATTTGTATTGTACAATATATTATAGTGCAACGTATTTTGTTTTTGCTGTACTGGTTATAATACACAGTTTCCCATCATCTACACCAGGGGTGTAAAACTTGCATCGTCACGTGATATATCATGACTTTTTTCTCCTTCGCTAAACTGGGCATGGGTGTGGCCAGTGCATAACACATCCAGACTGTGGGCTGTGAGATCCTTAATCTACACCAATGGTTGGTGTAGTTTCAATAGATAATGAGGTTGAGGTAATTAAGATTTCACATTTTTAATTGATTGTCACAGTTATTTTTTCCCCAATATATGTTTAACAGCCATTTTCTGATAACAGAAATAAAGTGAGACAAGCCATCTAAAACAAGGTGACAAAGTTGTTAACTGAATGTGCAGGAAATGACTCCGTGATTAAATTCTCCCACATAGGCAATGGTAATTTTTTTTTGTAAACTATTTACTTTCCAAAGTTCTTTGCAAAAATTTTACTAAAGATTTATCAGGAATAGCATCAATTTACTTTATCCAAAATTATTTATTAGGCATATTTTTTTATGTTTCCAGTTTATATGAATACTTAAAATTAATGAACTTATGTTGAAGAAAAGTATTGTAGGTAATTTATTGATTTTATATATGTTTATGTATATGTACATTGTGTGTGTGTGTGCATGCGTGTGTGTGTGTGGAAATATATTGAATTCTAATGAAGGCTTAATTTTATTAAAAGGAATGTCTTGTAAGGATTTACATTATGATTTTTCATCTGGCATTCTCCATGAAGCTAATTATTGTAATAGCTGGAAGACTCAGAATTGCCCATAATCAAATATAAGAAATATGTTTCTGGTATTACTGATATTTAATATTTGAAAGTGGAACAAAAAATGCAAACGAAAGGTGATAATATAAGTTAGGGCCATACTATTGTCCTGTTTTTGTACATCATGTATTTATTTGTTTATATATTTACAATGTATATATGCCATTGATTCCCAAAGGTTCCCTGCAGCTTAAAATCATGTTTCAGGGGGGAAATACATAAGAACAATAAAGATACTGAAAATAATAACAATAAAAATAGTGTCATAAAAAAAGCCAGTGAATGCATCCCCATATTGAAAGTATGTCTTTCTCCTGAACATGATTAAAGTATCATATCAACCTCTATTCTGATATTCAAAAGGAAGAGATAGACTATCTAGTCATATAAAGGTAATTCCAAAGTATGATGCAGTGATTACAACATCCTATTTCTCGGTCCTTTGAGAGGGCATTCTTAGAGAGTCAAACTTAAGAGGAAGTTTGATCTGATAGGATGGACAAAACCAATCCGAAGACAGTCCCTCAGAAAACCAGTTACAGAAACAGATATGGCTTAAAGCTAACAGTCAACACCTTGAATTAAACTCAGAAGACAACTGACAGTCAATGCAACTGTTGAAGCAGTGAGGTCACCAGGGCATAACAAGGAAACCTGTTATTGCTCAAGCAACTATGTTTTCTACCAGCTGTAGCTTCCCAATATTTCCAAAGAAGAATCATGTGCAAACTGTGAACATTTGTTAAGACAGCTGTTGAGTTAGTGCCAGAGAGGGCTTCCTGAATTTAAACCTGCCAATTGATAGATGAGGAAGATCAGTGTGCATAGGAAGAAGTGGGTTTCTC
Organism: Thamnophis elegans; assembly: GCF_009769535.1. Classification (NCBI taxonomy): domain Eukaryota; kingdom Metazoa; phylum Chordata; class Lepidosauria; order Squamata; family Natricidae; genus Thamnophis; species Thamnophis elegans. Next base: position 94,809,926 of record NC_045543.1, read on the forward strand.
ATAATTTGGTTGTACTCCTTCACTAAGGCTTCCTGCCTTCGTAGAGCTGGTGGTACAATGTGACTCAAGACGGAGCCAGCAAGTAAGAATTGGAGCTTCAGGATATTAGCCTAAGATTTAAATCAATGAATATATTTCTTTAAGAGATATTTAGGTTTTGATTTTTGGTAACATTCATAGATCTATAATGTTGAGAATATATACTCTTAGGATATCCCAGTTCTTACTATATGGGAATCCAAAATTTCTCACTGTGGCCCACATGAGACATCCATCTTATATAAAAGAAAGAAGCACAACAAAGGGCTGTACTGTTTTCCAGTTGTGCCCCATGACAACTTGACTTTTCCCGGAAAAAGACTAGGCAGCTGTGGCTAGGAGTTGAACCTCTAGACACAGATTCATGATCTTCAAAAGATAATCCTAACTGCTGTCACTGTATCCATTAAAAAAGCCTATTTTAGAAGAACATTTTTGGGACCGCTGTCTACATTTATACTGAGGACCTTCCAGCTGGAGTTATAATTTCTTTGATACAAGTGGTTATTAAGAGTTTTGTCCTACTGAAGCCAGCTCTCATGGTCCAAAGGTAAAACAGAAGAAAAATTAATGGTATGAAGAGTGGAAAAGCTCCCTAAACTTTCCCCTTCCACCATGCCAGAGTGTAGTAATACAAGGCCATTATTATTATTATATACTTTATTCATTAAACAAGAAACTCAGCCAACTGAATATTCAAAAATGCATTACAAATACCAGTGACTGATGCTAATGGTTGATACGGTTTGCTGCCAGCATCCTAGGTATCAACCAAGTACCTTCTTAAAATATAAGATGTTCCAAGTAGTGCAATTTTTTGCACTTCCTCTGGTGTTATTGCAGGAAGCTGCAATTTGTTGATGTGTATTGTAAAATTCTTGGACATGGTGCCAAGTGCCCCGATGACAATGGGTATCACTGTTACATGCTTCATCCATAGCCGTGTAGTTTCAATGGCCAGGTTGTGATATTTCATTATTTTTTCTAGTTCTTTTTCTTTGACTCTGGCATCTCCAGGAACAGCAATATCAATAAACTGTACACTTCGGCCCTCTACAACCGTTGTTGTTGTTGTTGTTGTTGTTGTTGTTGTTATTATTATTATTATTATTATTATACAATTGTATCACAACGGCCAGTTGTTTTGCCGGATTTGACATTGGTTACTAGTCGGGCCCCACCCAGGGGCCTAGGACGTCGTAACGTATTTTCGTAATATGCGTGCAGATCCAAGCAGTGCGGCTTTTTGCATTTGACTGATGGTGATTTTGTCAATTTTTAACTGTTTTAAATGTAATTCCAGTGCTTTTGGAATAGCACCCAGTGTGCCAATTACCACTGGAATTATCACTGCTGGTTTGTGCCATAGTCGTTTCTTCATGTTCCTTCTTGGCGACCCTGCTATCACCTGGTATTGCGATGTCTATGATTGTGACCTTATTTTTCTCAACCAGTGTGATGTCTGGTGCATTATGCGCCAGTATTTTGTCCGTTTGTATACGGAAATCCCACAAGATCTTGACCATCTGATTTTCGGTGACTTTTTCAGACTGATGTTCCCACCAGTTTGTTGCTGTTTTAATATTATAATTTTTGCACAAATTCCAATGGTTCATTTCTGCTACTGAATTGTTGCTGTTGTTGTTGATGTTGTTGTTATGTTAATCTTTGGTGAGATTCACAGCGTTTGGGGCTGGTTAGTAGCTCAACAGCTCGAGTCCTAACCAAGGACCTAGGAACTATTAAGGTAATGTTGGAGGATATAAGTTGTTCCAAGTAGGGTGGTTTTTTTTAAAAAATCAGGATTTTCAAGTATGATAGATTTAGAATTTCCAGATAGCGAGGTAGCCCTTTAGGTATTGTTCCAAGGGCTCCAATTACAATTGGGACAACACATGGTTTCTTTTTCCACAGTTGCTCAACTTCAATTTGCAAGTCCCGGTACTTTGTGATTTTTTCTTGCTGTTTATCTTCAATTCGTGCATCTCCAGGTATTGCAATGTCAATGAACCATACTTTTTTCTTTTCAACTATTGTTATGTCAGGTGTGGTGGGCCAAGTGCCTGTCAGTCTGAATTCTGAAGTCGCACAAGATCTTGACTTTCTCATTCTCTAAAACATTCTGAACCTGATGTTCCCAGTGGTTTCTGCTGTACTCAAATCCAAACTTTTGGCACAATTTCCAGTGAACGAACTTAGCAATGCGGTAATGGCATTGTAGGTAGTCAGTTTGTGAAATTTTGCTGCACCCACTTATTAATTATTTCTTTCTTATATTCAGCTTTTGACTTAGTTGTCTTCAAAAGGCCTTCTTTATTTACTTCCTTAATCATTGGTTCTTCACTTTTCTGGATGTAATCATTCAGGCTGTGTCTTTCTTCTTCCACAGTCTGCTTTACTTTTAGGAGACCTTGACCACCCTCTGCTCTTGGTAGATATAATCCGTCAACATCACTTTTAGGGTGCAAAGCATGATTCATTGTCATAAGCTTCCTTGTTTTTCTCTCCAAATTGTCCAACTTCATCTGGTTGTTGTTGTTGTTGTTGTTGTTATTATTTCATTAAACATGAAACTCAGACAACTGAACATTCAAAAATGTATCACAAATACCATTGACTGGTGTTAATAGTTGATATGGGTTGCTGCCAGCATTCTAGGTATCAACCAAATTATTTAATACCTAGGATGCCGGCACAACCTGTATCAACCATTAACACCAGTCAATAGTATTTGTGATATATTTTTGAATGTTCAGTTGACTGAGTTTAATGTGTTGTTGTTGTTGTTGTTGTTGTTGTTGTTGTTGTTGTTAAGCCTAGTGCCAATCTTGATCTCATTTTCAGGTCAATTCAGTTTCAAATTTGTTCACAAATATATTTGAAAAGCAAGGCCCTTTCACTGGGCTCTCCTTGCCTCAATTCCTTGTCTTTCAATCTTCAAAAATTTCCTTTCTCCCAGCTATTTTTTTACATTCTTATTTCTTGGATGACTATTAACTCACTTCACAATTCTGCCACTTCCCTCAGCCATCTAGTCCCTAGGCTCTCAGTCTTTAGCTTTGTTATTTCTTGAATTATTCACCCAGGTCTTTCTAAATTACCCATGTCATTCTTTCTTTTCCTAGGGCCTACCCACATAATATTTTTTTCCCTCTTACTCTTTTACTCTGCAGCAATGATACTGTAGACAGTCTATTCCCATCAGCTTCATCCTCTCATAAAACACCCCAACAGTTCATTCAATTTGTAACAAAAGTTTTGTTAGGTCCACTAAAGTCCTCGAGGTACGACAGGTTGATTTAACAACTGTTCAAAGTTACAACAGACTCTTCAAAACCAACATACAACCCTATTTCAAACTTATGAATTCTGTGGAACTCACCCAGTCATTTGCCCTTATGAACGACTGCAGAGATGCTGCAGCAAACTCACCTATTTATTTCTGCTTTGTCCGACTGAAGCAGGCGCTTACGGGTCCAAACGTACAGTACTTCAGAGGTAGAGAGGGGGACAACCTGTTTCCCCTCCCTGTCTTGGAGAGCTTTTTCAGATTTCAAAACTCAGAAGTATTTTGGGGAGGCGGGAGGGATGCTCTGCCCAGAGCTAGCTCAGATTTCAAAACACAGAGTTGTGCCTGCAATGAAGGGAAAGGGCTGCTTTGCTGGTGAATTAAACTTTTCTTTGCAAATCACGGGACTTTCCCCGATCATGCTGCTCAGCCACTTCGTTGCTATGCTGCACGGATTGAAAAAGATGCTTCTTGTGGAATTCTCCCATGCGTCTCAGCAAGAGAAGCCTGAATGTCTTCTCTTTCCTATCTCCTGAGTTCTCCAGATCTTCACAAGGTAAATGAGTGATTGTGAGGGCAGAGGAGGAGGCCCAAGTGCCTACGGAGACCCCAATGGGTAGCAAATGAAGCATGTGGTATGTAAGGAGGTGGGGGAGGTTTCGGGAGACCCAAGGCATGTATCTGCATTAGGCCCTACAGAATCATCCCTGAGGCACCCATGCACACATAACAACCCATGCATTGGTTTAACAAGTGCACTGGGGAGAGCAGGGATGAGGGCGGGGGTCATTAATGGACAAGCACCATTAATGCTGTAACTCAAGGATTACCTGTATACCTGCTGAATGCTGCTTCCATTTAAAAAAAAGAAAGGAAAGCTAATTTAAGCAATAAATCAAGCACACTGCACTTATTTAGTACAAATGCACTGTATTTAGCTTCAGTGCCTGGTGCTACCGTATATACTCGAGTATAGGCCGACCCGAATATAAGCCGAGGCACCTAATTTTACCACAAAAAACTGGAAAAGTTATTGACTCGAGTATAAGCCTAGGGTGGGAAATGCAGCAGCTACCGGTAAATTTCAAAAATAAAAATAGATACCAATAATGTTTTTGAATATTTATTTCAAAGAAAAACAGTAAACTAGCGGTGTATTCAATGAAATACTTCACTCACCTCATGATGCTGATGTCCCGCTGTGATGATGATGTCCCGTGCAGCCGCGGGAGCGATGTCCCGCCTCCTATGACACACGGCACACTGATTCCTATCATTGGATCACTGTACCAGAGGAGGTGGGACATCGCTATGTGGCTGCTTGCCATAACAAGGAGGAGGTGGGACATCGTTGCAGAGCGGCAGGAGGGGGAGGAAGGGGAATCGTAAGACAGCCCTGCATTACATTAGAACGTGAGGAGGGGGGATGGTGCGGTGCGCGCTGCACGGCAAACTGACACAGAGGGAGGGGAAACTCACAGGGGCACTGGGCCATTCACGAGTGTCACCCAGCGGCATGGCCCCACCCCTTTTTCTCCTCCATTTCGGGCAAATTTTTCACTGACTCGAGTATAAGCCGAGGTGGCTTTTTTCAGCCCAAAAAGTGGGCTGAAAAACTAGGCTTATACTCGAGTATATACAGTATATTAAATCATATTCCCATTTACATACATTTCCATCATTATAATGTAAAACAAATACAAGAAACTATAAGAATATTTAGGGCCCAACAGAATGAAATACACTGTAGACATAATTAAAGTGGATTTATTGACACCAATTAAACTTAAGTGAAAAGTTACTAAATAAAAGCACATTGATTGCAGTGTGAAATATATCTAAGTCTGAACCTAATCCACTATTTAAAAGAAAATATTAAAGACTGCTAAGAAAGAGGATATATCATTGATAGAAATTGCATCTAAGGAGGATATAGAAGTGTTCATTCATTTGTACTCAGTATACACATGTGTATAAGATTCACAATGCTGCTCTTAAAGCTGCTTGCTTAAAAAGATAGGGTGATAACTATACTCCTCTTTTTTAAAAGTTTCTAGTTCCATTGGACCAAACATGACTGCATTATTTTCACTGCAAAACGGAAAGAACAATGGATAGCAATTATCCAGATGAACACCATTCTCATTATAAAGTATATTTTTATGCTCATTGCCTTAGAGCTATGCCTCTGTATATAATTAAGAATGTTTTATTATTATTTACAGGTAAAAGCTCTTTTTTAATTAGACATTTAAAAATATAAAATGCTGTATTATATCATAGCCTATTTAGTCTATCTTTCTGTTCTCAAACAGATGTCTACTGGAACTCTACAATCGGAACATGAATTAAAGAAGATCTCACATGTATGATTTCCTGGTACTGAGAGATATTATGCTGCATTATTGAAAAGAATATACAGCTATGCAATTAGAAAATTTTCCCAGCTCCTACATTTTGAATTAATAGTTTCATCAAACCATCCATCTGAGATCTGTTTTCTAGTCAATCACCATCAGAGTCATAAATACAAAGTTAGGATTTCATTTTGTTTTAACAATCTACTATTTCTTTAAAAATGCAATTGCTTCTATAAATGCTAACTCCCTACTTTAGCAAGATTTATAACTCTGTTTTCCTTCACTGTTGTAGTCACCCTACTAATCATTTGATGTCATTAACAACCATGCAGTGGTGAAATTCAATTTTTTTACTACCGGTTCTGTGGCAGGTGGATGTGGCAGGGGAAGGATACTGCAAAATCCCCATTCCCTTCCCACTCCGGGGCCAGCCAGCGGTGCTATTTAATGGTTCTCTGAACTAATCAAAATTTCCGCTACCGGTTCTCCAGAACTTGTCCGAACCTGCTGACTTTCACCCTTGCAGCCATGCCCAAATCATAACTCCTCACTTCAGACCAATTCCTAGTCACACCAATTCCAATTTAGTTTCTTAGGGGAATAGTATATTTAATCTATTTACTCCACAATGATTCCTAAATTCCTATTCTTCATTTCTGTTCTTTTACCAGTTACAGATTTCTAATTTTGACTACTAAATTTGTTCAGATATATGTCATGAGAATCACAATCCTTTGGAAAGCTATGTAAACAATGTTCAATTGAGTCACCTCTTCCATAAGTTGTTAATATTTTCAAAATATTTTGAGAGATAGGATTCACCTTTGTTTACTTTCAGCAAAGTTACCCTTCTATATGATTATAAATTTATATCAGCTTTATTAAACAGCTATTAAGTTAAGCAGCATGTACTCCTTCCTTGGAGCAACCATATTCTCCCTGATTGAGTGAATGGCAATAGCACTTAGATTTATATACCACTTCATAGTGCTTTACAGCCCTCGGTTAGTAGTTTACAGAGTCAGCATATTGCCCACAACAATCTGGGTCCTCATTTCCAATATGCTCAACTATAAGTAGTCATTAACTTACAACCAGAATTGAGACCAAAAATTATGTTGCTAAATGAGAAATTTGTTAAGTGAGTTTTGCCCCATTTTACGACTTTTCTTGCCACATTTGTTAAGTGAACCACTGCACTTGTTAAATTAGTAACCCAGTTGTTAAGTGAATTTGGTTTCCCCAGACTGACTTTGCTTGCCAAGGTGGGCACAAAATGGGATCACATGACTCAGGGACACTGCCACTGTCATAAATGTGAGTCAGTTGTCAAGCATTTGAATGTAAATCCCATGGCTATGGGGATGCTGCAAAGTTATGTTTGAAAAATGGACATAAGTCACTTTTTCAGTGGCATTGTAACTTGAAACAGTCACTAAGTGAACTGTTATAAGTCAAGGACTACCTGTATACGTTTGTACTTAAAAGACACAAGACCAACATATTTTTAGAAATTGGTTTCATTAGTTTAAAACCCAAGGTAGTTTGGAGGTAAGATATAAAGGCATATTACATATTAAAAGTTATTGAACTAAGCACTGTCTCCGATGACTGGATGGGAAGCCATTTAGATATACCATTTGCATGACTGGATTCCTCAAAAGAACAATGAAATACACCATATGAGTACAGAAGCTAATATTAAGTCTGCATTTTTTCACTGTTTGCTTAACATTCAACAAGCTTTGCAACGTAAGTTATTGAACTATCTAGGCATTCTACAATTTCAAATAAATCTTGTGTGTCTAAGACAAGGCAGAATTTATATGATAATGAATATGGTCTTACATTTCCCTGCAATAATCATTACATGATTACATATTGTTTTAGATGCATAATATTATAATTTCAAGCTTTATATTTCTCTTATACGTTTTTACACTATAGTTTTCTTTCCATGAAAACCATCATAGTTAGAGGCAAACAGTTTCTGGCAGCAAGCTGAAGGCAATATTTATTGCAATTGGATCTAGTGAATCAACCAATGATAAAAGATCCAAGCCATAGTAAATGTCATGTGACTTCCTCTTACAGAAATCCTGCACAGTTTCTAGAAAGAAGCCCTTTGAAACCATAAAACGCATTAAGGTGATAGAAAACAAGAGTTGGTTGCCAGATGCTAAAATGTATATACACTCTGGCAAAATTAGTGAGAAATATCCAATAGGGTGAAGGAAGGGTTAACATATAAAAGTTATATGCATCATTCAGAGTTCTTCAAATTAAAAACTATCTAAAATCTCTTAGAGAAAAGATCACTTACAAATTAGAAAACAGAGAAAATAACTTGTATAATATAATATAAAAGGTTATAAAAAGTACATGCAAGCTTGCACTCAATATCCAACACAAAATCCAAACATTTGTCTACCAGTTTAATGCAAAATAAAACAAAATAACCAATCAAAATGAAATAACTGAAAGAAATACAGAAGCTCTGAGAAGGAGAGATAAGTTGCATTATTTGAACTGTAGTGTTTGCTACTACAGAACATCTCCACTGTAATTCTCTCTGCAATTAAACTAAAGGAGTTGACATTTGCCTGGCTAAAGGTTATATTACATTGGTTCCCAAGACATCTAAGACCAGCAGATATATAACATTTATTCTGTGATTCAACTTTACAATTCAGATTTTCCATTTTCATTTCTGATTTCATTTTTGAAGTATGAAATGATATTTATACATTTCCAACTGCCACTCCCCCGTACATTTACAGTGAGTGAATCTCTATATATTTAATTATTTAAAAAACCTTTCTTGATGCTACATATCATCCATCTGCTTACCTAGGCAAAGATGTGTAGTATTTAATTCAAGGAGCTTTATATTTGAGTAGTTGGGTATCAGACTACACCATGAGCTAAGTGGGACTTAATTCCTGAGACAAATTATAGATCTTTCCTAATGAAGCCTTAAGTTATGTCTGCAACTGATTCTAATTCCTTCTTGTCATTTAGTCCTACCCAATTCAGTTAACAATTCCAGAATCTTAAACATTAAGAACATAATATTAAACAAGGTGAAAGGGAATATAGGTATCTATCATTTCTCATAGCATTAATCAGATCAGCATGTACAAGTTTGGATAAATAAAAATAAATTTGCTGATATCTTTTAACTATATCCAAATAGACTTACATATGTTTGAATATACAGTAATTTGAAAAAAGTATCAGTTGCTATACATAACTAGATCTACTACTTTTCCTGCTTCTATTGCACTCCATAATCTATCACAACCTATTAACCATCACAGCAGGACAAGAGGTCCAAAAGCTGGAAAAAGTCATTTAAAAATGACTCAAGAGTGCAGTGTCAAATTCTACTATATCATATGGAACACTCCACAGCCTGAAGTTTGGGGGGGAAAATGAGGAAAGCTGGAGGACAAAGTATGGATATGTTTTTAAAGTGAGTAGTTGTGGAATGGACTTTGACTGGGAATTGAGGGATTTTATTCTTATTTATAAATCTTTGCAGGCAGATTGCCTTTGCTGTTTTCTGTCAGAAATCTAAGAAACATGCCCACACAACATAATTTGGGTCCTAAGAATGGAATCTGGCATCCAAGCAGGCCCACCTAAATTCAGCATAATCCCTCAGATTTAGATTACTTGCTTTATCCTAACCCTGCCTCTAGCAATATCCCTTCTCTGCTAAAGACAGGAAATCTAATAAGTTTGTCCGGCTCAAAGCCGCGACCTCCCCCGACCTCTTAAAATAACATCCCCAACAGAAAGAAGTGAAATTAAGTAACCATCCTCGGAAAAGAAGCCAAGGCATTCAGTGGCGGCGTTGCCGGCTGTCAGGAAAGGAAGTGTCTCCGTAGCCAGAGAATCGCAATGACTAAACCTAACACCCAAGTTACCGGGTGGGGAAGGCAAAAAAGAAGAGAGAGAAATGCCCACACATGGCTTTACATGAAGAGATGGGGAATAACAACTCTCGCTGCTGCTGTTTTGTCGTCCGCTCCCCCCCCCCGCAACTCACGAGTGGGTAGCAATGGGGAACGCATCCAGTGCTCCCCCGCCCCGCCAGTCTCAAGCCCACCCACCCCCGAACTCGGAGGAGGTACTCCTTTCTCTGCTCTTAGTCATCCCCAAGAAAGCCAAAAGACTGCGCCGCCGCGTCTCCATCCCATCCTCTCCGGAGCCTCGAAATCAAGAGCCAGTTTGAGAGGAAGCCAAGCGAGCACCCTCCGCTCGCCAACCCGCGAAAAGCCAAAGGCAGGGGCGGGGCGGGCTTGTGCTTGTACACCTCCACCCCCACCCCCACCCCGCTCCCAAAGAGAGAGACACTAGTTGATTTCTAGCGGCCAGGCAAGACTCGAAAGTGTAACAAGTCTGGCGCAGTACAGTCCACTCCTGCCGCCGCCGCTTCGGCCACAGTTCCCCAGGAGTTGGGGCAGTCCGGGCTGCGGGAAGCGGGGCAGGAGAACCAGGCTTAGCCCGGGCGATCCAGACCACAGGATGGCTTCTTTTCCTAGCCACGCCAGCCAGCTGGCGGTTCTCTCACCTCCTTGAGCTCCTTGGCCACGTCCTTCAGGTCCCCCAGGACTAATTCCAAATCGTCCACGATTATCTTGATCTGTTCCTTCACCTTGGCTTTGGAAGCTGGCGGCACCCCTTCGGCTGGAGAGGACACGGACGAGGAGGTGGCGGAGGAGGAGGATGTGGTCCCCTTAGACTTGGCTGACATTCTTTGGGGGAGCGCCGGGAGGGGGGGAGGACGGCAGGCAAGTCAGGAGAGCAGACTTGCCACGAGCGATGGACGACACTGCCGGTCCCCGTCCCTCTTTCGCGCTCCGGAGCTGCTGCAGCCGCTACCTCTGCTCTGCCTGCACATCTTGGGCTCCGGTCCCCGGGGCGTTGCGCTCCCGGCGCGCGCCGGCACTGCCATCAACTGCACTGAGCGAAGGAGCCCCGGCTGCAAGCAGGCGAGCAGACGGGCGGGCGTTGCGCCTGCGCTGGTTTCCCTTCCCCCCCCACCCCTCACACAGACATGCAGACACGCAGGGCGCTCCGCTCGCCCAGGGCTCCGGAAAGAGGCGGGCGAGCGAGCGAGCGCTGGCGGCCCGCGTGCTTATTCTCAAAGCCCCCGCCACATGGTGCGCTAAAAACTCACAATTCGCTCCAATCCTTCGGCCGGGTGAAGGAAAATATGGAGAGGGAGGAGAGTCGCTTTTTGCAAACTTTATCCCCGCCCTGGACCTAAAAAAGAAAAAAAAACAACCCGCTAGAAACGCCCCTCCCCCGGGATGGTTTGGCCCAGACTCTAGAAAGGCGTCAGGAAAATGTTTATTTTCTCTAGTGACTGCGGCGGGAAAGAGGTGTAAGTGCGTAAGAGCCAAAGGAGGCGGAGAAAGAAGGTGGGGATAATTTTTCCACAAGACTCGCTTTTTCTCCCACCCCACCCCCCCTCCCCGGAATGATTCCCCCATTTACTTAGCAAGGCGCAGTCCCCAATTCCATCAGAAAGCGCGTTTGGGTACTACGGCGGGAAGACACTTCGGACCATCCCTTGCGTCGCGTCGGTTCTGTTTATTCGGGGTGGGGGAAGCTTCCCGTGTCAATCAAGAAGCAACATTGGCGACGAGATTGTTAGCTTTGATGGCTCAGGATAAATGGGCTTGTTTTAACCCACATCGCCGTCTTTTTTTTCTCTGAAATGGGCGGCGGATGGCGGTGTGTGCACCGGGTGCGTGCCACGCGGTGCCTTTTGGCGAAGGAAAGAAATGCGCCTAACTTCTCGAATGAGACCTTTATGACGAAGCTTGATTTCTGCTGAACAGAGAAGGAGTGTGTTAATAGTAAATTATGACATAACAGCTACTAGGATTCAATTACCTTTATTGCAGCGAGAGGGAGAGAGAGGGAAGGAACCCCTAGGAATGTAACATCGTGAAATGGTTTTATAGGAACGGGTCGTAATAAATAAGAAAGAAAACTGGGCAGGCTAAACAGAAGTTCAGTTGGTTTCGGATTTTATAAGAGGTATAAAAAACATTTGTATGGACTTCCTGATCCAACAAAACAGTTGAACGGAGTAACAGTCTCATTGGGAAACCAACTGGATTGTTAATAGAAAACAAGAACAAAACTGATATAATATAACGATTGTACATAAAATTGTTGATTAAAAACGATGTTAAGTATAATATTAAGCAAGTTAAACTCCACTCCAGATACGCGTGAGTTGTCAAAAGAATGCCTTTAAGACAAACACCTGAAATGGGTATTGAATCTTAAAGCAAATCAGTAATATATTAGGGACTAATTGCTACAAGTGGCCCAAACAAACAAGGAAAAAAATGTGCCTGCCTTAAGAATTGAGCCACAAAAACTGAAGAGTTCAGTATTGAAAAACTATTGACAAATGATAACTCTGCATTTTTTTACAGCACTCTTAATACATAGGCGAGGAAGGGAAATTTATTATGCAGATTCAATTTGTGACAATTAATCATAATTTATTTTCTCACATTATCTCTAACAGGATATACGTGATTTACTCAGGACATTTATCGTAAGTGCTTTTTTGCTTTACCTAAGTTTCTAGTAAACCCACTATTTTCTAGTAAAAAATTCTATGTGGCTGAGTAATCCAAAGCAATATACAATGATTTCTGAGGAGTGAAATACATTAAATTATTAATGATCAAATCAAAGTTGGTTGTTTTATTATAGACAGATTGTGGAGACCATCCTTACAGTGGTCAGTAGTAAATGGTCAACCATATAAAAGAGGAGGTGGAGTTGCACTATATATAAGAAATAACTACATTTCTACAGAAATAGAGCACAACAATGATGAGAACTATCTTGAATGCATTTGGGTCAATATTAAAGGTTGGTTGAGGGGGAATGACATTGTCATAGGTCTATACTACAGACCACCCAACCAAGCAGAGAAAGTAGATGAACGTTTTGCTAGTCAGCTAACTAAGGTATGTAGGAAGCACACCACAATAGTAATGGGGGAATTTTAACTACCCCGACATCAATTGGGAAACAAACTCTGCACCAAGTGAAGATCCAACAGGTTCCTAGCGAACCTAGCAGACAACTTTGTTTCCCAAAAACTAGAGAAGGGAACAAGGGGATCAGCCATATTAGATTTAATTCTCACTAACAGAGAGGAAATGATAGAAGGTGTTGAAGCCACAGGAACCCTAGGGGCAAGTGACCATGCAATATTGGAATTCAACATTATGCAAACACAAATAGTAGAACAAAGTCAAACTAGAGTCTTGGATTTTAATTTCAATAAATTTAGAGAGAGCTTGGGAAGAATTCCATGGATGAGAATCCTCAAGGGGAAAACAACTCAAGAAGCTTGGGAAATTTTGAAAAATTAGATTGCAAAAGCTCAGTCTAGCACAATATCAATGAAGAAGAAAAATAACAGCTCCCAAAAGAAACCAGCATGGCTGCATAAAGAACTCTCTGACAAATTGAAAGACAAAAAAGATAAGTATAAAAAGTGGAAAGTGTGGGAAAATATAACTTAGGCAGAATATCAGCAAATAGCCCGAGCCTGTAAAGATGAAGTGAGGAAAGCTAAGGCTCACAATGAAGAAAGGCTTGCCATAAAAGTAAAAAATAACAAAAAAAAAGCTTCTACCAACATGTTGAAAACAAGAAAAAGGTTAAGGAAACAATTGGTCCATTGCTGGAAGAAAGTGGCAAGAAGGTGACAAGCAACAGGGAAAAAGCAGAACTCATTTTTTTGCATCTGTCTTTACACAAAGGGATAAAACAGTCCAACCTATCAAAAACCACCTCAAAAATCAGATTAGGAACACAAATTGAAATAGGGAAGAAAATGGTAAGTGAGCACCTGTCTACCCTTGAATCACCAGGACCGGACGGATTACACCCTAGGGTTCTGAAGGAACTGGCAGTTGAGATCTCAGAACCACTGAACTATATCTTTCAGAGATCCTGGAGCACTGGGGAGCTGCCAGGGGACTGGAAAAGAGCTGATGTGGTTCCCATTTTCAAAAAAGGAAAAAAATAGATCCAGGAAACTATAGACCTATCAGCCTGACCTCAATACCAGGAAAGATTCTGGAAAAGATAATCAAGCAACAAATTAGCAAACACCTAGAATTAAACAAAGCAATAGCCAAAAGCCAACATGGGTTTGTCAAAAACAGATCATGCCAGATTAATCTTATTGCATTCTTTGACAAAGTGACAAAATTAGTGGATCAGAGGAATGCCGTTGATATAGTTTACTTGGACTTCAGTAAGGCATTTGATAAGGTAGACCATAACTTACTACTAGATAACTAATAGATAAAGTAGAAGAATGTGGGTTGGACAGCATCACCATCAGATGAATTTGTAACTGGCTGATCAACCGCACTCAACATGTAGTCCTCAATTGAACTGCATTTACATGAAGGGAAGTATGCAGTGGAATACCCCAAGGCTCTGTTTTAGGCCCAGTACTCTTCAACATCTTCATCAATGATTTGGATGAGAGAATAAATGGGGAACTCATCAAATTTGCAGATGACACCAAGCTGGCAGGAATAGCCAACATTCCAGAAGACAGGCTTTAGATACAGAAGGATCTTGACAAACTTGAACATTGGGCACTATCTAATAAAATGAAATTCAATGGTGAAAAGAGTAAGGTTATACATTTAGGCAAGAAAAACAAAATGCACAGGTACAGTATAGGTGCTACCTTGCTCAATAGTAACTGTGATCTTGGAGTCCTAGTGAACAACCATTTAAATATGAACCAGCGGTATGCAGCAGCTGCCAAAAAAGCCAACACAATTCTAGGCTACATAAGGGATAGAATCAAGATCACCTGAAGTGTTAATACCACTTTATAATGCCTTGGTAAAGCCACACTTGGAATATTGCTTTCAGTTTTGGTCACCACTATGTAGAAAAGATGTGGAGATTCTAGAAAGAGTGCAGAGAAGAGCAACAAAGATGATTAGAGGACTGGAGACTAAAACATGAAGAACGGTTGCGGGAACTGGGTATGTCAAGTTTAATGAAAAGAAGGACTAGGGGAGACATGATAGCAGTGTTCCAATATCTCAGGGGTTGCCACAAAGAAGAGGAAGTCAAACTATTCTCCAAGGCACCTGAGGGTAGAACAAGAATCAATGGGTGGAAACTAATCAAGGAGAGAAGCAACTTAGAACTGAGAAGTAATTTCCTCACAGTTAGAACAATTAATCAGTAGATCAGCTTGTCTCCAGAAGTTGTGAATGCCCCAACACTGGAAGTCTTTAAGAAGATGTTGGATAGCCATTTGTCTGAACCTGTATAGGGTTTCCTGCAGGGGGTTGGACTAGAAGACCTCCAAGGTCCCTTCGAACTCTGCTATTGTATTGTATTGTATTGCATTGCATTGCATTGTATTGTAATATTCACTGAAAAATCTACTTTTGCTATTCTGCTGAAAATTAAAAATGGTATATTTTGGTTCTTAATTCATTATAGTTTCTTGTATATTTCCCATTTTCAAGTTATTTCAATGTATTTGCACTCATCAATAATGTCATTTCTTTAAATATCTTTACACTCATTCTGCTTTGCTTCCACATTCTAAAATTAGTCAATGTGTTGTTTTTTTTAACTCAAGGCAATCTGTTAGATATCTTTATCTAAGCACAGAAGGTACAGGGAGAACCATCTCCCTATCTATAGTTACATTTACAAATTAACCTCACAAAGACATTCACAATTTTTTTTGACATATTTAGCTATTGTATAATTTAAAAAAACCTTCCAGAACTCAAATCAGCAATTTAAAAATAATAATTTATAACAGTTGAGCATACATAAAATATGTCATAAAATATGTGAAATGAATAAGGGAAAAAAACCAATAAAAAGAAAGGACCAGATGAAGTAAAGATTGATACATGTCCAGATCAACGTAAAAAGGCTGAACCTGAAATTAATGCCACCATGAATTCTAGAGATGCTTTAGAAGGCATAGAAGTGAGCATGTTGAGTGAAGACTGATGAGTAACTTGGAAAGGGGAAAGAGTAAAAAGCATTGTACAGTCAACAAAGTAATCTTAGATGAGCAAAGTATAGCAGCAACAGGGATTTCAGTCATCTGTTCAGTCGCTTGAATTGGGAACAGAGAACTTCTCCCATGGCTCAACAACATATTTTCAAGCATCTTCTAAATATACCCACCTCTCTGGGAAATCCTCATATCCAAGTAATTGGTTTTGCTGCTGTTGCTGTCCAAGCACTAGCTGAGACAGCAGGCATTTAAAAAATCTCCAGTCTGCTAAAAAAGTAGTGGTCCTTGAGTTGGAAGCTGTGCATCTAAATTTTATTTCATTCAATTAATTAAAGCACACTAAAGGGCAAGCAGCCATACTGAAAGAAGAGAAGCAGGTTGTCCAAATTGTAGCAATAGCTAATGCACTCAAGAACACAATATGACCAGAATATTGTATGGCATTCTTGAGTTGCTAGGTAAAGCGGAAGTAGCAGAGATATGTCTTGTTCTGTGATTCTATATCCATGGATCACATTCAGAGGTGGTATTTAGCAGGTTCTAACCAGCTCTGGAGAACTTGTGGAAATTTTGAGTAGTTTGGAAAACTGGTAAATACTACCTCTGACTGGCCCCGGCCTCCATCTATTCTCTGCCTCCTGAGTTCTCCCAAGTCCCAGTTGATTGGGAGGGAATGGGATTTTGCGGTAACCTTCACCTGCTACACCCACCAAGCCACGCCATGCCCACAGAACTGGTAGCAAAAAAATTTGAATCCCACCACTGTTCACATTGATGCTCTTGATGAGATAGTTCTGGGGAGAGGGAAACGTGCAGCACTTCCCAAATCTAATAATGGCTACCAAAGATCCTGGCCCACCCCAGTAGATTTGTGAAATTATTTTGGCAATAACAACCTTTGGGAAACAACTCATCTAACACTTCTTGAGCTATATACAGCACTTCATGGTGCTAACCATGTGTATGCCTGATCTTTTCATGCAGCTAGCAATGGGAGAGATTGTGATTTTGCTAATTGTGAAGTTTAAAATTTTCTCCAAGAGTACACAAGTTGATGGAAAAACTGATATGCTGCATGAAACCCATCCTTGCTACATCCATCTCAACTTCCTGATAAAATGACTAGGCTAAGGTAAGCAAAAATGATGTAGGCAGATTTGACTAAAATGCACTGAATCAGACTGAGACTGAAATCTCAGTATAGTACGTTAAAGATAACTCTTATGTAGAGGCTGGGTAACTCCCATAAGATAGCACACTTTTCTCCACGCTGTGGGGTCTGCACAGCATGTTGAATGGAGGTGCTGCTGGCCAGAGAAGACTTACATTAATAGGTTTTGCTAACCTTGAAACCTTCAGCCCACAATGTCTTTTGACTGAGAAATAGCTGTACAAAAGAATAGATGCCTGCAGTCATAAACTACAAAGGAGACCACCAGCATACCACCCATTCTTCAACTTTTTCACCCATTTTATCCAAAGAAACCTATCAAAAGAAGAAATGATCAACTGACTTTGTTAAATCAGGTTCACTCTCTTCAAGTCAGAGAATGAGAAAGCTTTTCACAGACCTAAAGCAACTGTGTCAGTGCCAAAGATGCAGGTCATTCATGGCTAAAAATAAGTTGGAGCCTAAGCCCAGGGGTACTGAGGGGACTGGCAAGCCGTGTCTGCTATGTAAGAAAACTTATTCACTAAACAAGTGCAGAGGATTTAGGTAGAGATGAAAACTTTGCTGAACAACTATCATACTTGTGTTTGATGATGTGCCACTACAAGCCATTCAGCCAGAGGTGGAAATAAAGGCAATGACTGCAGCAATGAAAGCTACATCTGCTCTCTGTTCAGACTCATGCAAATAGAATACTCCCTCATCTGCAGACTGTAATTGGGTTTGGAAATCTCTCAGTAAGTAACGTGGCTATAAGGTGATGATGTCACACGACCATATTGACTTACAATGAGAGTTCCAGCTACCAGGTGAATCCCAAAAGGTTGAAATATCCCATGACGGCATGACCATCCTTTGCAACCTTCTGCCATCTTCCCCATTTACTTTGTTGTCAAAAGCCAGCAGTGAAGGTTGAAAATGGTGATCATATTACCATGGGATGTTGCAATGTAATTGCGAACTGGTTGCAAAGTGTCCAAATCACAATCACGTGATCATTGAGATAGTGTGATAGCTACAACTACTTTTATACTGTAGCACTTTTAACTATCTCCTCATCTAAAGCAACCAGCAGCTTTTGTGATCTGGAGTGGAAAAAATCCAGCATTTATCTCCACATGCTATAGGTAAGTCAGAACCCCTGTTGTTTGTCTTTCTTATAACTTAATAAAACTTATCCTGGACATTAAGAAAAAAAATGTGATGCTATAAGTTAAATGCTGCATGATCAGCCAACTTTTAGAACCATGCCTCATTATTTAACTTTATTAACAGTAATTCCTGTAATATCAAGTTTCTGCACGTTACTGATCAATGAAAAATCTATTTTCAAAGGAATAAAGGACCATACAATTGATTACAGAAGCCAATTTCACAATTTAAATGGTAGTTTGTAGACAGAGCCATAATTACTAAGCCCATATATTATGCCAGAATCAACCCAAATTATATAATGGCTTAACATAATGAGTACATTTAGCAAATAAGTGGAGTCCATAAGAATGCTGGATTGAAATTCCTGTTCCCATTTTGCAAATGAACAATAAATTTTAGAAAAGTAAATATATGAAATTCACATGAGATACTTGACTAAATGGATTATTATGAGTGAATATTAGGTGGAACTTACCTGATGTGAAGGATCAGTAGGAGATTACTGACCTAGCACGACTTTTACTTCAACATGGCAGACTGAACATAATTTTCTACGGAACCTGAAGGCAGCAGGACAATTTAGGACGGATAAGATAGGCCACCCAAATTGTCTTGACTTCCAACATTTCACCACTAGCAGCTTCTGTTTCTGTGTCATTCACTCACTTTCTTCCATGATTCAACCATCTTTTAAGAAACTATGAACACTTTAACTTTGTGACATTTTAACTTTGGTCTTCTTTGATGTGTTAGAAATAAAACTCCTGAAATTTTAAATTGGTTTCTAGAGGAATACAGCTGATTTAGATAACAGGTTCAATGAAGTATGATTATGAATTATTATTATTATTAGCAACAACAGAATTGTGTCACAGCGACCAGTTGTTTCGCCGGATTTGGCATTGATTACTAGTCGGGCCCCACCCAGGGGCCTAGGACGTCATAATGTATTTTCGTAATATGTGTGCAGATCCAAGCAGTGCGGCTTTTTGCATTTGACTGATGGTGATTTTGTCAATTTTTAACTGTTTTAAATGTAATTCCAGTGCTTTTGGAATAGCACCCAGTGTGCCGATTACCACTGGAATTACCACTGCTGGTTTGTGCCATAATTGTTGAATTTCGATTTTTAAGTCCTGGTATTTTGCGATTTTTTTCATATTCCTTCTCATCGACACTGCTATCACCTGGTATTGCGATGGCTATGATTGTAACCTTATTTTTCTCAACCAGTGTGATGTCTGGTGTATTATGCACCAGTATGTTGTCCTTGTATGCGAAAATACCACAAGATCTTGACCATCTGATTTTCGGTGTCTTTTTCAGGCTTATGTTCCCACCAGTTTGTTGCTGTTTTAATATTATAATATTTGCACAAATTCCAATGGATCATTTGTGCTACTGAATTGTGCTGCAATTTATAATCAGTCTGCGTGATTTTTTTTACAACAGCTGAGTATGTGATCAATGGTTTCATCAGCTTATTTGCAAAGTCGGCATTTGGCATCATCAGAGGATTTTTCGATTTAATGGCATTTGTGCGGATAGCTTGTTCTTGCACAGCCAGGATTAGTGACTCTGTTTCCTTCTTTAATGTACCTGTTTTTAACCATAACCAAGTTTGTTCACTGTCCACTTTATCTTTTATTTTTTCCAGAAATTGGCCATGCAATGCTTTGTTCTGCCAACTCTCCATTCTTGATTTTATCACATCTTTTCTGTATTCTTGTTTCGTCTGTTGGACCTTCAATAGATTTTTGTTCTTTACTTCGATTAACTTCTTGACTTTCTTTTAAATAATCAGCCAGTGCATGTTTTTCTCCTTCAACTATTTGCTTCACTTATAATAATCCTCTGCCACCTGATTTTCGGGGCAGGTATATTCTATCGGTGTCACCACGTGGATGTAAACTGTAGTGCATTGTCATTAGTTTCCTGGTTTTTCGATCCAAAATGTCCAAATCAGCTTGTGTCCAGTTAACTATACCAACTGTGTATCTTATAACTGGTATTGCCCAGGTATTTATGGCTTTGATTATTATTATTATTATGTTCATGACTTGTGATTTTACATACAAATGTAACACTAGTGAAATCTGAAGCTATATCCAAGGGATGTCTTTTACTGGTATGGAAATAGTCATATCTTTTCAGACATAAAAATACAGTAACCTGGGGTGTGTGAGAGAGTGAGATATTGTCAAATAACTGCTAAAACAAGTATTCCTGTACATCTAGTTCTGATAGGGTATTGGATACTAGTTATGATATAATTAACTAGTATAGGAGCAGAAATCCAAGTTCATTATCTCCTAACATTCATAAAGTTAATAAGCCCTGCAAATTGTGATTGCTGTATGTGAGCTACAAAATCCAGAATATCAATAGATGGCAATTTAGGATCTTCTGAATTTCAATGATGTAATCTAATGTTTATCTATATATACTTCAAGTAGCTATTTTATGACAGATTGCCTGGTCCAGAACATATTTTTCAGTTTTTTGAGAGGAGTTACACACACTTCTAGCCTTATCTTAAAATGTCAGAATAAGGAAGCAAATTACCCATTGTCATTATTTTTTCACATTTATCTCCAGAATTGTTTAGTATAATTAGGCTACACACTTACTTAAATGTTATCTAAATGCCACCTATCTTTCTGAAGATAGCTAACCTAAGGCAATATAATGGAAATAGTGCAGCAGTTTAGTCAAAGATGGATCTAAAGATGATAGAACTTACTGGTTCTCAAAAATCCATGAGTGATGAATATTTATTTATTTATTTGTTGAATTTATATTGCCGCCTCTTCGCCCATGATGAATATATTCATGAAAAAAACCTAGATATCTGCTACTTGTCAGAAAGGTTATGACATTTAAGTTCAGTGATATCATTCTATCTACAAGCATAAATGTCTTTGTCAAGGTCATGTTTTAGTTCTGGTTGTAATGTATGGGTGTGAAAGCTAGCCCATTAAAAAGGCTGAAGGAAGAAAAATGGATACACTGAATTGTGACACTGAAGAAGATTACATATATTGTGAATACCTTGGATTACAAGAACAACAAATAATTCACTATTAGATGAAGTAAACGCAGACTGCCTACTGGAAACACTATTAATGTTACTAATATATTTGGGACACATATAACGTGAAGGCAAGAGTCACTGGAGAAGACCCTAATGCTTGAAAAAATTGAAGGCAATTGAAAAAGAGTCAGACAGAAGACAAAGTGGTTAGATGTTATCTCTGATGACACAAGCATGAGCTTAGAAGAATTTAAAAAAAGCAGTTATTTATAGACAAACTGGTGAAATGATTGTCCATAAGGCCATGAAGAGTCAGAAGTAATTGAATTGAACAACAAGTGACATATCTATAACAATCTGATATAAAAGCTGCAGGGTTCTGGAAATTTGTGAATTGTCACCTAAAGATATAGGTAGTCCTTGACCTACAACAATTCATTTAATGACCATTCAAAGTTACAACAGCACTAAAAAAAAGATTTATGACCATTGTTCACATTTAAGACCATTGCAGCATCTCCACAGTCATGAGATCAAAATTCAAACACTTGGTAACTGGCTTATATTTATGATATTTAAGTATCCTGAGCTCATGTGATCATCTTTTGTGAACTTCTGACAAGCAAAGTCAATGGGGAAGCTAGAGTCACTAAACAGCCATGTTACTAACTTAACTGCAGTGATTTGCTTAGCAACTGTGGCAAGAAAGGTCATAAAATGGAGCAAAACTCACAATTATCTTGCTTAGCAACATAAATTTTGGGCTCCATTGTCATAAATTGAGGACTACTTGTATTCTCACAGGCAAATTCATGCAGCGCTTTATTCAGAATTTCCTTTAGACACTTGCTGAGTCTTCCTACCTAACTTAATCCAAAAAGCAGTTCTTGATCCATATTGTGCTATTATACACTATGGAGTATCGTTGGATAAACTATAAAGTTTATAAATTTGTTTGTTTGGTTGGTTGTTACGGGGGAAACGAAACGAGTATTAAGTACATATTAAAAATATAAAAATAATAAAGGCATATATAGTAAATAAATACATATTTTAATATAGTGATTCTATCATATGAGAAAAAGATTCATATTAAAACTCTTTGTTTCCTCCCTCTGTGCAAAATCACAATTCTCATTTAACCAACCAATTATAATAAATTTTCACTAAAATATAATTTGAAGCAGAACAGCTACATTTGCACAAATTATTAAAAATAAAAAAACTCCCTCTTTAGTAAGAGATGATAACCATTCCTTATTATCATGATGCCCTATTTGTGGCTTACAA
This sequence comes from Thamnophis elegans, assembly GCF_009769535.1. NCBI lineage: Eukaryota > Metazoa > Chordata > Lepidosauria > Squamata > Natricidae > Thamnophis > Thamnophis elegans. Next base: position 94,832,339 of record NC_045543.1, read on the forward strand.
CAGCCCAAAAAGATATTTCAGGGTAAACTGATGAATAAAATGGCAGCCCCCTCCTCAATAAATGAGGAGTGGAAATAAAACCAGAAGGGATCTGATGAGTAAAGCTCTCTTGCTGAATTTGGACATTTATTGCCATATTTTATCAGGATAATCTAAAACTGAGGTGTCAAACTTGACTTCATTGAGTGCCCCATCAGCGTTGTGTTTGACCTCAGAGGAACTGAGTGGCAGTGGCTGGCATGAGTGTGGCCAGTTCAACATCACTTGTGTCGGGGACGCCTGTGGTAGGCTGAGCACTCTGTCAGCGCAAACGGGCTTCCAAACTCCATTTTCGGCTGTAATGGCATCTTGCAACCCTCTGCCAGGGAAAACAGAGCTGGACATGCTCCCTGCCCCCGGCATCCAGGGTGACTCTGTGGGCCAGATCTAAGTACCCCACTGACCGAATCTGGCCCCTGGGCCTTGAGTTTGACACCCCTGATCCAAAAATGTTAGATTTTAAGAAAAAGATTTTAAGGTTACAGAGGCTACATTCTGCCCCCACAAAAATACAGAATGGATGTAGTCAGTCTAATTTTTCTTATGCTGTTAGTGTCTTCCTGGTGGTATCATCTATGGCAGCACTGTTAAACTCAATTTCATTGAGGGCCGCATCAGGGTTGTGTTTGACCTCTGGGGACAGGGCGTGGCCAGATTGATGTCACTTATGTCAGGGATGCTTCTGAGCTCATTTTCTCTGGCAGAAGCACTGCAGGCCGGTCCTTTGGTGTTTTCAGGGTGGCTCCAAGCACTAGATCAAAGTACCCTATGGGTCAGATCCAGCCCTTGAGCCTTGAGTTTGACACCCCAACCTATGACCTTCTAACTGCTCAAGAATTACTGCCTCTGAAATTACAAAATTGTCCATTCTTGCTACAGGAAATATATCCTTCTGCATGTTCATAAGAGATAGAAGAATTGGGTCCCTGGAATAATTTGTGCCACTCACTTAAAACAGTAATAATTGTGGTCCCAACCACAAAGTAGTTAGCATATTCTGTATTGATTCTGATGTAGTTGCTTAATTCTGCATTTCCATTCATAGCATTTGCCTTTTGAGTTCTGCTCATGCTAATTATCAATCTCAACAGAAGGAATGTGGGCTGCATACTTAGAATAAACTCAAGATGTGCCTTATGATATTTGCTAGTCAAATCATTATGTGGATAATGCATATAAAATCCTGAGATTTTGAGCTTATGCAGTATTTCACTGCATGAAGATTTATAGAAAATAATCAACAGCTAAATGTCTAGCCTAAATATAAAATAAAAGACATATTTTTTCCAAAAGATATTGAAACATGAAGAATTCACAGAACATCCATATCAAAAAATGAAAGACTGATTTTTCTGAACAAAATGTAAGCAGACATTGCATGAAGCTGGACTTACTCCTTAACAATACTGTACCTATACTGTATTTCTTGTCCTTTAAGACCTCAATGTATTTGCACAGACTTTTTTTCAAAGTTTCCTATTATTCTCTGAAAACAAACATACTAGTTCCAATTAGTACTTTTTATAAGCCTGTACATGTGCATTTAATTGTTTTATGAAAAAAAGCAGAAATTTAGCCTGGCTATATATCTGGTGTTCATCTCTTGCTTCTTTTATTTCTTGGCATTAAAAAAAAATCTCCTTTATTACCATGGAGGAAAGGGAGAAAAAAGTATGAGTTAGCAGCTAAGCACAGATAGAAAATCTATTTCCATGACCGCCTCTCCCTATGGATATCTGTTTATTCCACCAGGTTAGAAAGGATTGCCATGCTCCAGCTCCCTTCCTTTAAATGTCTTCTAGTGGAACATAGACAACATGCCTTCTTGGTAGCAGGCGCTATCTGTTGGAACAACTCCCGCGCTGAGATTCAGTGACCCTTGAAACCTGCTTTATTTATTTTGTTTTGTTGTTTTGCTTATTTTTAGTGCCTTAGAGTCACTGTTGACTCCTATCAGCTGTCCCTGCTGTTTTCTTGGCAATATTTTTCTATTGCCTGCTTCTTAGGTTTGAGAAAGAGTGACTGGTTGAAGATGGCTTTATAACAAAACACTATGTACTGCACCATAGTGATTTACAGCATCCTCTGAGTGATTTACAATGTCAGCATTTTGCCCCCATCAATTTGGATTCTTATTTTACTGATCTCAGAAGGATGGAAGGCTTGAGCCAGCCAGGATTGAACTCCAGATTGTGGACATAGTTAGTATGCAATGCTATAGTCTAACCACTGTGCCACCAGGGCTTCTAACATGGGACTAGATTCATAGTCTCACATGTTTTTTTACCAGATATAACAACAATACCAAACTGGCTCTCCTTCCCTATCAGGCTTCTGAAAAGCATTGAAGGCCTAACTTTTTCCCACAAACTTTAGGGTGGAGTGCGGCTGGAGTACAATGAAATTATTTGTGGATGCATATATGTATATTGATTTGGGTGAGCCAAGAGATTTTGTAATGATTATAATGCTTTTTAATGTTTTAGTCTGTAAGCCACATTATGTTTATGGTGCATAACATGGTTGGCTACAGGGACGTGCAGTCAGGGGAGACAGGGGAGGCGGGGCCTCATCAGTGTCATGAGGAAAAGAAAAGAATTTTTAAAATAATTAAAAAGGCTAAGGTAGTTGCTGCCAGACTGCAGTGTCACAGTGACTCTGAGTCTGCTTAGTGCTAACTATAGGGGGAGGCGAGAGAACTATGGGCCTCCTTTGCATAAGGAATTTTTCACCTTTTAACCCTAGCTCAGAGTTAAGCAAGGGTTAAAAGGTGAAAAATTACTTATGCAAAGGAGGCACGTGATTCTCCCACCTCCTGATCTGAGAACAGCAAATCATGCCAACTTGGCTATATAAGTCTTTTAAATAAACAAAACAAATAGAACTATTGCCCATTAGAAATAATTGAACCACAGTCTTTGTCTGTCTTTGGTCATGCTATCTATATAGTATAGTATATAGTGTAATGGAAGCTGTAATATACCAATATTCAAAAGACTCCAGGTTCTGTATTGTTGACTAGATTCCATAAAGCTCTCCATTCCTTGTGACCCCACTAGAAACTGTGATTCTGTGGGAAGAACAGTTCCAATTCTCCAACAATTTTGTACCCCTCTTACACAACCACCAGTTTTTGCAGATATATTCATTTAAATGTAAATATCTTAAGTGAAGGGAAGAGTTATATACTTTATGCACTTATTAAGGGAGGTGTTCCAGGTTTATAGTTGTTTATGTTCCCTGAGTGGTGTGGCGCTCTAGAGGTGCACAATCAGGAAGCTGTGAGTTCAATCCTAGTTAGTGGTAGATATTTCTCTCTCTGGGCACAAAGCGAAAATGTCTGCTGTGAACTCTGTGTATGTGTCAGGAAAGGCATCCGGTCAGCAAACACTCAACTCCATTCAGTCACCCTGACTCCACCCTGATGCAATGGGTTACAGGATAATTAAAAGAAAAAAAAGATGCAATCAAGTGAACCAACAAGAATATAGGCCAGTGATGGCGAACCTTTTTTGCTTTGGGTGCCAAAAGCATGCGTGGGCAAAAGAACCTGGGCAGGGCAAAATATGGTCCAACATGCAAACAGAAAGTTCCAGAATGGACTTCAGGTTTGTCCCTTGGGCTGCTTTTCTCCCTCCAGAAGCTTCAGGAGGCTTCCCTGAAGCCTCCGGAGGGCAAAAAACAGGAAGTTCAGGATGCGCAAACTGGAAGTTCAGGAACAAAAATTCCGGTTTGTGCATTGGGCTGTTTTTCATCCAACATGCAAGCCAGAGGATCCATTCAGGGAAGCCTCCTGAGAGTGAAAAATGGCCAAAAATCAAGGCTGAAAATCAGCAAGTACACACTGGAGCTAAAAGGGCAACGCCTCACATGCCCTCAGAAATGGCTCTGTGTGCCACCTTTCCATAGATTCGCCATCATGAGTCTAGGTTTTATAATTGATCCATCACAAAACTCAACCAGCCTCCTTCTCTTCCTTCCAGGTCCTTTAAGATTGCCTGTAAGATACTTTTTCCATTATAAATACTATCTATAATTTCGCTTGTAAACTTTATTTGTATATGCATGAATTCAATTCAAATTTAGGGTGAGGTCAAAAGATAGAGGAAAGATGCAGCACCTTCATTAAGGATTTTTTTTTAAATGTAAAGATATTTGCTTCATATGTGCTTGCAAGGAAAACTTAAAACATCTATAAAGTTGTGTAAATTTCATAATATGAAAACTATATTAAGGTAGCATCATCACCATTTTGAACTTTTCATTTTGAAGAAGTGGAGTGAAAGGTTTATATATTAACAGGCCAACCTCCCATTTCCAAATTAATTCTAAAGTATTAAAATAGTTGTGACTGTAAATTAATAGCACATTTTATTGCTGTTCTTGCCTTACACATCCATATTGTTTATTTTGTTAAAAGTAGCAAGCCTTAAGCATTTTAATTTTCTTGAATCATATTTGCACTGATTGAAATTCTCATTTGCACAAAAGAGCAATAGAAAATTAATTTAAAAACACATTTGGTTTCACATATGTTTTGCATAAAGCTGTTTTTTAAAATTGGCTTAATTAGAGACATTTATCATACTTACTGGAAACTGGTGTAATGGCATGGTTTCAGCCACCAAATTTTGACAATGAGAAAGTAGAGTGAAAAGGCAATGTACTCTAAAATGTATTTCCCAATAGCCATTGGAAACTGATGAAAACATATTGTATTCTGTTTAACTGGCCTTAAAATGAATAAATGAATATATTTGCTTGTGCCATTTTGACTTCAAAGATGCAGTATATGGCCACAAAGGTGATTTTGCTGATTACATCATGCTTCAAGCATGCTCATTAAAATCATATAGGATTGGTTAATTAGGTGCCATAAAGTTACATAATTCGTTCATAGATTGTTTCAGTAAAATTGATCTGTCTTCAATATAGTCTCTTTGGTTCATGTTAAATCTCTCACTTAGGTTAGTGCAACACACTCTATATAGGGCTGGCCTTGAAATGTATTTGGAAGTTTCAGCTGTTGCAAAATGTAGTTGCATGCAAAATCAACAAACAAGGCATCACTAAAATGGAAGGTCAGTTTGGAAAATAAGATCAGTGTGTTAGTATCAGATGCAAGCAATCTAGAAGAGGTGAAGGAAAAGAAACTGAAGAACAATAAAACAAAGTAAAGACAAAATCAAGGTAGCACTGGAAATAATAAAATAGTAAATATCAACCATAGCCCAGAAACTCTGCAGATATGTAGTTCCAATTGCACACTATAAGTAGAATCTCCAATTTCATTCAAATTACAAATGTAATTTTAATCATTAATGGAAAGTCAGTAGTGAACCAGCCAACATCTGACAAAGAGGAAATAATGCAGTTCTGGGCATGGTTGTTGGACAATCCAAAGAAATATAGTAAAACTGCAGTGTGGATAAAGGAGGTAGAGAAGGGGAAAAATAAGTTATAAGAACTTGCAATAACAGCAGAAATGGTGGAGAAAAGGGCAAGGAAGATCAAGAACTGGTCAGCACAAGGTGAATATGAACTGCATTGTTTTTAGTTAAAACTCAGTGCTAAGCAATTTAACAAATACTTCAAGAAGATGAAATTGAAGATAGGTTAACATCCAGATGTTCTTCTGGAAAATAATTGTTATATTTTGAAGATCATATATGGAAATTAGCTGGCTTTATTCTTCTGCTTTAGCTTAACTTTGAACTTGCACATAAGCAATGTGTTTATTCTACCTTTATCCATTAATATAATCAATATGATTTTAATGTGCTCTGATTGATGATGGCCCTTCATCATTTGTTGGTTTGAAGAATATATAGAAATGAAGAAGTGCTTGAATTTGCAGAAACTAATACATAGTTCTCATGTTTTATTTTTGTTTCCAAGGCAAGTCCAACTACATTTTTGCTTTCCCTATTTTTGGCATTTCAGTCTCAAACTAGCAACACATCTTCCTTGTACACTCTGTCAACCTCAGATTGAACTTGTTCATGAAACTCATCAACTTTCCTTTATTCTGCATCAGTGGTTCGGATGTAAACATGAATAACTGTCATGTCCAGGTCAAATCCATTTCAAGTCATTGATGTCCAAGATATCAATCTGTAGTCAATTTATTTTATTTTTTACTCTCACAAGCTTTTTCATGTTCATGCTACTTAACATGCCATATTTCCACTGCATTTCCACCTTTACAACTTCAGTTTTTCTTTTCCTATAAGGTAACTTGAGGAAGTAGGTATCTAAAAGTGTATAATCTACTGCATCATTACACTATTAGTACCCTGAAAATCGCAAGCTTTTTCTCAATAGAATATTCAATATCATGCCACTTCATCTGGCATCTTTATTTTAACAATTTCTATTTTGTCTGTCCATGTGTTTTCCCTGGTAAAATACAAGTGTAGTTTACCATTGCCTTCTCCCTTATAGTTTGAAAAATGCCCTTTTCACTTTAATCGAAGTGGTCATCTGCTTCCAGCATCTTCCTATATAATTCCTTTTCAATATATAGGCCTCCTTACTTTGGCTCTCTTAGGTGACCCTAGTAGGAATACACATTCCAGTAATATACTTCCAGCATGTTTGATTCAAGCCTCCCAGAAACATTGCAACCTCATTATCTGTCTGCATAACAGGATAGTTATGAGGATGGTTGCATATTATATATTGTATAATTCAAAAACTATGCATTGAGATTATTGACATAATCTCCATCTAAACCAGGTAAATCTGGAAATTACAAAGTCTTGCCCTGCTACATAAGTCTGAAGTTTCTAAATGCCCTGGGATGTATTTTGCGCTTAACAATTCCACTTAGTTCTTCATCAGTGTCTACAATACATTTGCTGTATTTAATATAGGGATGAGCAACCACTTTTTTGTCATACTGAGGTAATACAAAGTTGTAACTGTATAGTAAAAATGTTGACTTTTGTATGAGGATGGTTAAGGGGATTTAAAGATGGAAATGAATGAATTCTGCACACAGAGGATTCCTTTAAGCTAAAAATAATAGTAAAAATCACATTGCAGAAAATTGACTGTTTTGCTCCCAGGTATCATCTGTATTGTATTTGGGGGCACTTTGGGAGTCACAAATAGGCAGGAGCACTGTATGAAACCCAGCCTAAAAGGATGGAGTATCAAGGAATAGTTCTAGATTTTTAACTCTATCAATGTATAGTCTCATATTGTTCCTATAGAGTGAAAATTGTCCACATCATTCCAATCAACCTACTCCGCTAAAAGGGGAACAAATAAATGGATAGTACACTTTTTGTTTCTACCAGTGTACAATTACAAGTTTGTGAGGTTGCCACAACTAGTCAACAATACTTTAACATACTGTATTTTGAGTTTTTAGGAATAAACATTTGAGAAAGTTGAGCAAAGAACTTTCAGCAGAGACGGAAGTCTTCAGAATAGAGGCTCTGCACTGCAGAGTATAGTGTTTCTGAAGAATTGACCTACAACTGTTCCAGCAAGCTATCCATAACTCAGGATCATCCAAAATTGCAAAGAAAGAAAGTAGCTCTTTAAGAAAATAATATTCCAGGAAGACTAAAAAGCCTGACAGTTGCTTCAGGCCAATCCTTAAACTGCTTAACTGTAACTAACAACCTTGAACAAAAGCCAGCAAATATTAGGCCAGAACTGGCAGTACTCTCTGTATTTCAGATTTTTTTGTACCTTAACTCATGGGGATGACCAAAACCCTGTTAATATCAAGACAGTGATGGGTTTCAAAATATTGAGACTATTCTTTCTTTGACCGAAAGTAAGAGTTTTGGCTCAACAGTATATAGGGATGGCAGCATATTGGACTTGCCTGTGATGTAATTAATGTGTAAAACTTCTCCCCTCATGCTTTTCCCTTAGAGACAATAGTCTTCCTTTCTCCACTTAGTTATGTTGGAACACCCGTTCATTTTTTTCATTACAGAACTTTTCCCATGAAAATTAAGATTTAGTCGTTTATTTGTTCAAATTGCGGAGTTACTATTGGGAATTATTCCTTAAAATCCTACTAAACATAAACATATTATTTTATAACTTTGTCAAAGTAATGGTATTTCAGAACCTTCTCAATCATTTCTTGATCCCGATGAAGAAAACTGATCCTTGATACAGAATTATTCAGTCCAAATTATTGTGAGATAGGATTGCTGCAGAGTATCTATATAATATAATGTAATAATATTTATTGTGTTTTTTATATTTTATATTGTGTATTATATATTTTATTTTTGTATAAATGGAATTGAATTAACTATAGTTTGGCATTTAGCCACACTATCCAGGAATTCTGGGATCGTAATCTCAGCAAATCCAAAGAGTACCAATTTAGCAAACTCTCATATGTAGTTGTTGTTATTGTTAGTTATGAAATCATGTCCGACCCATCATGATCCCATGGGCAACATTTCTCCAGACCTTCCTGTCCTCTACCATCTTCTAGTGTCCATTTAAGCTCATGCCTACTGCTTTGGTGACTCCATCCAGCCACCTCATTCTTTGTCATCACCTTCTTCTTTTGCCCTCAATCTTTCCCAGCATTAGGCTCTTCTCTAGTAAGTCCTTCCTTCTCATTAGGTGGCCAAAGTATTTGAGCTTCATCTTCAGGATCTGGCTTTCTAAGAGCAGTCATGGTTGATCTCCTTTAGAATTGACCAGTTTGATCACCTTGCAGTCCAAGGGACTCGCAGAAGTCTTCTCCAGCACCATAGTTCAAAGGCCTCAATTCTTTGGCGCTCAGCCTTTCTTATGCTCCCATATAATGCATTCTAAATTCAATGTCAAAGACATTCTGAAGCACTCTACCATTAGCTTTTTCATTTTGTTATTTTGAAATCAGAAACCTAAAGAGGTGACATGGCTTTGTTTCTTTCCATTTAATATTTCTAATTTTTATTTCAGAAAAAAGAATTTGAAACCTGCATCACATGAGGATTACTCAGCGTATGATTCATACCATAAAAAGTCTTTCTTGTTGCCTAGGCTTTATAAAGTGTAAGCAACTTGTGCATTCAAAGCAAAATATCCTGCATATAAAATATAAACAGTGAAAGGATAACTATAACCCCTGACCAGTTTGAAAAGTAATTGAAAACAAGTAAAAAAAAATCAACTAATGTTATAAAGATTATATTAAAATTATACTACATCCATTAGATAATTACTTTAAATATTAACTTACTTTGTAATGTTATACATCTTGCACATATTATATTATACATCTTGCATATTTAGCCATTATTTCTTTGAGCATATTTTGTCTTAATATAACTGCTACTATTGCACTTAATAAAATCCTTGCAGTAATTTGTTCTGCTAGGCTTCTTAGCAAATGAGTATTTTAAACTAATATCTTTTACTACTGTTTTCTAATGTACTATTCTAAGAAACAAATTTGTGTATTGGTAAATACACCAGGATAGACCCTGGGAGATTGTACATTCTAGTCCTACCAGGACAAAACCAACTGGATGACCTTAGACCAGTTATTCTCTCTGAGTCCTAGGAAAAAGGCCCTGGCAAGCCACTTCTAAAATCTTGTCAAAAATCTTGTCTAGGCAGTTGTCAGGAGCCAACACTGACTCACAGACACCTCTCTCCCCCAGAAAATTAGTTAACAGTCATTGTAAAATATCAGAAAATAACCAAAAGAATATTTGTAAAAAAAAAACACTTTAACACGAAATTGTGGAATTTTCTGTTAAAAATGGCAATTAGCAATTAAAGGATGTATCTTAATTTCTGATAATGGAGAATGGTTAGGAACAGCTTCAGTTTTTCTCTTCATGCACATCCATGTTCGCAATTCTGCGCTTAATACAAGTCACTTTCCAGTATGATTTCTTTGTTAGTTGATTTGTTTTACTTCTCAAGTATACAAGGACTACATTTCTCTAGGGTGATGTACAAATCCTTGTTTTCATAGAGTGTAACACTAGAAAAGTAAGCATATTTCTTAGAAATCAATGTGACAAGACAAATAATGTTCTTTCATGTACATAACTCCAAAATCTTTTAGCCATGGGTAAAAGCAATGTGCATTTGTTGCTGCCAAGCCAAGCTGAACTTCAATATCCCACAGGCTAAAAAGGAAAAAAAAACCAAGACTAGCTACAGATGAACTGAAATGTGGTTAATCAGATAAAAAAAAGTCCCTTCAAAACATTCATTCTCTTTCCCCTTCTTCTTCCTCTCTTTGTCCTTTTCTTCCTCATCTGACTTGCAAAAATGACTTCTTTTCAGGTTTTGTCTTAATGAGCATTTATAGGTCAACCTATATCGGGAGGTACTCTGCGCTTCCAACAAGGACATGAAGCAGCAATCCTGCTTATGCTTATCAGGAAGTAGAAATATATTCTTCGGGCTAAGAGGCTGTAGATTTTGATTCAAATTCCATAATTTTTCTAGACATTAGATGTGCTGCCTTGTTGACAAGTAAAGAGTAGACGTATAGTGACGGAATTGTTTTCCTTTTTCCTCATCAGAATGCTACAAATGGAATGATGGCAATATGGCAGAGAAGCACACATACCATATCCTATGTTCTCTTGCCATCTGTTAGGACTGGATAAATCCTGCCAGGTACTGGGGTGCTAATATAATGAACCCCACAAGGAAACATAACTGTGATGTATTATTAAAGGCAAACTGTGAGACAAGAATAACAAATCTGAACAAAACATCAAGTATTTTCAATTAAGCAGAGCATATTAAATAATGAAAGTAATTCTTAGGCAAATTGCTCATCCTGTTGCTTTTTTAAACTATTCCTTACTAGCTCTGGAATCCTAAAATAATTTGTGCTTTCTTTTATTAATCTATTCATATGGTTAAAAAAAGAAAAATGGGAAAAAATAAAATGAAACCAGTTCATTTAACATATACAATATTATTCAATGTTCCAAATTTGATTTTATCCTGTGCTACATTCTGTGGTTTTAATAATAAATCCTTCACTTTTATTCCAACTGACTTAACACATTCAGTCCAAGTACTTCAGAGTGGAAGCAGATCCTACGACTCTCATTATTATTTAATAGCTAATGTAAAAGACGTATTTGCTAGAGAATAAGCTTCGATTAACAAATGGAACTTTTTTGGTGCAGTGGTTAGAATGCAATATTGCAGCCTAACTCTGCCAACTGCCAGGAGTTTGATCCTGAATGGTTCAAGCCTTCCATCCTTCTGAGGTCGGTAAAATGAAAACCCAGATTGGGGGCAATATGCTGATACTGTAAACTGCTTAAAAAGGACTATAAAGCACTGTGCAACAATATATGGATCTAAGTGCTATTTCTATTGCTATTCTTCCCAAAAACCTATATAGGGTTGTACACTTTAAGTTTTCATTGAAAAACTCTTGCAATATTTAATTGTAATTAAACCTTGCTACTGGATTATCATCTCTCCCATAGTTTAATTAATGCACTAGATGAGCAACTTCTTGGAAAAGGCAAATATTGCCACCATTACACATGCTTTAGTTATTTCTCAATTTATATTACAATATAGTACTATTTCTGGCTGTGTATTTGTTCTGGAATCTATATCAGTATATTTGGAAAACTTTGTACATCATTAATTAATAGTTATTAATAAACCACCCGAGTTGCCAATAGATTCTAGACAACTTACATTAAAACAACAAAATAAGAAAACAGATATATATAAAAACACAATTGAAAACAAGTTATCCTGTTAACAATAATCAGGCTTATAAAATTAAAAGTATCACTTCTACACAGGACATTCCTGATTGTAATAATATACTACTGATTACACATAGACTACGTAACAATATTAATGATCTCCTAGACCTAGTGTCTACAAAGAAGCAAGACAGATGTAAATTACTGAAGGGCACCTAAACACGTAACTCTATATTCTTGTGGTAAATGCAGTCTTTGTAAAGATTTCTACCTTAAAAGAGATAGACTTCAAGCTCTGTTAGTAAAGCATTATTTTGAAAAGGGTAATACAGAATGTACAGTTTTGGTGCACTGATATGGTTAAATGAGGAGAAGGTTGGAAACTTTTTTTTTTAAAAAAATCTCTCTGAAGGAAGGAACTATTGACCATGAGGGACTCATGATCCCTCTTTGATTTTAATAAGAAAACTAGCAGCAAAATATGTTATGATTATGAAAACATAGCCAGCTGTGCTTGCCATTATTTCTATTTTGAGGTAGAGCTAGTGTAAGAAATTTCAGTACTGTATTCCTCTATGCTATAATAACATACACCTGAAACAATTATGGATTAATCCAGTATCCATAGTTCAAAGCTGTCATCATTGAAGAATGGGGCACTGGATTTATAATCTGTTTTTGTCTATAGATCCTGTAATTACACTGATTTTGTTTGTGTCTTGAATTATCAGGTTTGTGGGTTGAAATGGTTTAATTGTATCTTACTATTTTTGCTGAAATAATCCATAATAAGTCACTAATAAAATAAATGAAACTTATCTGGTTTGGATGGTGTTTCAAGATAATTTCTAAAGCAGTGATGCCATTCTGTTCATTTATGATAGATCAGATTTCTATAGATTGGATTTTAATTATTTCTTTACCTGTTTATTTGTGGCCAACGTCCACATTTAAAAAACATACACACACATAAAAAATAAAGTAAGTTAAAATTTTATAGAACAGCTAATGTTTATAAATATATTGAAATACTAGAATAATAAAATATTGATAAACAGTGAGGCAGTAGACTATTTTTTTTCTCGAATAAAAAAACAAACATAAAATGACATGCCATCCCCTTGATTAGAATACAGAAGCAAGTGAATCTAATGAAAACTGGAAAGAAACTTCCAGATGAATTAGGAAGTGATGCTTTAATTCTGACTACTTTTTCCTTCTGGCTTTTCTCAACTTTGTGAGCTTCTTGTCTAGACAACTCCCTACTCCCTCTCTAGAGGTCCCCAAATCTGATTTCCTGACTGACTTCTGACTGGCTCCCTTTTTCCAGGTACGAAACTGGAAGAAATCAGTTAAGAAAACTAGAAGCAGAGAAAATAAGATCCGTGGAAATGAAAACCAAGGTAGCGATTAAGGGATGTGATAAAGTAGCAGCTGGCAGACAGCTTGGAGTCAGTAAGGAAAGCAAAGTTGGGGACCTTTAGAGGGGAGGGAGTTATCTAGACAAGACAGTCAGAAAGACTACAGAAGCCAGAAATAAAATTAAGAGCCAGTAAAGATATAAAAAGTTGTGGACCCAAGATAACCACCTGCACAAGGGAGAAAGGACTAGAGTTTTACCAGAAATCAATGACTATGAACAAGGGGAAATAAGAAGAAAAGCTTAGCCTAAAAAGGGACAACCTAAAGATATAAAGGAAATGAAAAGCAAAACTTTAAAATTTTAAAGCAATAGAGACAGAGAGGCTACTTGTGGGTAAACAACAGGTAAAGGTGTGTGTGTGTGCGGGGGAATATGGGCCTTTTTCTATCGGTCAAAGGTTGCCTGGCTGGGATTCTACTTCCGGAAGCTGAAAAGGAGAGCAGGACATCTTGCGGGCTGCGAAGTTTTCAACAACACAGCATGGAAATCACCAAAGATTTGAGGAACTGATCAGAGTACAAACAGACCAGCTTTAGATGAAGCTGTTGAAGAAGGCCAGGATGAAGGTTCCTATAACCAGAACAGAGAATCTGCTACATGAGGATTTTACAGAAGCAACTGTTTGCTAGGGGTTTTTTCCATAAGAGATTGCTAGTAGCACTGGTTTGTTAAAATGCATACTGTGCTTTAAGGAGATTCCTGTCCTTATCTGTATAAATGTTGGCTCTGAGCAAACCTCCTTACAAGACCCAGGGAAAGCCACTCCAATATAGTCAGTGGCTTATTTATCATATAAAATTATATTTGTACTGCATGATACTGCCTGTGTATCTCTATAATTGTTATTCTAGTGCAAGAAGAAAAAGTGTCCTCTTGTCATAACTAAAGGTTTAATATTGTTTCAGTTAGTGCCTCGGAAGAGAGGGAGAAAATTACCCTTTATACTAATTATTCTTCACTGGTTGAAAACTTGGCATTAAGTTTCTTTGAAGTGAATATGGGCTAGAAAATCCTAAGACCCCAGTCCTTGAACTCAGAACAGTTTCTCTGTTAAAGCAGAAACTGGAAATAATATTAAGAATCTTTTCATTGTTTCTTTATCACACTAATAACAAGACTTAGAACCTTTAAAAAAAGGAGAATATCAGTTTCCAGGGCTCTTGTGAATTAAACTGTTGCTAGGAAACAAAAATGGGTGTTTCCTTTCAAACTTGCCCAGTGTGGCTCTGCATATGGACCTCAGTTAAGGCTGAACATCTATAAACATTCATTTAAGAGCCGAGGTGGCGCAGTGGTTAAATGCAGCACTGCAGGCTACTTCAGCTGACTGCAGTTCAGCAGTTCGGCTGTTCAAATCCCACTAGGCTCAAGGTTGACTCAGCCTTCCATCCTTCCGAGGTGGGTAAAATGAGGACCCAGATTGTTATTGGGGGCAATAGGCTGACTCTGTAAACCGCTTAGAGAGGGCTGAAAGCCCTATGAAGCGGTATATAAGTCTAAGTATTGCTATTTGATATATAATGGTGTCAGTAATTCTTCACAAACATTTTTAATAAACATTCACAGAATATGCTGAAAGTTGATTTCTACTATTAAGTCCATTCCAAACAGCCATTCTTCGATGTATATGGAACCTCTAGCTTAGATATTTAATAAGCATTATCTGGGACAAGATCAACTACTGTCAAATGTATCTGGATTTTCAAAGAAAATATACATCCATGGTCTTACCTACCAGAATATGAATCATATCTAGGAGTTCACTTTTTTGTTGTTCTTACTTATTTACTTATAAAGGGAAACTGCACAAGTCAGCACACAAGATATTTCTACACTATAATAAGTATACAACTCCATGATCTAGTAAATGTTTGCTAAGAA
Organism: Thamnophis elegans; assembly: GCF_009769535.1. Lineage (NCBI taxonomy): Eukaryota > Metazoa > Chordata > Lepidosauria > Squamata > Natricidae > Thamnophis > Thamnophis elegans. The sequence goes on from NC_045543.1 coordinate 94,847,360, forward strand.
AAACTAGGAATCGTGAATTCACATAAATTCACTTAATTCACTTGCCCACATTAGCAGGTAAATTTTTGCATTTGGTATTTGTTCCAGAGGTTCAAAATAAACAAACAGGTTACAAAATACTTGAAAAACTAGAAGTTTATAGGGATAATAGCATAAGTGGAAAAGAATCTGACTTTAAGTATTTATTTAAAGTCTGATGCACCTATTACACACTGCATGCTCAAACAAAGTTAAGTGAATGTTTCTCATTCTCTCAAAAAAATCCATGAAGGATTGGGGAACTGACCTTATTTTTTGTTAATAAACATGTTAATGAAGTAAGGTTGAAGATTCTGTTCCACTTTTTTTCTAACCTTTAAAAAGGTGTTCTTACACATGGCTTCCCTTCTCCTTCTCTCCCGTAATGCTTACATGACATGTAACATTGTCATATGAATAATATAAGAAATGCTGAACTGTTGTATCTAATGCTTATCTTGCTAAAGCTGAGTGAAACTCTCAAGATCTGCTTCCAAAAATATTTGTGGTAAAATTATTTTACCTTCCTAAGTCTTTCTGGCAGGCGTTTAATATATATTTTAACAAAACATTTTGACAGCTGAAGCACTGGGATTTAGTGGCAACCTAGAAGGCTGTTGATGGATGGATGCTGAGTAGAAATTGAAAACATTTGACTTCAGAAAATATTGTGGCTGTAGCACTGACATGACAATAAATAGTTTATTGTCAGATGTTCTGGTTCAATGTAGGCCATACAGTATCAATGCTTTTTTTTAAAAAACCAAGAATTTAGAAACAAATAGCAAATAAAAGCTCACATCAGAGGTGTGAGCCAGGTGCATCACACACAGACCACACTGACCTCAGTTCCACAAAAACAAAAATAGTCACAATATGTTATGTGACATTACGTGACACAATCGAGTTTGCACCCATGGCCTACATCATCACTGCCTTTTCATTACTTCAAGTCCTAATGGGCATTGAAACACTACATTAGTGCACAACTACATAACTATTGATTTAATAACGTTCAGTGAAAAAAAAATGCCAAGGGGTTAGAATATCTCTTGTCCAGGATGTGCTGTCTTAGACACCTGCTGGACTCCCCAACCCCAAATTTGGCAATTGGGTAAGCCAACTAAGAGCATCTGAAATACGAGAGCATCCCAGGAAGTTCTTTGCCAATGTTACCTTAAATTTGAAACTACTTTAGTTAGACCTATTTAAAAAAATGATTTCTGATTTCCTCATACAGTGCTCCGCTGCTAAAGTAAAATAGTGAGATTATTCCAGCTACCAAATTATTCATTAAAAACAGCTATATTCCATGGGATAGTAGAGGTTTGGTATGGTTTGGAAATAAAGGTATTTCTTTAAGGTCCTGAAAGTTGTTTTTAAAAGTTAGTAGATATATCATAAATGCATTATTTAATAAATGTACAAAGATTTATAATTGACACTATGCAAAACCAAAATAAAGCATACAATGCAGTTATCTGTGCCATAAATCTATTTAGTTTTATTCCCCCTGTAATGTTATCAAAGATCCCAGTGCGTAGTCATACTGTATATGCATATATTCCCACACAAGTCTTTGAAATCATCAGTCAACCTTAGCCTAACATATTCCTGTCTTCCTCTTCAGTTTGTCCTTCAGAATTCTGACTTTCCTCCAAATGAAATCTTTGACTGCCATTTCTAAAGTGTTTGGCTCATGAAAATGTAGAATTTTAATTAAAACATGTTTCTCCATAAGAAATTGAAATGTCGGACATGGAATCTGTCGGTTGCTTTTCTTTTGTGAAGAACTAATTAGAGCTACTATGTTAAAAAGAACATTTTTTCCTGGTTTTCTGCATGAATGTTGCAAGTTTTTATTAACCGTCCACTTGCATCAAAAAGCTGTCTTTAGCCTACTGAAACAGGCTATGATTTCAAAGCACCAAATAAAATGAGAGCAAAGGGACCTGAAGGTTGTATGCCATTTTGCTTCTATGAAGATACCATGGAGCCAAATGAAGAATAGATTTTCAGCAGGAGTAGTCATCAGTTTAGAATGCTTCTGAATAGAAGAATACATTCTTATTATGTTTTCACTATGACAACTGTCTTACAGTCTTTTCACATAATCTATTGAATTTTCCCCAAGGATTTCCTATTCCAGCAATCTAATATTATATTTTATCGGCAGTTAGAGTGTTTTATTGCGGTTTGTATTAGTGTGGTTAGCAGATTTAGGCCATTATTTTGGCCAGTTACTACAGTATTATTTTCATTATGACTATAAATATATTATTGTATCTCTTTGTATTTTATTCTAATGTTATTATATATATATATATATATATATATATATATATATATATATATATATATATATATATATATATATATATATAAATAAAGATTTTTTACAACCCCTGGTAAGCCCCAATTATGGGAGGAAGCTAACTGCTTCCATCATCTGTCTATCGGCTCGTCACAAGAGTCCATCACGACAGAAACCCAATATTTTTACTGTTGCCTTTGTTATATATCAGCACAAATAAAACACACACACACACACACACACACACACACACACACACACACACACACACACACACACACATATATATATATATATATATATATATATATATATATATATATATATAAAATTATTATTTTATTCTTTTAACTGCTATCTACTTCTTGGTTCCTGATTAATTGTTGTGGGTGTATTAAAATAAATTTTAATTTGTTAGTTAGTTAGCATTTATTGATATGTATCTTGACTTTTATCCCCCCCCAAAAAATAAAAAACAGGGAACAAAAAAAAGAATTAAATTGGTATGAAAAATGCACTTTTCATTATTGGTTTTCATAGATAAACCTGAATTAGAATAAGATTTGTTTAACTATTACTACAATGCTTTCATTTCCTAAGACATAATTAATTATTAGCATTCTCTAATATCTAAAGTCTACAAAAAGCAAAGAAAAATTCTTAAAAAGGCCATTTATCTTCCTTATCCTAAAAAATGAATTAGATCATTTAATTCTTGATCAGTCATAACAGTAGCTATAAAATCCAATAAACTAGTCATATCATAGCTCCTATTAAAATATCGCTAAAGATCAACTGCCATATTTATTCAGTATGTTTATGGACAATTTATTGGCAATTTGGCTGGATTATGTGCTTAGGACTTCTGCATTTATATCTCTTTATTAAGATGTATATTTTTGCTTTTTTACTAATAGAGCAATGTACTTCAATGTATCAATGTAAGATGAAGTGAAGACCATAGTTAACATTGGCCGATGGTCAACAAAATAGAAAATACACTTCACATTATTCATTTTGATACAAGCATTACAAATTCTCTATTTCCATGCTCAGAACAGGAGGCCCTGAATATAATATGGATTGAGCAGTGGATTAATATCAAAGAAAACTAAATTTATTCAATGTATGGTCACAAACCAAAATACAAAAAGAAAAATGTTATTGTTGATTTTTAACCTGCCTAAAAAGCAAAGCACAGCTAGAATTTTATCTATCTCTTGCTGAATAAGAATTTGGCTTCCTATCTTAAAATACATAGGTAGCAAAGATCATTGGTGATCTAACTGTAAATAAGTATTTGTTATCAGGAAATGCTTCATGATGATCCAATTTTCCAATTCAAAAAAATCCAATTTTATGTAAACAAAAGCCAAAAGTTCAGTGCAGCAGAATATGACTTTTGTGGGAAACCTAGAACATCCAGTTAAATTCAATTTATAAAATTATATCACAGATGAAGCTGCATATATGTGTCCCGGGATAATGTTGCAGGATCTAATCTGGGCCAGTCACCAGGACCAGCTGGAGCCCATCTTCAGGGAGTTTCTCTCTAGCAGAGTGGGTTATACGCTTTCTAGAGAGAAGTTCCTTAAGCATGGGCTCCAGCATGAGTCTGAAAGCTTGGAAAACTAAATCTCTGGTCCCGATAACTGACCCTGAATGGATCCTTATAAAAATCTATCTCAATTCAAATCAGAATCAGATTTTGTTGTAAATTGTAATATTCCCTTAATAGCTGCATATTACAGCTAACAAAGCATTGCAGCATATTGACAGAAAATAAATTAGTAGTAAAATTGTTAACTGTAACGAATGCATGGAGTGTTTGATACTTGTAATAGTTAATTATCACAGTGTTCAAATAAGTAAATAAAATTGCTAGGGAAAAGTAATGCACTGACAATAATACACATGATTCAATCATACATCCTTAAAGCTCTTTCATTGATTTCAGTGAGCTTCTCAAGGATTTGTTTTGGACAGATTATTTTCTTTGTTTCTGGATTAAAACCTGGATGGTTTAAAATACAGCATTTGAAACAAATGGCCAAAATGTTTCATGATTCAAGTAAATCTTCTTTATACATGCAAAAGCAATAAACCCCATCATGTAAAAAATGAAATAAAAATGTTTTAATCATAGGCAAAACATGAAAAACCAAGAACAGAAGTAGATTAATGGACCAGTGTTATAATCTTGTGAATCATTTCATAAATGTATAGTAATAGAAAGAGCAACTAAGGTCTTATATTTTGTCTGCTTATATTATATTGCTACACTATTAAAATTTCAGCCATGAATTTACACTAAGATTGTAATCATATAAATATCAGAGTTTAAATCAAACTTATTTTCAAAGTCACAGCAAGATACGTTTGTCTATTGTGCATGACTGAAAATCATCTTTTTCTTAAGTTTTTGTAGAATTGTTATTAAGAAACTTCCAAAAGTTTGCATTTGAAGTTTTGTCATCATGACTATGATCTGATATCGCTTATAGTTTAACCATTTAAGGTACAACAATCAATATTTTAGGCATTTGATCCTTCTGTTTTTTCTTCCATTGACCCAAGTTTCCATTTTTGTCCTGTTCTCTCTTAAGGGTCATCACTACATCTTTAATGAATCTTTTGTATGTTTGTGACAGATGAGACTTAGAGCAGAACTGCGGACACTAGATGTTGTGTACTACAGTTTCCTCTCTGGTCCGTTTGGCTAGAGGGGCATGACCTTGTTCTGATTGGTTACCTGTTTGACAGCTGGTGTATATAAAGAGCTGTGAAACAGGGCTCAGCTGTTGCCAGTTAGCTAAAACGCGTGAAATGTGAAGTGCCGCGTTTGGCAACCTGTTAGAAATAAACTGTTAGCTGACTTGAAGTCCTGGCTCACCTCTGTCTGACTGCGTTCTCCCAGCTAGAACACTAGACAAAATGAATTTTGAAAGCAGGGTTGAAAAGATAAAACCATGAAACAATATCATCAGTGAGATGAATCTAAAGAAAATTCAAAGAATGTAAATGAATGTAAAAAGATGGGGTTCATTTGTGAGAGAAATTTAAAGGAAAAACAAATTCCAGAGTAATATTTCCTAGTGGCTTGATTGAAGAAGGCATCCTAGAAAGCTTTGTTACTATTCTTGAAGTTTGTTTTCTTCCTTTGAAGTCAGATCCAGACTGGTTTTGCATCATTCAGAAACATGTACAATTTATCAGAATAAATTTGTATGAAAGCAAAATATATTTGTGATATCATTGCATTCAATATCTCACAAAGTTTGGATGAAACAAGGGAATTGAATTAAATTCATCTTTATAACAACAATCAAATTGCAGAGAAGTAATTGCACAGTTTGAAAGTAGTCCTCAATCACCTTTTTTACCCTAGTCCAATCTCTTCACACCAGGGAAGGGAGTGTTCTGGTATGGGGCCTCTGGAACAATGGGTACAGGAAGGCATGCTAAATTTCACCAGCCGGTACGGCCATACCAGTCTGTACCGGTTAAAACCCACCCCTACCTGCAACCCTCTTCCTCTATTGAGTTAAAGGATGTGCTAGTTATTCCCAACTCTAGGGGGTGGAGCTCATCTCCATTTCAAAGGCGAAGAGCCAGCGCTATCAGAAGATGTCTCCATGTGGCTGGCATAAGTAAATGGCGAAAGTGTATGGAACACTGTTACCTTCCCACCAGGGTGGTACCTATTGTTTCTACTTGCATTTTTGCAAACAGCTAGGTTGGCAGAAGCTGGGACAAGTAACGAGAGCTCATTCCATTACATGGTGCTAGGGATTCAAACCGCTGCACTGCCAACCTTTCTGATCAAACAAGCTCAGTGTTTTAGCCACTGAGCCGCAGCGTCCCTCTATAACTGAGCTCCCAAGGTAGCTTGATCAATATGCCTAATTATTGTATGTGACTGTAGCTTATCAAAGTACTATTGTTTTTAAGTGAGATATTTTATTTCATTAAAAGCTTTGTTTCCACATCAAAAGTGCATCAGGAGTCCTCAGATGCTTCATTTGAATTACTGCTCAAAAAAGGGTCAACTCTTTTGATAAGAGAGTGTGATGATTTTGCTTGATACAGAGAATAAAAGGCACAAACCCTAAAATGCAATATATATGTAAAGCTCCTGGATTCAATTAAGCAGCATACAAGTTTAGTGCACTCTTAATTCTTCCTTCTAGTCAAGCCAATTGACTATAAACCAAGTTCTATAGATATAAAGACTGTTCTGGTTAACTGCTTTTACAATACATTTCTTTTAAACTTGCTTATTCATAACATCAACATATATAAATAAGTAAAACTACACTGCGAGTGTGACCTTTTAAATAACTAATAAAAGGTTTTTATGTACTCAGCATGACTAATGACTATCACTTTATTCTTTACGTCAACGGGAACAATTAGACTTCAGCAGAGCCTTACTCTAGTGAATAATTTCTTCATTTCATCTGTTTGCATCTCTGTAACAGGCAGAGCAATAACCCACACTACAAACAACATTGCCTGCATTGCATTTTTAATTTTTTCATAATTTTGAGCATGTTTTCCACAAGTTCTTTCTAGCACATTTATCCTCTTTTTCACACAATCAAGCATAGGTGACTTTAAAATGGAAAATCTGTCTTAAGATAATGATAATTAATACAGGAGATGGAAACAGCCCTTATACAGGCTTTACTTAACAAATTAATTGCGAGGAATATCTGAGAGAGAAAAAGAAGTATGATACTTGTTACTTTGGAGAAGAACTGGCAGATAATTAAAAAAAAACCACTGAAAGAAGAACTTAGCTGAAAGGATAATTTCCATTTTCTCATTAGATAATTGTGCAGTTCCAAATAGGATGTGACTAGCTGGGTGAACAACGTTTATCAGATTGTTAACTATGATTCACAGACTTTCTTTCTCAAAAGAGGGCAAACTCAGTACAGCCATTCACTGCAGTTCTTTTTCATTAAACTCTTTGAAAAGACATAACTGGTCAGATTGACAGATGAACATTTAAGGAAAATATATTTTCACACTGAAAATGTCAGTAGCACAATCTGTTGAACCATAGTTGTCCCACTCTTGCCCACCAAGCAGCTGTTCATCGTGGTTAGCATTATCATATGTATGGCACACACACCCTGTGTCTTCATTCCCAGCCTTCAGTTCTTTTGATGATGGGGACATGGTTTGTACCTTTAAAAAAATTAGAATTCAGTATGCAGCACATAGGCACAATATATTCTTTATTCTTGTTCTCAATCTGAGCTGTCTTCCTCCACCTTTCCTGGTCGGTTGCCATAGATTCTACTAATGAAACCTTTTGTCAGCTAAGATAGTCCTGTGTGTGTTTGTGTCTTCTAAGATGTTTGCTATGCTTCCCTCCTATCTTCCAAGATGATTCCCTCATATTGTTACAGCCCTTCTGCTTCAAGATTTGAAAAAAAGCAGTCAGAAATAGGATGGGAGTCAGATTAGAATCATATATTAGTAGGATTCTGGTAGTGCTTTTTCCAACTAATTTATGCTATTATTACTCTATATAATCCTGTATAATCTCCTTGCCTTTAATCAAATTTGCTAGTTAGAAAATGCTATTAGGCCTCTTCTGATTTAGGGCACCCAGGGGTATGTTCCTCCCGGTGTGGTACAGTACGTCAGAAGAGGTAGTAAAAATCTGGCATACCAGATAGGACCAGTAGTAATGGTGGCTTGGCCATGCCCCCAAACTTTGTCAGAAGCTTTTTTTTTTAAAAAAAAGATTTTTTTCCCTGCCAGTTTAGGCAAGGGGAAAAAAGCTTTTAAAATAAGAGAGAGGGGGGAGGGGAAGGGAGAAAGAAAGAGAAAGAACTTACTTCGCAGGAGATTCAGTAAAGGAGAAAAACTAACGCTGTCACTTTAAATCGGAACTGAGCATGCCTGGCTGTAGAATTCTGGGAGTTGAAGTCCACAAGTCTTAATGCTGCAAACTTTAAATTGAAACCTGCTTTAAATTGGAAAGCTGCTCAGAAGGAAGTTTGCAAAATGACATTTAGCAGTTAGTTTCTGAGTCAGCTAAACAACAAGCTGTATAAAAGGTAGGATTCTTATATGGTTTTATGTTTTTGAAGTTTGGGGGGTTGTGCAATATGGCTTTTGTGTTTCTAAAAGAGTTTGAATGATTCCCTGCTTGTGAATGGAGCCAAACTTCCTATAGGGTCATTATCTCATTATCTCTATCTGGCAGAAATATAGAATGAGCCTTTCTGGGAGTAATATTTTATGGGGGGAGGTTGGTTCCCACAGAGGGAAAAGAGGAAGGAAGGAAGGGAAACAATGCAGCAATTTAGGGCTAGAAGGATACTCAGAGGTCATCTAGTCCAACCCCCAGCTTCAGCAGGAAACCTTACATTGTCTGGATTATTTTGGTGCCTCTAACAGAGAGAAAAATTGCCAGAAAGGAGAAGGAGTTTACTAGGACAAGGCTGCCATGCAGAGGAAGGCAGAGATAGTCCTTGACTTATGGCTACAATTGAGGCCAAAATTTTGGTTGCTAAGCAAGACTGTTGTTAAGTGAGCTTCACTACATTTTACCCAATCCATGACATCTCCTGGTGAGTGATATCAAGTTGGCTCCACCCACCCAGTCACATGACCACCAAGCCATGCCACAGAATAGGCCACACCTACAGAATAGATAGTAAAAAAAATTGAAACCCACCCCTGGGGCTACCCCATGCTAGAACAGCTCTTCTTCTATACATGGTAATTTAGATTGGAATAATTGAATTATAGACTCATAAAATTGAAAATGACATGTAAGATATCAAGTCTAACCCCTGCTTGTTGCAGAATTTTTAAACAAAGATTATAGATGATTACTGTTAGGTTGGTGGCAACACATAGCAACCACAGATAAATTTTCTCCATGACAAAATAAAGAATCCCAGATATGTGGTTATATAGTTTTCATCTGAACACAAACAATAAAAGGAAACCCATTACTTCTCTAGATAATTGGCTCCATTGTCCAACCAAATTTATTTATTTACTTATTAAACAATTTTAAATAACCACCCAACTCACACATAGATGATTTCAGGTGGCTTACAAAATTATAAGATGGAAGTCACACACTAGTGTTAGTTGATATTGCTGTTTGTTGGTACCAATGAAGTGGAAGGAAGTACAATAAAAAGTTATGAATTGAATTCTCCTAAACAATTCTTTCATCTATCTCTTTTCCCTTGCTTACAATCCACCTGAGCCAGACTCCACCATTTGGGGCATCCATCAGCTTACAATGTTCATCTTATCCATCAGCTTACAATGTTCATCTTATACATTGTTCAGCAGCAATGGGATAATGAAGATTATTTCTGTAAATTAATAAGAAAAGGAAATAAGAGTAACAATATAGAGAAGGGAAGAATGGAAAATGTTTATACATTTGGGATAATACACATTTACAGGAAAAAGTGAAAGATTCTCAATTCATTGCATTCTGACTTATGAAGATCCATCCTAGGGTAGATCTTGCATCTTCTTTTTTGGATAAACCAGGATAATCCTATCCAGGAGAGTCAAAATGAACACAGATGCAAATATTAATGTATGTAAATTATAAAGGTAGCCCTTGACTTGTGATTTATTGCCTAGCAACCATTTGATGCTCCAATGGAGGATACTTATGTCCTGGATACAAAGTTCCAATGGTTGTACACGCCCCTTGCAGTGACATGACTGCATTTTGGGTGCTTGGCAACCATATGAAGCGCCCTGCAGTGACATGACTGTGTTTTACTTTCAGTTTTTAGCAGGTGTATACTCATAGCAACCTATGCTCAGCAGACCTATGCTCATAGCAAACTGCTTAATGATTTGTTTAATTATCATGGCATTTGCTTAATGACCACTGCATAAAGGTCATAAATCAAACAACTTTATGACTGTCATGAGTTATAATGATGATAGGCAGACTCCATTATAGCCATAACTTGAGAACTATATCTATATAACTCTAATATGAACCAAGCGAGATCCAATGGTCACACAATCCTCTATCCTAAAGGAACAGCAACTTACACTGAAGCTAGAAACTGTACTTTTTGTTCACAAATCTATCTACATTATTTTGAATACCATTTGGAAACTACATTTTGTTGAAAATGTGACTAGTAAAGTTTTATCTGCCAAGTCCAATGTTTACATAGAATATTTATGTAAGACAGTTTTGGCCTTTTCTATCATAAAATTGCAATATATTATCTCAATACTGGCCTTTTCACTTTCAACAAAAAAAAGCACTTAGTCAACTTTGTCTGATACCTGGAGAGGGAATTACTTTAGAATATCAGAGTTATCATTCAGATATGTGTTTTCAAACTGTGATTCACAATCATGTGGAGGTTGCAAACAAGGAAGGGGAAGACTTCTATTTTTTTAAAAATATAATTGATTAGACTTATATAGGCAAAATAGAAACACTGTCAAATATTGCTCTTTCCTCCTCATTTTGCCCTTGCAAGGCTGTTTTATTTAGTTGGAGAACTCCTATGATATATACATACATGAAAATAGAATTATTGTTTTAAAATATATTTTTTGTTCAAGAAATCACTCATGGAGAGAGATTGCAAGTTGATTTATCCTATGCAAAGTTTGAGATCTCCTTGGCTAGACCAAAAATTGGAAAACTTCCCAGCTGAAAGCACTGGCAAAGCTCTCTTGTAGTACTGTGAAGGACATTATATATATCAACCTAAATAAGACTTTAGAATGGCACATTAGCTAGCAGTTGATTTCTGGGCAAAATCCTACTTGCTGTTACTGATAAAGAAAACAATTTAAAGGATTTACTAGTTAAATGGCATTAGCTGCAATCCTAAATTCACTGTGTGGATGGAATTGGTTGATATAATCCAATTGTAGGGGCATATGTACAAAGAAAAATTGGAAGAAATATTCATCCATAAACTACTGCTATGCACATCGGGTCTATTTGAAAAGAATCAATAGAAGTTCCAATATTTTTAATAGAATTAAAGCCCAAGCATCACATTTTTTTCTGGAAAAGCAAGGCTATTGCAGTATTTTTGGCTTACCTACTTAATGCATGGGAAATGTAGCAACTGGTTCTCACAAACTATATTGAACTGGCTTAATAATACCCCAGTTGTTTACAGATCTGCTTCACATTAAATTTTAATTATGCTTGTTAAAAGAACTTTGTTTTCATTGGTATAATATTTTCAATCTTTAGTGTTCCAGTAAAAATATTTCAAAAGAATTAGATAACTGAATTAAAGATGTACATTTTAAAATTAATTAAACACATGTTTATTGGAAGTTTGTCATAGTAAGTCTTATATGCACATAATCAGACATTAAGACAGATGAACAGTTAATGGTATCATAAAACTCCACATGTAGTAAAATGTTTTTATTGTCTTTTCTCTATCTTAATTTAACATATTTGAGCATGAAATTGAAAACTATACTACACTGACAGTGATTTCAAAACAACATGCATTGCCCTTGAAATATACGGTTAATGGTTCCTGGCTAATAATAAATTAATTATTTAATATATTATGTTAATCACATTCAGGAAAAGAAGACATATACTTCTGATAAACAGTTAAGAACTGGTTCTAAAATTCACCAAGCGGAAATAGTATTAACAGCTTAAAGTGTTAATGCCAGTAATTTTCAATAAAATGGAATTTATGATCTTGCACTTGGCACTGAAAAACTATTATGCTTGAAAAATGACTATGCTACATATCAAACATAGTCCCTATTACAATAGAAAAGAATAAGTCGGGGTTGTACTAGTCCTTGGAGCATAGTTGTTTGTTTACAGACATTACTTGACTAGGTAGCCTACCAAGAGAAAAACTACATCCCTACACTGGCAAATCTAGCTATTGTATGTGTATATACGTATGTATATATGTATGTGTGTCTGTCTGTCTGTCTATCTGTCTGTCTGTCTGTCTGTCTGTCTGTCTGTCTATCTATCTATCTATCTATCTATCTATCTATCTATCTATCTATCTATCTATCTCTATCTCTATCTCTATCTCTATCTCTATCTCTATCTATCTATCTATCTATCTATCTATCTATCTATATATATATATATATATATATATATGTCTATCTCTATCTCTATATCTCTGTCTCTGTCTCTGTCTCTACCTACCTACCTACCTACCTACCTACCTACCTACCTATCTATCTATCTATCTATCTATATGCATGAATGTATAAATGTTTTTTCCCTTGGTAATTCCTTGATGCTACCTAGTCAAGTAATGTCTGTAAAAAAACAACCATGCTCCAAGGACTCCATGCTACAACCATGAGGTATTCTATTGTAATATTGATGTTATCAAGTGACTATGTTTGATATGTAGGATAGATAGATAGATAGATAGATAGATAGATAGATAGATAGATAGATAGATAGATAGATAGATAGATAGATAGATACATACATACATACATACACACACACACACAAACTATAAGTATGGTATTTATAAATCATAAGGTGTGTTACTTACAAACAATCCCAACATTCATTAAATTATATTATAATATTTTAAAAGTTTCTGTGAGCTTAATGTTTAATCAACCTTTGTGTTTCTGGAGGGCATTAAGATGGTCACTGCTAAGCCAATATGGGGTCTGAATGACTTTGGTGTGATTCACAGAAGGCAATTCGTATATTCTTGTGGCTTGCCAAGTTAGGCAGCTGGGTCTGTCAGAAGGCTGGCAGTCCATGACTAATCACAGCTACATAATATGCCGAACTGTTTTGCTGTGTCACTGAAATAATTCATGATGTTATAGTATTTGTAGCATAGCTACAAACCTTGCTACACAATTTCTGGTAAGAGGGTGATAAAGTGCACAGTTGCCCCATAAAATCAACTCATATAATGAATTCTCTCTTAACACTCATTATGTAATTATATGGCATCAAAACTGTAAGATATTCTTGCTCCCATAAATCTTATAATTTATTGTTCCTAAGCATGATTCCAGGTAGAATCTTATATTGCCACACAACCAACAAGCTTTGCATAACCCAATCAAAAGAGGGGGAAAAATGATACAACAGCAAATAACCAAGTATGTCTGCACTTATTATAGAGTCCCTGTAAATGGTATATAGGTTTAGCCACCAAAGGAAACAAAGCTTATAGAGTCATAGTTGCTTCTCCTTTTTCACTGTCAGAGAGGTAATCAATCTGATCAGCTACCTTGTTGGAAACAGAGAAATGAGGAAACAGGATTTCATTTCACTGGGGAGGGAAGGGGTGTATGTAGGAGAGATGGATTAGAGTCCCTCTGGCTCACCCAGAGATCCTTCATCTGTCTGTCTGTCTGTCTTTCTGTCTGTCTGTCTGACTCTTTTTCCATTGTGAAATTACTACATAGCTGTCTATCTTAATAAAAGTTAGTTGAGAGTCTAAATTATCCTTGAGGTCCACTTTCTGTTGATTCCTGCAACATCATAAAGACATCTATGAAATGTTACAGACAACACTAGGACAATTAGTTGTTCTCTTACTCTAATTGTCATAACCTTTTATGAGCAAAATGGTGCATCATAGGGCAACAGTTTTTGAACCAAGTTACTCAAATAGGATAACTTATATAATGTGCCCCTGTTCCTGGACTTATCATTCCCAAGGGAATGAAACTTGAGAAAGTTGTAGTTGCTTCAATGCTACTCACTGCTACTCATGCTACTGTAGTACATGATCTTCATTTTCAATATTCTGTGACAGTTTCTTATCCAAACTAGCAATTCCTTGCTCTTTCTAGCAGCAGTCAATTATCTGAGCAAGGCAAGGCAAGGCAGGGCACACTACACACTGTTCCTGGTTCATACCAGCCCAATATACTCCCCCAATTTGTTACCTCCCTGCACATCTTCCCTGACCCATACTACCCTTCTTGCATGCTTTCACCAACACCTACACTACCCCTCATATAACTCCCCTGATCAATATGACATCCTCTCTAACATGCACTCGATTCACACACCTTCCCTGATCCACACCATCTCTCTTTCTGACCCACACTGCCCCCCATGCATCATCCCTGCCAGAGCAGCACCTCTCACATACCTATGCAACCCCTATGCATTGTTGACCCGCACCATCCACACATACCCTATTTTCCTACACAGCACCTATTACATACCCATGTAATTCCTGCCTTTCATGACCTTCCACCTATCTTCACACACTACGTCACCAGACTGTTTTGTGCACCCCAGACACTTTTCTGATCTACCACATCACTAGTGCATCCTCCCCAACCATGGCATTCTGGCACTCTATCACATACCCAAACCCATCCCACCCTACATAGTACCTTTCACATAAACTGGTCATATAAACAAGCAAAAATAAATAAATAAAACTAATATGTATTCAGTACCATGATTTGAAGATAAGGCCCTTTTTGGCCAATAACAGGTGTATAATGTGAAAAGCTAAAGCAGTATATAATCAGAGATATTCAGATATAAGCAACTTCTATTATAAATGAAAAAGCAAAAATAGTTCAAAGTTAAATTCTGGTTTCCTTATTGTCTGCACCAAAAAGAATCCCATAACATTCCAGGAACCTCTTAAACTGACATTGCATCAAACAATACTAGTCAGGGAGAAAAAAATGTATTAAATGCAATCCAAAAATATTTAATAAGAGCCTTTCTATGAAATATAAAGTGAATTGCGATCAGTGGGTTGTAGGTAAATAAACTGAATCTGCTACTGAAACCAATAACTGTAGAACAAGTAAGCAAGAGAAGGCAGTGAATTCTCAGACAATCAAACCATCTGTGCTCTTAAATGCTCATCTGTGATATATTTCTGCCACAAGGAGCAATTTATGCAATTTGCAGATCTATTACTGGATAGGAAAGCAGGCAATAGTGATTTAAGAATAATAAATAAAAAATTAGTATTGGAGTCAAGGTTGTCCAGGATAAGTGACTTTTTAAAATGAAATGTGGGTGAAGGAAGTCTCTAACTTATACTGCACAAGCAAACATATGATTCCTTCATACAGTATGGGAATATTGGTTGGAAAGGCTAAATGATAAATAGGAAGCCTTATAACACATTGGAACAGCTTGCTATTTAACAGAATAAAGTAGCTTTTCAGTGAGTTGCCAAGAAGTGTGCTATAAAGCAAAGCACTTTTACCTCTGAATATTCCAGCCACAGTTGCTGGCAAAACATCAGGATAACAACTAATGAGATCATGGCCTATTAGCCCAGCAGCTCAGCACCACTGGATAAGCTCAGTAATAGACTAGAGAAGTATATTTTTCCCTCATGCCTATATTTTGAAGGGAAGCCAGCCTTCATTATACCTGTTCTTCTGTATGTAGCAATTTACAGTTGTTCCAGGAAGAAATTATGCTCTTTTCCTAATTGTCAGCTTCTAATTGATAAATAAAAGCAGAAAATATGGTCTGAAGTCAAGTTTGCTACTGATGAAAAAAAATGTCCTTCTGGGTTCAGCTCCAAGTGGGGAAAAAGACACTGGAGACATGGAGGCTGCTTGGAAAGATGGTTTTTTGTTGGACAGGGCCACATGGCTTGAGCCCTGAACAGAAAAGGTGATCACATGCTTCAATGTTGATGGAGAAGAAGAGAAGGGCCGAGGGAGGGGCTTGCTAGGCTTTTTATAACCTGTTCAGTCCCACCTCTCTGTTTCCTGTTCCTGTGTAAGAAATGTATTCTGATTGGTTGTCAGACTCCCATGGGGCCATGCAGGGGCTACTCTCTAGGCTTTGTTTTGAATCCAGGTATGGATAAGTTCTCAGATGCCATGTGGTCAGTTGAGTAAAGGGCCAATATTATCATGCTTTCCTGCAGCTGCTAGTGAAGTCTTTATTATGTAAAGTGGACTAGCTTGGCCATCTTAATGGCCCATTAACAGTGGGGATGGGCAGGAAGCTGCAGGCAACTATTCTGTCTTTTAAAACATGTTTCTTTCTTTTCACATGCCTTTTCTATATTTCCTAGGATATTTCATTTTTCTGGGAAAGGGCTGGATGATAACTTCCCACACTACTAAGTAGTTAACAGGTGGGCAGGTGGACTGAATTGTGTTGGACAAAGGGGGGATATATATTCTTGAGCCTAGAACATATATATTCCTTTAAAAAGGCGTAAGACCTGACTCCAGTAATGTAAGAAGAGTAATGTCAGAACAACTATACTATTGCGAGACCAAGAGAAAGAAACAGTCGTATAATGCAAGCAAAGGAGATAAAAGGTAATGTTTTCTTTCAAGACAGACACAAATACACCATAAGCTGGAAATATATTGTGTGAAAAGATGGGGAAAATGAAGGAAGTTTAGAAAAAAAGGAAGAAGGGGGAAATCTGCAATTTAAGGAATAATGGCAGAAGCAAAAGCAGGGGCTCTTATATTGAGTCAGTTCACCAAGTAAGGGAGAACACTGGGAACTCTTTAAATAAGTTTATAAGAAAATATTGAAGTAGCCTACATGGTAAAAGGTTAGAATTAAAAGTTTAATAAATCTTAAGTACAATTGTGCATCCCTAAAGCAATAAATAGGCTCCTTTGCAGGTAAAACATTTAGCTGTGAGCCATTCAAATTTATCTAATTCTTCAACCATCCAAAATGTCTATCAAACAGGATAGAAAAATTCCACAATCAATTCTCACAAGCAGTATGTCTAGGGTGACCAGACGTCCCGCATCTGGCGGGACAGGCACGACTTTTAATCATTTTTCCCGCGTCCCGCTCAAAAAACCCCGCGAAGGGCACGAAGGAAGGCGCTGGGGAGGTGCTGTCCCCGGAGCCCAAGGGTGGGCGGGCGGACTGGCGAGTGGGCGCCTTTGTCTCCCAGGTTGCGCCCATCCTGTGTGCGAGAAAGGCGCCCGCTCGCCAGCCCGTGCCAGTCCGCTCACCCTTGGGCTCCGGGGGCAGCACCTTCCCAGCTCCACTGCTGCCACGCTGGTTCCTTTGTGCCCTGCGGAGTTTTCCCTGTTTCTGCCAGATCGCGCCTGTCCTCTGTGCGAGAAACTCCACAGGGCGCAATGGAAGGCACTGCTCTTCTCCACCCTCTGCGTGGTGTTGGGCCTTTTTTTCGCCATCAGCGGGGGATCACCGGAGATGCCCACCAGCAGATGGTGAGCGGGGCGCCTCTGAGGCGGGAGGGGAAACTAGTCCGGGTGCAGAAGTAGGGAAGGGAGGGAGCGCAGCGCTAATGGAGGATGCTCTTTCTCCGTCGCGATCTCTTTTTATCTGTGACCACGAGCCATTTCTTGTATGCTGCAAGGAGAGGCAGAAGCCAAGAAGAGCCAGGCCTGCCTTCTCGCTACCCTCGCTCCACCCCAGTCACCAGGGATGGGGACAGCTCTCCGCTAGACTCGCTGCCAAACTGCAGCGGGGAAAGGAGAAAGCTGTTCCCACCAGCCGAAGTCAGAACCATGCTGTGACCAAAGTTGGAGAAAAATGGTTTTGTGTGTGTGTGTATGTGTGTGTGTGTGTGTGTGTGTGTGTGTGTGTGTGTGTGTGTGTTTGATTGAGCGAGGGATCCGGTAAGGGAACTGTGCCTATTTAGAAAAGGTAAATTATTGCAAACATGATCAGTCGAAGATAAGTCTGGGGAGGGACTTCCTGGGAGGAGCCTGCTGGTGGTGGCAGCAAAAAAATCAGCTGCCTCCGAATTCCTGGCTACGTACCTGTTTAGAGGATCTTCCATCTGACGTCTTATCAGGTTTTCTTATCCTTCAGGCAAGAAGGAAAGAAGAAATTGTTTTGCTGGCAAATGCTCTTTGATTTTTGCAGCTTTTGTGCTTGCAGGGAAAGGGGGGCTAGCCCAAGGCAGAACGGCTGTCCGTGCTGGGAATTTCAAACTGCCTTGTGCAGGACAAAGTAGGTCTCCCCCACTCAGTTCAAAGTTTTGTTTGATTTAATCTTATCACGAGCTGAATCCCTTTCCGTGGACAATAATTGTTTATCAACATTTTAGCTTCTTTTCTTTTTCTCCTCCGAAAAATTATTTAAAATGGCGCCGAGCAGGCTGGTTTCTCCGGTAATAATGAACACTTTTTGTTAATTCTCACAAGAATTCACAAGAATTCAAAACAAAAGAGATTGCTTATCATATGTTTTGGTTTCACAATAGGCCAGCAGAAGCTTTTTAATTAGTTTCATTTCTACAAAAATTTTACTCCTTCATTAACTTTGCTTATCTGGAAGTTAAATGGTGATGAATCTGCTGAACGGTCTTGTTACAATGTTTACTCACTGAAAGTTTTGCCAAGCCTTAACTTCAAAATAAAAGGGGAACTCAGCCTCTTTACTTAAAGCTGCATATTCAGGCAATAGAGTTTTATTAACTGCAGGCAGATAAATTTTGAAATGGCCTCAAAACCAAATATTAACTTGAAGTTGTAAATTTTTTTCTTATTACTATTCAAAATACCAGCTTCAATTTTGTAAAAGGCTTTCCTATCCAGCTGCGTTACAAGATGGCGATTTTATAGCTTCTGCGTTTGATATATGACACACTCAATCAGCTCTATTCTCCTGAAGACTTCTCCTTATTAACTGTTAAAAGTCTATAAATAGTATCCCATTTAAAACCGAGGGGAGCAGAGACTTTGTTTGTTTGCTTATTTGTTTGTGCGTTTTTTATAATGGCTCCCAAATCGAAGCAGTCTAAGCGTTTCCTTAATAATACATCTCAAGAAATTGTTACAAAATTGCTGCCCTTGCCTCCCACGCCCTCTACTGGAGATCTCTTAACGCAAGAATTTCTTTTTGAAACCCTTAAAGAGTTCAGACAGGAAATTAAACAACTTTTATCGGACTTATATGATAAACTGGACGCCAAAGATTGCTCAAACAAGGGAAGATACGATCAGAGTTATGACTGTTATGACAGGCTATGTTTCTGAAATGGAGGACAAATTGGAACTTTTGGAAAAAACTAATTCTAATTTGACATCTAAAATTCAAACGTTACAACAGGAAGTTGAAAATGCTCAAAAACAACTCGTTATGATAAATAACAATAAGACTGTGTTTGCAATAAGAGTCAGAGGATTGCGTGAAAAGGAACAGGAGAATTTGAAACAGACCTTTTTTGACGCTTTCAGACGTTCAGTGGGAAGTCCGGGATTTAACTTTGATTGGCAGATTCAAAAAATTTATCGCCAGAACTCGTGTGTAGCAAAACAACAACAGCTTCCAAGGGACATAATTATATATTTCACCACAAGAGAATCCAGAAATGCGATAATACAGAAGTTCTACAATAACAGGCTGCGAATCGATGGACAGGACTTGATTGTTTTTAAAGAAATACCATCTCAAATATTAAGAGCAAGGAGAGACTACACTTTCTTAACTGAAAAACTCAGAGATTCTCAGATACAATATAAATGGGAAGTGCCATCTGGTATCACAGTCACATTTGAGAACCAAAAATATCGTCTCAATTCTGTTTGCAAAGCCCGAGATTTTTACTACAAAACTCTGAAGGCGGGACTTCCTGATTCACCCGGACTTGGAGAAAGACAAGGAGAAGGAGAAGATAAGCAGCGGGACATGTGGCTACAAGGCGGAGGGTGTTGCTTTCCCGTTCCGGAAGGGCAGAAGAGTAAAGAATAAAGATCCAGCTATGCCTTTAAAATACTTCTTAAATCTTTAATTTGAATAAAATTTCAGGACTCCTGTCTGGTATAAAATGACAAAGCTGTATACCGATGAAGAGATATTGAGACTGAAAGAAGCGGTGCTGAATTTGTACATATATTGTATGGGACTTATATAAGACTTGTTTGAATCTTTTTTTTTATTTTTATTAAATGTTTTATTCATTTTCATTTTCAATTTTGTACATTCACTTATATACTGGATATTTGCAATAATAATAATATAATAGTAAGAAAAGAAAAACCCCAACCTAAACACAACTCATAAACCCAACCTATCGCTTTCATACACCCCTTCTTCTCCCCCTCCAACTTTCCTTTCTCCCTCCAATGATCACCCCTCCTACTTCCCTTTCCCCTCCTATCTTCCTTTCTCGCCTTCCTCACCCTCCTTCCCCTCTCATCCTCCTTACATTCCCCTCTTCCTCCCTCCTTACTTCTCCCTCTTCCTTTCCTCTACTTCTCACTATGGTGCATTTCTCTATTCCTTAATCTATTCAGTTACGCTAAAAAGAAAAAAGAAAGGAAAAAAGCAAAAAGAAAAAAAAGAGAAAAATAAAAAGAAAATATAAGGATCAACAGTATACAAGTGTATTCTTCTTATTCTATATATTGAAACTATATCTCCACCCGCCCACCCACCCCCAATGAACCCCCCTCCCTAACCCCCTCCGACTTCCCAGGTCCCACACCCGGCACAGTTCAGTACCATTCACCTTCAAAATATCTTATTAACAATAATAATGAAAATAAAATAAAAAGAACACTCCGAAAAAGAAAAAAAGAAAAAAAAAAGGAAAAAGTAAATAAAAAAAAAATTTAAAAATCTTTTGCATTATGCTCAGCCTCCCATCATTCTTAAAATTTAAACAGTGTGAATCATTCCATTTATATTTTGTCCTCGTCCCTTACTTCTTTGATATTTACCCCCATCTTCCTGTAGACTCTCCAGATAGCCTTTCTTAACCTTATATTCAAATATTAGTTTATACAAAAATCAATTTATCTTCAAATACAGAGCAGTCTAATCATACTTTCGCTACTCATCTTCCTACCCTTCGTTTCACGTCTCCATTCCTCCCAAGCCCAAATTGCATAAGATTAGGATCTCGCTCTTCACTTTAAAATCCTGAGCTTTTTATGTTATACTTCAAGCATGTAAATCCGTAAAATGTGTGCCCAAAATCCATACCAGTTCATTCAATCCCAAGATCCCTTCATCAATATCCCGCTCCACCTTCCTTTCTGCCCCACTCCTCCCAACTCCATTCATCCCAAACCGCAATTCAAATAAATCTTAGTCCCCGCTTTCCCCACAGAAAACACTTCATGCGCAGTTTGGATTGAGATTCAAATAAGTCTTGTAAAAGTCCCGTATAATATCTGTCTAGAATAAGCAATGCTTCTTTCCATTCCTCATCAGTACACAGCTTTACCATTTCATACCAAACAGAAATCCTAAAGTTTTAATCAGTCCAAAAGCTTAGAAAGTATTTTAAAGACATCGCTGGATCTATATTCTTTACTCTTCTGCCCTTTCGGAAAGAGAAGGCTACCCTCTCCCTTATAACCACGTGTCCCGCTGCTTTGAGAATATGACTGAATCCTCAGTTTCCGCTCTTCTGCCTCTCCAGTAGGGGGAGAACAACTCCCTCCTTCTTGTAACCAAGTGACTTGCTGCTTGTCTTTCCTTCACCTTGTCCTTCCGCGTTTCCGAGTGAGTCAAGAAGCCCCGCCTTCAGAGTTTTATAATAAAAGTCCCGAGCTTCCGAAACAGAATTAATACGAAATCTTTGATTTTCAAATGTAACTGTGATTCCAACTGGAGCTTCCCATTTATACTGTATTTGACGATTTCTAAGTTCTTGGGTTAAAAAAGTATAGCCTCTCCTTGCTTGCAGCATCTGGAGCGGGATTTCTTTAAAGACAAACAAATCATGGCCATCGATTCGGAGCCTGTTATTGTAAAACTTTTGAGTGATCGCATTTCTGGATTCTCTTGTGAAAAAGTATATAATTATGTCTCTTGGAAGCTGTCGTTGCTCTGCTACACGCGAATTCTGGCGATAGATTTTTCGAATATTCCAATCAAAATTGAGTCCCGGACCTCCCACCGCTTGGCTGAAAGCTTCTACAAACGTCTGTTTCAAGTTCTCTCCTTTCTTTTCGGGCAGTCCTCTGACTCTTATTGCAGACGCCTTTCTGTTATAATTTATCATTGTAAGTTGTGTTTGAGTATCTCTAATCTCTTGTTGTAATGCTTGGATATTAGAAGTCAAATTAAAATTAGCCCCCTCCAACGTTTCCAGTTTAGTCTCCATTTCTTCGATATAATCTGTCAAAGTAGACGTAACTTCAAACATATCCGCCTTTATTTGGGCAATTTTAGTCTGTATTTTATCGCATAAATCCAGCACAAATTCTTTAATTTCTTGTTTAAGGTCATTAATTATTTGAAAGAAAAGCTCCTGTGTCAAGGAATCTCCAGTAGGTGGTGTAGGAGACAAAGGCAGCGATTTACTAACAAGTTCTTTAAGCACATGCGGGGGGGATTTTTTTGCCTGCTTAGACCTGGGAGGCATTATAGATAAAAGCTGAGAATAAACAGATAAACAGTGTCTTCAGCTGGTCAGTTCTCAATAAATTATTTGTAGATTTTGCTTGTTAATGAGTAGCAGTCTCCGGGGAGATAAAGCCGGTTAATTACGTCATCAATCACCAACACAGTAAAAATGCCATTTTGTATCCCAATTGCACAGAGAAGTTTCAAAGGAAAAACAAGGCTGGTGTTTAGATAGTTATAAAAAAAAAAAAAACATCACAGGCGTGAGACCCGCTCGTGTTAGCTTAAGTTGCTTTAAACAATTTATCATTGTCCTGAGTGGGGGGGTCGCCTGTCTAGGGCTGCAAAAAGGCAGCTGCGAGGAACTGGCTGGAGATAAGAGCTCAGTTACGCTGGATCTCTTCTCCGTTCGCAGCCCCCCAAAAAAAGAAAGGGGGCTGTGAACTACGAATAAATCCTAGCACCTGAGCTTCTGCCTGCCCCTTTCTGCCAGAAAGGGGTGATATCTATTGATCTTAATTAGATATACAGACCAGAACTCTGAGAGGGGCTCCGTTGAGCTCCTTCGGCGACAGGCTCCTCCCACAGGAAGTCCGAGACTTGTTTGAATCTTAATTTAAACTGCGCATGATCTATTCTTTGGGGCGAGGAGAGCGGAGATCATAGTTTTCTTGGATTGTGGTTTGGGATGAATGGAGTCGGGTGGCGTGGGGTAGATGGAAGGGTAGTGAAAGTTCAATTAGATTACCTTGATCCAGAATGTAAGCTGATTTTTGTATAAATTGTTATTTGAATACAAGGTTAAGAAAGATTATCTGGAGAGTCTACACGAGGGTGGAGTAAATATGAGAGGAGCAATGGATGAGGATAAAATATATATGCGGACACGGGTAAAGGCAGGATGGGAGGTTTAGAATTTATATGCGGAAGCAGGTAAAGACATTGTTTAAGATTTTAAAAATAATGAGAAGCTGAGTTTAATGTTAGAGAGTATATTGACTTCTCTTTCTTGGGGGGGGGGGTTTCCCCCCCTTTTTTTCTTTTTATTATTCTTTTCTTTTTTGTTCTTTATTTTTTTTTATTATTATTATTTTGTAACTTCTAATCTATTTGGTTTCAATATACTCCAGACTTTGCTTGATAAAGAACGATGCCGGGAATGGGACCTGGGAAGTCGGAAGGGGGTCAGGGAGGGGGGTTCAGGGGGTGGGTGGGGGGGAGGGTGGAAATATAGACTCAATTTTCAGAACAATGAATGCACTTGGATACTGTTGCTTTTTTTTCTTTTTTTTCTTTTCTTCTTTCTTTTCCTTTTATTTTTATTTTGTTTTAGTACAAAACAAATAGACCAATGAATACTAGAAATACACCGAAGCGAGGTGTAGAGGGAAAGAAGAGGGCGGAATTAAGAGGGAGTGAGAAGGGAATGTAAGGAGGGTGAGATGGTGGGAAGGGGAGAAAGGAATGGCTGAGGGGGAGGGGAAGTAGAAGAGGGGATTGTTGGAAGGGAGAAATGAAAGTTGGAGGGGTAGAAGGAAGGGTGTATGTAGGATAGAAGTGTTATGAGTTGTTTATTGCTTCTTCTTTTTTTAACTGCACAGTATTTAAGTGATTGTATAAAGGAAAAGGAAAATGTAATAAAAGAATCTTTGATTGAAAAAAAAGAAGAAGATAAGTCTGGGGACAGGTTGGGTGGTAGAGAGAAAGTGATAAAAGAGTGGGAGAGAGGAAGAAAAAAGAGGGGAGAGAGACAGAAAGAGACAGAGAAGGAGAGAGAAAGTAACAGAAGAGTGGAAAAGAAGGAGAGAGAAAGAAAGAAAAAGAGGGTAAGAGAGAGAGAAAGAGAGAAAGAGGAGAGAGAAGGGAGAAGGAGAGAGAAAGTGATAGAAGAATGGAAAAGGAGGAGAAAGAGAAGAGAGACAAAGAGAAAGAGGGTGAGAGAGAGAAAGAGACAAAGGAGAGAGAAGGGAGAAGGAGAGAGAAACTGACAGAAGAATGGAAAAGAAGGAGAGAGAAAGAGAAGAGAGACAAAGAGGATGAGAGACAGAAAGAGACAAAGAGGAGAGAGAAGGGAGAAAGAAAGAATAAGTGAAGGAAGAATGGAAAAGGAGGAGAAAGAGAAGAGAGACAAAGAGAAAGAGGATGAGAGAGACAGAGAGAGAAGAGAGGAAGAGGAAAGAGTAGGAGAGAACATCTCATTTCAACCATGAGGTGCAAATATTCTCTTTGATTGGTAATTTTATTTGCCCATTTACTATCCAATACTTTCATTTCTCCTTAAGTTCATGAAGAATTCCCTTCTTTTTATTGAATTTATCACAATACCTTGAGAACAACTTTTTCAGCATAGCTTTACAGCTATTTAAAATATATAGTAATTTAGGTCAGGTTTTCAGAACATTAGTCTATTTATAAGTCAATGGTTGCGACCATTTTTCACACTTAGCGACCGTTGCAGCATCCTCATGGTCACGTGATCACAATTTTGTTTGACAACAGATTCGTATTTATGCTGGTTTCAGTGTCCTGGGGTGACCTTTTGACAAAATATAATTTTTTTAATCAAGCCCCCCCCCCCCCCCCTCGGTCAATGATGTCCCTCTTTACCAATCTGAAAATCTGGTCACCTTAAGTATGTCCTTCCTTTAGCAATAACTAACTAATCTTAACTTTCATCTGTAAATATCTTTTAATTGTAGTCTTTAATATTTGGTGGTATTCAAGAGTTTCATTGTTTCATTTATGATCATTATTGTTTTAGTTTGTTTTATAATTGTAAACTGTCTAGAAACAAATTAAATAGGCCAGCATATAAATGAAGCAATAAAATTCATATATAAATGATGTTTGCCATCATATTAAAAAGTTTGTCTTCTTTGCCCATTCTCTATTTCCTGTTGATTGATCTAGAATTAGATCTTTAGGCCATTTTGTTCAACTTTCTTTTTAGGACAGGAATACAAGTAAAAACGTCCCAAACAGATAAATGAAAACACAGGGGAAGTTAGTTTCCCTGCTAAAATGATGTTGGCTGGCTTTTAGTTGGATTTTGTCTTCTTCTGTCCTGTCCAAAGAAAAAGTCTTGTCTTCTTTATGGCTTTCTGGCTGTAGTGGCACAGTGGTTAGAGAGCAGGCTACGTCTCATGACTGCTGGTTGCCTGCAATTTGGCAGTTCAAATCTCACCAGGCTCAAGGTTGACTTAGCCTTCCAATCTTTCAAGGTGGGTTAAATGAGGACCCAAATTATTGGGGGCAATATGCTGACTCTGCAAACCACTTAGAGAGGTCTGTAGAGCACTGTATAGTGGTCCAGAAATCTAGGTGCTATTGCTTTGCTATTCTTTCAAGTATTTGAAGGGTGCTATCAACTTACTGATGCATAAATTGAAGGGCGCTATCATTCCTTCTCAGGAATAAATATTCCAAATTTCCACAATCTCTCTTCATAGGATTTAGTTCTCTGATCATAGTCATTACCCTGTTCTGAACATATGGTTTATTTGAATCTCTATAAAGGAATTGTCCATTAATTGGTACAATACTCAAGACAGGATATGACCAACCAAATTGAATTATCAATTCAGGTGGTTTGGAAACTATTCTGTCGATGATACCTAAAATTCCATTTATTTATTTTTCTTTTTTGCTGAAAAATAATTCTGCTGAATAAAATTAGATACCAGTAAATAATTCCTATTCCAATATTTTTTTTCACAAGTACCATAACATAGTTAGATATCCCCCATTCTATATTGTACTCATTTGGTTTCTGTTTCTCACATCAAACACTCTGCAATGAACATTTGTTTCATTACTTTCAATACTAGTGCACTAATATGCTAAATTTTATTTTTGTTCTCAAAGGTATTAGCTCCCTGAAGTAGTTTTATGAATATTTGATAATCACCCTTAACATAATTATTCAGGTCATTGATGAATGAAGGATTCCGGAGTGAACCTTTTAGCATCTTACTTGATAATCATCCAGTTTGATGAGAACCCATTTATGAGAACATTTTGAAGATGATTTTCAGGTCAGCTTATTTGATTAGTTTGCTGATCAGAATGTCATGAGATACATATCAAACTCTTTTTAAAATTTGTGATATCTAATGCCACAATTTTCAAATAAAGTTATCTAATCAAAAAATGATGAAAGGTATATTTAACGAGAATTATTCTTAATTCATCCTGACACCTGGTAATAATTGCTTTTTTAAAGATGCTCTCAAACAAGCTTTGTACTATACTTTAAAAATTTTCTGAGTATTAATGTCAGTTTGACATTAGACTGTAGTTCATCAGAGTCCCCATTTTCTCCTCTTTTGAAAATATAGATAACATTTGCCTTCCTCGAGTCAGTTGGCATCCACTCATCAGAATTCCTCAAAGGTAAAAAGATAGAGTTTTGGACAAGCAATCAATAACCTAGGATGCAATTAATTTGGTCCAAGAGGTTCAAAGTAATTAAAATTAAATAGATATCCCCTGCCAAGATAACACTCACTTCTATTACTGCCTCTTTATCCTTCCTGCTATTCACAATTATCTGGTGAAATATGTACTCTCTTGGGAAAGACTGAACTAAAATACTTTTTCTTTGTTAGCTTTTTGCCATATTCAATGAGTAGTTTGTATACTGATCCCTTTCTCTCTTTTTTTCCTTTTGAACTTATCTGGAGAAACTCTTGTTCTTGACATTTTTTGCTAAACTCAGCTCCTTCTGAGCTCCGTGTCTTTAAAGTTTTGTGCTACATCTAGGAGCTTCTTTGTCATGTCTATCTCTTTTCCCATGCAGCTGTAGTTGTTTTCACTTCATTGCATTTTTTCTCAGCCACATTTGTCCTTCTGGTACACACACTTTGTGTGTATGTGTATGTATATGTGAAATTGTTCCTAACTGTACTTTATCTGTACATTCTTTTTAATAATTTTCTATTGATCTTTAGTCCTTTTCCCCATATTCTTCTCCTGATAAAGAATCATATTGCTACTTCCTTAAGCTATTTTTTCACCTGAGTTCTATGATATCCATTAAATCTATTCAGCATTAGTTAAAATCAAGAACTAGCATTATATGCTCACTTTCCCTTAATAATGCTGTTACTGTATCTCCACTTTTTTGATTGAATTTTCCTTATTGTTTAGTATCAGAACAAAAATAATTGTTCCTCTCATGAATTCTCTACCTTCTGAGAACAAACATTATATTAGCAATTCAAGTTAGGAATGTCCACTAAGGTTTATGAAAGATTCTCATCTAGCAGATGTTAAGAGAATTTAAAGTTTCTCACATGTCATGTTCCGGCGTTCACGTTTGGCTTACCATTGTCTGGGTTACCATCGAAAGAGACCTTCAAGGAGGGAGCCTCCCAAGGACCACCCACTATAGCCTGGCCTTGTCCACTTCCAGCTTGCCAAGTATAGATTGGAAGGGCACTAGATACCGCCTGTGGTGGCCAACGTTGGCTTCTGTCACCACTTAGCAGATCCCTTTGCTGTTGGGGTGGCCTGTGTATATTCCTGGGATGCACCCAACCTCAACTTTGGACTGGCTAGATTGAAGCGAGGGATAGGCTGGGAAGGGGGCCGTGATGTATTCCTGCTACCTGACCGGCCATTCCCTCTGTTCTCTTGATAACAAGAAGCACTGTCACAGAAGTTGGCCTCCCCAAACCACTCCCTCAGACAATCCATCATCTGGTTACCCAAGGCAGTGGAGTAGCTCCAATCCCCCTCTTCATCTTCAGTCACCCTCCTTTCTCTCCACCCAGTGAGGTGACCCCCCCTGGGGAGAAGGCACAAGTAGTTCTGAGCTGATTGTTAACCCCTTATGCTTCCACCACTCATTCACTGGCACCACCGGGTTCAGAGGTAGGAACAACCCCAGTGGCAGAGGCCTGGTCTACCATGGGCCTCTCCTTACGTCTTATAGCTACCTCTGTTTCCTTCTCTTGTGTTGGAAAAACCAAAGGGGTAGCCTCAGGTAGGACCACTGCTGCTACCTCGGTTCCTTCAGATATCATTCACACCAAACAGGAACTATGCGAAGTGAAGTATTGATGGTAGAGAACTGACTTTCTGTCATGTTCCAGCATTCACAACTGACTTTCTGTCATGTTCCAGCATTCACATTGAATACAGAGAGTCAGTTTGTTTGGTGAAAAACTTTATCTCTATCTAATATTATGTGATAACCAGTAATAAATGACAATGATACAAAGGTAAGCAAATCCAAGTCAGTTCTAACCAAGTTAACACCATCCTGTGTGTGTGTGTGTGTGTGTGTGTGTGTGTGTGTATGTATATACATATACATATGTATATACATATGTTGTATCTGTGCTGATAAATAAATAAAGGGAGACTAGTATAGATCTATTTCAAGCTATTTAGCTCTCATCAGCTAGCCATACCCTTACTGGGAATCGAACCTGTGCTGTATTGCATCTTAGGCAGATGTGTTAACCACTGAGCCACAGAGCTCGACTCCTTATCAGCCAAGCCAGGGTGAAAGGTATCTATTTAGATTTTACAACCCCCAGTATGCCCAAATATGGGAGGAAGATCACTACTTCCATTCTCTGTCCTTTGGCTCGTCACAAGAGACCATCCAGACAGAAACCCAATATTTTTACTGTTGCCTTTTTGTTACATTTGTTGTATTTGTGCTGATAAATAAATAAAGGGAGACTAATATAGATATATTTGGGCATACCGGGGGTTGAAAAATCTAAATAGATACCTTTCGTACATACATACCATTACCTCACCCAACTCCACTCAGATGACACCCAACCACCATCACCTATCACCATGACCCACACTCTCAGACCACCCCCCACTCAGTGTCACCATAGACTTGTAGAGCCACATGAAGCTACAGGCTCCACCGACATCAGAGAGTCAACATCAACATGGTAGCATTGGTGGTGTGTAAGCATGGCCGAGCAGGCATGGCGATGGATGGTTTCCCCCCTGAATGGCAGCCCGAGGGCTGACATGTAGTTTACATTAGTCAATTTTATCCTCATTACTGTTTTGCTATGGATGCAAGTGCAAAAGTGTCACCAGATAATTTCCTGCATCTGGCAAGATTTGAACCTGGTCTAGCAGGTCCCTTGAAACCCTCCCCTTGAAATATTCACTGCATTTGACAAATCCCATACAATAATACTTGTCAACACAGAATTTTATTTCAATGTAAATGGTGATAATAATAACTTCATGCAAAGTCAACAATAACCTTTTTTCCAGTTGCAATCAATCATCTTAAAAAAAAATTCTGGCAATCTTTTTTCTTCACTCCCTTGTCCTCATGACATTACCTTTTATTTTATTTACCAGTATCAATATTAAAACAGTCTATCAGTCAGACCATGGTTCAGTGCTGGAACAAGTCTAGTCCAGAATTAAAATTCAACCTGCCAACCAAGCTGGAGAAATAGAAAGAGCTTCAACAGAACTGTTAGTTTCCTTGTTCTGGTAACATTCCTGCAACTGGGGCATTCAAGATGAATATAATATGCTGTCCAACAGCACCAAATATTTGATACAATTGTCAAAGTGGCCCAGAAGCAAGAATTTTTCAACCTAAGAGACTAATCATATTAATTTCACTTAATCAATGATATTTAGCTTTAATTAAATTTAATCAAATAATGTTTTGGAGGGGTACATTTTAGGTCATTGGACAGCAGCAGAAGTCAATGCTTGTAAAAGTGATGAATATCCGTAGCTCGGGTGTAGTGTGAGTGAAGTGAAGGTTCGTTCTCTGAGCTTGTGGATTGGTTTCCGAAGATTTTGTTATGAGGTTATATTACCTAGCCTTATAATGAAACATTCAGAAATCAACCTACAAGCATGGAGAATGAACCTTCACCCTCAAAGGTCAATGTGTCAAATCTTCTTGGGGAAGAGTTATAAATTTTGTCCTCAAATGTAACTAAAGTGTTTTATATATTATGAAAATGGGGTGCTAATTAATTTTCAAACTTGTGTCTTGTATTTTAGTAATTTACTTCCAATTATTCTGTGTAGGTGGCTCTTTATAATCTGTCATCTCTCTCTCGTTCTCTTTGGTTTCCACAGTGTCATTACTGAAGATAACAAATCTATTCTTTCTGCCTATGTTCATTTACTAAGCCTGGAAGCAAAATGAAAGCTGCGGGAAAGAAATGTGGCAAGCTACTGCATCACAATGTTTCTCAGGGAATTTGAAATTAGTACTATGGACTGTAAAATCAATCGTGCATTAGATTATGCACTGAAAAGCCCGTATTAGTCCAATGCTACCATACTAATCCTGTCCAAGAAACTTGCTGTTACATTTGAAACATTTTTGCCAATACTGCACCCAATTGGTTTAAAATATATTCTTCCTCATCACTATCTATTATCTATATGTAGGCCCATATGAGTGCCTTCATGTGCATGTATATGCGTACACACATGGATATACATACTGTACATGTAAAAACATATACATTTAAATATAAGTTTCACAGAGTTCATAGTAGCATCCTTCTATTCAAAACTCATTGATTCAATGTGAATTACATAAAGGTAATTGGCCACAGATAAAAAAGCAATGTTTTTAAAATGCCAAATGTACTGGAGCTGGGTTAACAATCAGTATTTCTAATACAAGATCAGGATGGAAAAAAGATAAAGAATAGAACAGAGACACAACTGGGTTTAAAAAAGAAAGAAGAAAGATTCATTATAGTTGATGTGCTTATATTGTTAACATTTTGAATTGTAAAGCATTGTTAATGTTTTGTGAGAGAGATAATTTAAACGCCGTGTTAATATGGACCATCATTTCTATCTTTCCCTTTTATATCTTTTTCTTCTGTTGTCATCACTAAATCTTTGGGGGGGATTAAAGATAATGGTTCCCCTCGCACATATACGCTAGTTGTTAACGACTCTAGTGGTGCACTCTTTGGTGGTACTTCAGAGGTGGGTTGTTGCCGGTTTGGCCTGGATTGGCCAAACTGGTAGTAGCGGCAATAGGAGTCTCCACCCACCTGCCCTGATGCTTCTGTGAATGCACAGAAGCATAGCACGCATGCATGAGTGTATGCACGAACACATCCGAATCAGTAGTAAAAAAAATTAGCAACCCACCCCTGCAGTGCTCATCTTCCTTTCAAAGCTGAAAAGCCAGTGCTGTCTGAAGACATCTCTGTGGTCATGTGGCCACCATGACTAAATGCCAAAGACACGCAGAACACTGTTACCTTCCCATCAAAGGTGGTCCCTATTTTTCTACTTGCATTTTTACATGCTTTCAAACTGTTAATTGGCAGAATCTGGAACATGGGAGCTCACTTCATTATGCAGCGCTAGAGATTCAAACCACTGAACTGCCAACTTTCTGATCGACAAATTAAGTGTCTTAGCCACTGAGCCACATAATTTTAAACACCATGTTATTGCTCTCTTTCCCTTTTATACCTTTTTGTTCTGCTGTCATCACTAAATCTTTGGGGGAGAGGGGTTAGAGATTTATTAACTCTCAAAGGTAATGTAATTGAGATGAAAAAATATATATGATAGGATAAACATTCAATTAGCAAAAATGCAGTTTTATTAAATTACTAAAATCTTTTAAACACATGTAAAGTATTTCATAACCTTTTGCAAAAATTTGTCTTAGAACTAGAAATGTTTGTAATTCTTTCTCTTTGATAGCAGGAATTGATCTTAGCAAATAAACATAGGCCTGGACTATGCACCAGCTTCAGATCCCTCCTTCTATTTGCACCATTCAAATTCCTGCCCCTGGTTATCTCTTAATGACCTGATTTACTGTCTTTTAATTGGGCTACTTCAGCCTCCATTCATCACAGAGGTTCATTTTGGAAGAACTGGGGAGAAGACAATTAAATGTAGGAGAGATATTCCCTTTACCTCTCATCTTTTTGTAGAGGTTATGATTTATACTAGAATATCTTTTAAAAAGAAAATAAAGAAAATAGTAACTCTAATTTCCATGCTCAGTTAAAGCTCTAGATAATTTTTAAAAAACCTTGTTTGCTGGGAGTATACAAAGATGATGATAGATAGATAGATAGATAGATAGATAGATAGATAGATAGATAGATAATAGATAGATAGATAGATAGATAATAGATAGATAGATAGATAGATAGATAGATAGATAGATAGATAGATAGATAGATAGATAGATAGATAGATAGATAGATAGATAGATAGATAGATAGATAGATAGATAGAAGGCAGGCAGGAACTCAAACATGGGTCAGAAATAGGAGTTTAAGCAAGCAGAGTTCAGATCATAGTTGCAAAATCATATCTGCAAGAACATCTCTGCTTCACACTTCCAACCACATACATGGAAGTTGAGAAAAGAAATTGAGCAAGAATGATCCTGTACTCTATCTAACTGAAGCTTTAATACATTCGTATAATTTCCTAAATAAGGCACGTGTAGTGCTTTATGGCATCAGTTAATTTATTCACGTTACAGAATTGTTGGCAATATTTGATTGCCAGTTATGATATTTAGCATTCTTAAACTTTTGAAAGATAATTAATAAATTGCAATAATTAAATGATAATAATTCAGATGAAGGAGGGATGGAAGGGAGGAAGGAAATTTTGCTATAAAAATACTGTTCAGACATATTTGCCACTTTAGTATTAGTACAGGCAAATAGTACTTCAAGCAGTAATTTCCATTTGAAGCTCAGACAAGAAAAGTGGAAAAACTATAACGGTTTCACACAATTGTTTTTATGTGGGAGGGTGATTTTCCTTGTAATGCCAATACAGTGTTAATCCAAAGGGTGGGGTCAGGCTTATACGTATAGAAGGATTGGGCATGAGAAAAATATAATATAACAAAACTACTTTGCAAGCGAGTTATTATTTTTCTTCACTCATAATTTTGCATTATAATTTTGCAGTAAAATTTGGTTTCTTTTAGAATTTTACTTCTATAGCTTTATAACTGTTTAGCTGCCATGCGGTGAAAGCAAATAAATAGATCTTCAAATACCCCTTTATCTTTTGGCCTAATTGCTGTAAAAAAGTGAAATGCCGTAAAAACAATAAATCCTTATATGACTCTATGGTTCAGCGATTAACTACATTCCTGCCTGCAAAGTAATTTTTTTTCTTGTAATCAGAATACATAAGCTAATTCTATATAAGTATCATCATCAATAAAGCTATTTCTATGTGAGTATCATCATCAATAAGAAGTTTTCATTAGAAATATATGTTCTTCCTCCATGTTCAGTAATATTCCTTTCACTAGGATCTTCTAGAACCTACACAAGTATTTCTTTACTCTATACTCTACTCAAGGTGCTACTTGCCACCCATAAAGCCCTCCATGGTAGTGGATCTGGGTACTTGAGAGACCGCCTACTGCCAATCACCTCCATTCGACCAATTAGATCTCACCGATTAGGCCTCCTCCGAGTTCCATCCGCCGGTCAATGTCGACTGGTGACCACGCGGAGGAGAGCCTTCTCGGTGGCAGCTCCAACCCTATGGAACGATCTCCCCGTGGAGATCCGTACCCTCACCACCCTCCAGACCTTCCGCACAGCCCTTAAAAACTGGCTTTCCTGTCAGGCCTGGGGCTAAAGATTGCAACCCGCCCGAATGGTATGAATGTTGTGTTTTAATGATGTTTGTTCTATATGTTAAAAGTTTGTTCCCCACCCCCTTTTTAAGTTGTAAGCCGCCCTGAGTCCCCCCAGGGAAAAGGGCGGCATATAAATAAACTTAAATACAAATACAAATACAAATATATTTCACTTAGCTTCTCTTGTTGCTTCTCCTCCTTCTCCTTTTTCTTCTCCTTTTCTTCTTCCTCCTCCTCCTCCATCATCCGTCATCCATCATAAATAGTCAACTGACTTGCAAAAATGACTTCTTTTCACTTTTTGTCCTAATGGGCACTTATAGGTCAACCTAAATTGGTACATACTCTGGATATGAGGCAGCAATCCTTCCCCTTTCCCTTTCCTCCTTTTCCTCCTTCTCCTCTCCTCCTCTTTCAACTTCACCCCCACCTTTCATCTTCTCTTTTCCCCCTTTAACTTATCACTACTACAGACAATCATCAGGGTGTCTGAAATAGTGTATGACATTCTGCCACAAATAATAGAACAAATTGTTGATATTTTGTTATCAATATGGTCATCAACACCAAATTAAATTAATTTAGAAGGTTGCTCAAATCATACAAAATCATTCCATGTATTAGTGTCTATGGAGATTTTCAGTCATCCAGGTCGTGGTTGTCCCAGGAGTCCTTTTTCAAGAGGCAACTGAACTTTCTGGTCCAGTTGCTTCTTGAAAAAGCACCTTTGGGATATCTATATATATATTAGTGAACTTTTATTTCTTGGTCTTACCTTTCTATAAGGGATATGTGTGTGTGTGTGTGTCCTAGGAATGGCAACTTTTACTAGGAAATGTGAATGTGAGTTTGTACTTTTAGAATGGCATGAAAGTTAAAGAAACAAAGAAGAGAGAAAGAAAAAACAAAATCCAACTATTTTGTGCATTCCCGCACACTTGCTTGATTCTTTCATTGCGTCTGCTCCCATATCACCGATTTCTTTTTTAATCTAAAATAATTACAGACTAATTGTAGTAAGATCAATGTTCCTGCAACTGAAGTTTGTTTAAATTGTGGTTTACATCCTGAGATCAGATTGCTTTTGAGAATGTCTTCAAAATGCTTTGGAAAATGGGTTGAGCAGTGTTTTTATTCATAAGAAGGATAGGAAGTATAAAACAGATAATTCACTGAAAAGTGGAATCAAAAATTAAAAAACAAACCATATTATAAGGCTAGTTTTATTGCTGACTTACATATCAATATATTTGTTCATATTATTGGTATTGCATGAGATCAAACTGCACCATGTAGAACAGTTTTCCATTAGTACTGCAAGAGTGGAGTCTTAGCATGAAGGCAGAATAGCACAGAATAGAACTGATTGTTCACTTCTTTGTGCTTGTTGACAATACTGATGATATGTATTTGATCCTCTAATGAAAAGTTGTACTACAGTACATATGGAAGTAATTGGGATAAAAGCCAATGGATTCTGAAGCATTTGCTCAGAAAAAAAAAATAATCACAACTTGTATGAAAGAGCAAAAGTGAGAAGTGAAAAATAATTGGAAACATATATTATAAAGCAGAATATTATAAAGCAGAAAGCTAGAAAGTATCTTATTACTTAAATTTTACAAAAACTGTGTAATAGGATAGATTTTTCCAGTTTTTACATTAGACACAGCAGCAAAGTAACAGACCTTAGGACGTACCAGTATGTATAATCAACTTTAATATCTTTGAAGCTCCTAAAGTGTTATGTGTAGAGTTAAGTTCTCTCTCATTTTTATTTTGCCTTTGTTGCCAGGGTAATAATTATTAGTTTGATGTTTTCTGGCACATCTTTGTTAATGCAACCATATGGGACTCATCATCTTTTAAGTTTTACGTTTGTAAATGCAAGCCTAGTTTAACATATTTATAGAAAGCAAAAAGAGTACATTTCTAAGTACATTCTGGTTACTACTTTAATAGTTTTCTCTGAAATTATCCTTATTTAGTTAATTGATTTTTAGGAGAGAGGAAGCAAGTGTAGATTTTGTCAGTGCTTTCCGGTTTAAGGGCAGTGTTTTCTTTATTATCCTTCTGGTTTTTAAAAATTTTAATTGTGAAATATAAAGTCTGTCATATGGAGAGTGGATGGATGACCATTTTTCTAGATCTTGTCCCTCTAATGAAAAGGAACAGCAGCTCTTTTGTTATACTCAGATTGTGTTCTGAGAGTGTGATGAAAAATATGAGATGATAGATTGGATAGGCCATTGGCAAAACTTACCTTCTAGAAAGTATGTGTGACATTTAAAAGCAATTTTTTTTTTTAACAGAACTTTTTTATTTTTCTTTAAAAAAAACACAAATATGTCATCATTTGTCAATCATTAAGACATTGAAGTACAATTTTTTTTGATGTGTGTACCCCTCCCTCCCTCCACCCCCCACCCCCCTCCTCCTTCCCCCCCCCGACTTCCCAGAACCCGTACACGGTATGGATTTTTAACTAACACAGTCTAAAATCTATTGAGAAAAAAGAAATAAAGAAATTAATGACATTCTAGATTGACCTTAGCTTCTTCTTACTGAACTGACTTTTAACAGTTTAAATCATTTCTGATCTTAAGCATAGGCTAACTGGAATTTCTTAGTCCCGTATTTATTTTGTATATAGTCAATCCATTTTTTCCAGTCTCGTTTATATCTCTCATTTGAATGATCTTTGAGATATGCCGATATTTTAGCCATTTCAGCTAAGTTTGTTACTTTCAATGTCCATTCTTGAATTGTAGGCAAGTCTTCCTTCTTCCAATATTGCGCCACCAACAGTCTTGCTGCCGTTATTAGGTGCAGAACCAGGTTAGTCTCTACTACTGTAAAGTCAGTACATATACCTAGTAAAAATAACTGAGGACTAAACTTTATCCTTCTTTTAAAAACATTTTGCATGACCCACCATATTTTTATCCAAAATGCCTTAACCTTAGAACTAGAACTAGAACATTTAAAAGCAATTTTGATGCTATTCTTGACCAAGGTGAAGCAATTAAAAGGGATTTGGATTTCCAGAAAGAAAGCCATTATTACTAATAATTTTAAAAGCCCACGCTGGCTCTTTTTAGGCAAGCTTCCAATGATAGTCAGGTTATTTTGGAATGTTAATGCAGAAAATTCCCCCCTTAAAATTTTTATCTACATACAACAAAAACAACAATAATAAATTAGAAAAATAATAATTTTCTGCCATTTTATGACTCCTCATTATCATCTGCCTTGCTATCATTTAGTGCTGGTATGTGATGCTTTGGGTAAGCATCATTTTAATTCCACGTTCATTTTACTGAGAAAATCTGCAAAGGTTTTAATATATAAAAATTGTCACTAAGATTCAACAATACACATTTTTTTAAGTTTTAGAAGGAAGAATTTAATGAATATATTAATCTCCAAAAGTTCCCTTCATTTTAGTTTTGCTTTTATTTTCTGGAAAGGAGAAAAATACCTATGATATAAAACATAGCTTGTCAAAAGTGAAGATTTGTAGAAATTAAATAAAAGGTCTATAGCACGGTTCCTAAACTTTTAGTATAATCTTAATGTACACAAACTTTACTTTTAATAAAGACATTAAAAAATATTCACATCTTTGTTGGAGTCTCTCTGCACCTCCCCAAGGGAATTGGAGCCTACAGTCTGGAATTCCTGGTCTATATAAATGCTGCACAGATCATTTATCATGATTTTGATACATCTTCCAGTAAAATAATATTTAACAATGAAAACTAACACAGTCAAACAGCATATATGAACATAGGTGGAAACAAATCAAAGAGAAGAATTTTAACTGAATCCTAAAAGAATGGAATATGATTTTTCTAAACAAATCACTTGTGCTGCAACACATTTAACATTTTACCAATATTAACAGTTTTCTTTTTTTCTCTTCCCTATCTCCAACCATTTTGGGAGTAAAATGAATAAACTCTACATTAAGCATTAACCCCAAGGCATTTTTCTCTAATGTGAAGGAAACGTCTGAAAAAAGACAGCTCTCTAAAGTAAGAGAGAAAGCTATAACCTCTGCCATCTCAGATATATTATAGCAATGTGTTGCTAAACATCTGGCACTCATCTATTTATTGCTCAGAAATGTCAAACAACGCTAACATCCTAGATGTTAACATAACCTAGCAGTGACTTAATTTAAGCAATGGCATGCCAGAGGAGTAGAAGCTATTATAATATAGAATATATGCTATTATAGATAATTCCGGTTAAGCACTGACAGTTTTCATATAGGTGGTAAATTAGAAGCATCCATGGCTGGATACATTTGACCTAAATATTTGTTAATATATTTTTATCAAAAATTTCACATGATTAAATGATAAACATGAAAACATATACACATTAATGGAAAGTTAGGAAAAATAAAAAAGTAAGGAAAAGTGTGGGAGTCAATAATGAAAAGAAAAAAAAAGAAACATAATTAAAGAAATAGCATCCAATCTTCTTTACAGCAGTTACTAACAAATTTATTAGACCTCTTCCCTAAGATTATATTACATGGTTGCCCTCTATCCCATATTCAACTGTTTTAGTCAAGAAATACAGAAATTATCATTTCATTATTTTTACATTTTCAGCCAAAAACATCCATAAAGATTTTCAGTCCTTTATAAAAAGTACATATTATTTTAGCTCTGATCTAACATTTTCCATTTCTGCAAATTCTGCCATCTGCACATCCCATTCTTCCATTATGGGTATTTCACTATTTCTCCATTATTGTGCATATAGTAATATTGCAGCAGTTACCCTTCATAAAATCAGTCTTCCATAACTGTTTTCTAAATGATTATCCCTTTGAACTAAATGTAATAATATACAGTAACAAACCTTCCTGGACAATATAAAGTCATAAGATCTTCTCACATAAACTGTTACAATAATAAGTATGTTTAAAATTGCTTCCAAATGAAAATGTAGCTGACTTGCAGATTTGTTGTGGAACTGTAAATCGCACAGCAGGGTACATTCTAAACGGGTATAGGCTGAGATCTGTGGTGCCTACATAAAACTTGTCTTGCTGGTTGTGGAATTCTAGGAGTTGAGGTCCACCTATTTTTAAATTGCCAAGAAAAACTGAGATATATGGATCCAGTAATTTCTAGAATCAGCTTTTTTCTCTTCCTATATTAAGATACAAAAAGACTTGATCCCTATCCTTCTAATTAATTTCCACTTGACTCTAGAGACACTTTCTTGGTCTTCAAAATGACCTGCAAATAAAGATAGCTGGGGGATTTGAGTTTTAAAAATAGCTTCTGCAAGACAGTATACAATTTTACATCATATGTACAGTATGTAGCATTTTGTTGTGCCCTGTGAACTGTTATAATTCTGTTGTTAGTGTGCAACATTAACTATCCCCATAGGGCTTCATTTCAGTGAAAGGGTGAGTTTTTCCTTCATTAAACTCTTACATAAAAGTGGCTGTGGGGAACCTCTTTTGAGCAGAAGGACATGGTGAGTTATGTGCATCTCTGACACTGGGATTCCTTTTGTTTATCTTAGTTTGGTAAATTGTTTTAAGTTTCTTACAGGACGTGGGGTACCATTCAACTGTTCTTCTGGCCTTAATATGGAAAATTTATGTCACCAATTTCTTTCAATTCCTGAAATTTATCTTAGTACATTTATTTAATATTGCTGAATTAATTAATATTTTGTTTGATTCTGTGGGGAAATTGTCCTATGATGTGCCAAAGCATAGTTATCATAGAGAATTGTGTTCAAAGGCCTGCTGATAATGGTAAGAAATAGTAGCCTCCACTTTGCATCACCCAAAGTAACAAAGGGACATTGTGAGACCAGTTACTGCAATTAATACCATTTATTTTTCTCTGCCAATTGGGAAGGGATGAATCTCTGCACCCTTGGAAAAGTAACACCTGTAACTACTACATGTTTTAATTATGACCTTTCCTTTTTTAAATTTTTTAAATGCATGTTAATTAGAAATGAATTCAGGAAAGAAGCAGCAATCTTTGACTAATACCATTTTCTGAAAGTAAACAGTAATCGCCAATGGAAAATATTTTATTTTTCATTAATTATTTGTGAATTAACTGCTCTTGGGCCAAAAGAATTCACCCTAACACTGGACACTTTTTTTTATGTACAATTGCTTAAAATCACCAGATTATGAATTGTTGGAATAAGATTCAAAAATGAAATTTTGTAAGTGTGGAAATAAAAGGAAGGTTTCTGGAGAGGGATCAGTCTCCCGGTAGAATAAAGCCAATATTTGGAGCAAATGGATGGCAGCAAGATCAATATACAAAGACAAATGTAATCAATAATTCCAGGATAAAAGAACTAACATGGTTTATATTAGCAGTATGAATGGGACTTTAATATATATCTTTTGTTCAGTCACTGTTTGAGTCTTTCCAACCACTTGGATGACAGCACACCAGGTTAGGGGTAGAGTTAACTCTAACCCTAACCATGTCCTCCACCATCTTTCAGAGTCCACCCAAACTCATTCCCACTGCATCAATGACACTGTCTAACCATCTCATCCTCTGCTGTCCACTTGTCTTTTTGTGATTGATCTTTCCCAACATCAGTATCTTTTCCAATGAGTTAATGATAATAAATCATAGTGAAATGATTGCTACTATCATATCTTTAAAGATATTGAAATCATTATATTGGACAATCACTTTACAAATCTGGTTATCATGGACAAGGGTTAGGGTGCCGATTTTTCCCAATTTTCTCACATGGGAAGAAATTTATTATCTGAATTGCTTTTCCTTTTGTAGGTAACATTTTAGGAGATACGCAGCATAATAATATTTTTCATTTACAAATATACAAGCTGAACATATCAGAGATGAGCTTCATAGCATTTCTGCGAAATTAAAATCTGTTTGTGTTAATCCATGATCATTAAGGGATTTTGTGAGTATAGCCACAAATCTTCTGAGCTCAAGGTTAAATTTCATTTCCCATTCTACTCTTGGAAAAGCTTATATAATACCCATCTTATACTATCTTCAGTTTTATTCTCTTGTGTTCCTTCCTTTCCTTCTTGCCTTGTTTTATCTTCTGGCCTGCCAACTCATTAAGCATATTTTCAAGACACTACAATGTTGTAACATCTACACCAGACACTTTATCCCTGATGATTTTGTTGTTTTCTTTTCCAACTAACTGATAGAAAACTCATGGTTCTTTTTTCATGGCTGCTAATCACATTCCATACTCATTTAGTATTTACTATTAGGTTTATACTTATTTTTTTGTCAATTTGCAAACTTCCAAATTTTCCTAAGTGTAGTGATATTGCCCTCTTATTTCTGAGCAGTGACACCTTCCCCCACATCACTTTTGTCTTGAACACCAACTTGTCAGAACTCTGGTGATCTTTCCAAATTAGTAGGAGTGACATGTACAAAACAAAAGCAATTATACTGAAAATTCAGCATCTGGGATAAAGCTAGCTGGAGGGATAGGAGAGGATTTTTAATGTCCATAAACTAAAAATGCTATGAAACAAACACACAGAACAAAGTGATCACCAGAAGAATTTATAATGAAACTCATTGCTTCTTCGATTCCCTATTTGGTTTCGGAAGCTTTCCTCATTTAATCAGTTGACATATTTGGCTGCACATTTTTTGGTTATTTGTTTTGTTTTCCTTTTTTCAGGCAAAGCTTGAAAGCATCCAAAAAGTCATGCTTTTTTTTTTTACGGGATTATTAAAAACCACTTAGAAAGATGTTTACCTAAGACTATTTTATGTTAATTGGTTCAAGAAGATGGAATAAAATTAGATGTATATTTCATAAATAACCGGGGGATTTAGCTAATTGGCTGTTGTAAATTGGATGAAAAAATTGACATTCCTGCAATTATTCTTCTATTTGAAAAGAAATTAATGAATATTTTCTATATATATGCATATGCAAACTCAAATGTGCATGAGTGCACATGACACATCAGAAAAGCTATCATCTGTAGTCAATAAAATGAAAATAGACTTCTAAAATAATACAATACAATAGCAGAGTTGGAAGGGATCTTGGACGTCTTCTAGTCCAACCCCCTGGCTAAGCAGGAAAGCCTATACCGTTTCAGACAAATGACTATCCAACATCTTCTTAAAGACTTCCAGTGTTGGGGCATTCACAACTTCTGGAGGCAAGTTGTTCCACTGATTAATTGTTCTGTCAGGAAATTTCTCCTCAGTTCTAAGTTGCTTCTCTAGTTTCCACCCATTGCTTCTTGTTCTACACTCAGGTGCCCTGGAGATTAGTTTGATTCCCTCTTCTTTGTGGCAACCCCTGAGATATTGGAACACTGCTATCATGTCTCCCCTAGTCCTTCTTTTCATTAAACTAGACCTATTCAGTTCCTGCAACCGTTCTTCATATGTTTTAGTCTCTAGTTCCCTAATCATCTTTGTTGCTCTTCTCTGCACTCTTTCTGAATGCAGTATTCCAAGTGTGGCCTTACCAAGTAGAATATAATTAACTTAAATCATCGTGAAAATGGAAAATAATAAACTTTATTTTAATGCATACACAGGTATACAGTAAATTATAGTTTATGTGTTATGTTAATTAATTACTCACCACAGTTGAACAACTCTCACTGCCTTGCAGTAATATCCAATATGTTAAAAATATATCTATAATAAAACATTAATAGGTAAAACTTTAAAATATGCATACAAAAAATATACAAACAACTAGAACAATAATTTAAAAGCTGATAAATATATACATGGAAATAACCAAATTTTCTTCTCTGTAGCAATTTATGAAATGTTAATTAAATGTGGGATAACTTGAACAGAAGTTTGTATCTCCTTATGTAACAGAACAAACTATCAAAATTGAAAGGCAGATACTTTTATATATACAGATCTTGTTATATCACCTCTGAATGTAAAAAAATGATTCGTTATATGAATAGAAAAATTAAAAGAATGAATAAGAATAGAAATAGTTAGGTTTATCTATTCCATAACAGACTGAAGGATAACAAATTAACCCCCCCCCC
This sequence comes from Thamnophis elegans, assembly GCF_009769535.1. Classification (NCBI taxonomy): domain Eukaryota; kingdom Metazoa; phylum Chordata; class Lepidosauria; order Squamata; family Natricidae; genus Thamnophis; species Thamnophis elegans. The sequence goes on from NC_045543.1 coordinate 94,890,654, forward strand.
AAACTGATCACAGAAAGATAGGACAGAAAAATACAACTGGTATTTTGTTAGTACAGATTCTTGTGGTGATGATGGTGATCAGTTATTAGGAACAGCTCTTTAGCATTCTTATTTTTTTCTGGAAGATATTTCTTGAGCCAAAATACCCTGGAAACAACATAAAAAAAATACAAGACTTCATTACTGCACTGTAGGGGTAAACTTACATTCAAATTGATAATGACAGTGCTCCTCATTAAGGCAAATAGCCAATATAATTGGCCTCAAGAAGACCTCTTTGGCCCCTGATTGGAAAAGTCAGAAGAGGCCCTTCTACATATGCAGAGCGAATGCAGGAGCCTCTTCTACCTGCGAACCCTATGAAGAGGCCTTAGTAGCTAGGTGAAGTGGAGCAAAAAGGTTGTTTTTATTTTAGAAATAGGGGATGAAGTAGAGGGGAGGATGTTGCTGTACGAACAGTGCTTTGCTTGAAATACCACTTTTCACATGAAGTGAAAATCCCTTTCAAGTAAGGTGACCAGACGTCCCGCTTTTGGCGGGACACCCCCGCTTTTTGATGCATTTTCCCGTGTCCCGCCCGCTTTTTAAAAAGGCACGCTTTTTTTGGCGCTTGCAGCTCCCGCCCCTCAGCTGCTGGGCTGGCTCATCGTTCTGTTCTATGCTACCACCTACAAATTTAAGCCAGCCCAGCCTGCCGCTCACTGATTTGATTGGCTGGACTTCAGCCAATCAGTGAGCTGGCCAACCAGCTCACTGATTGGCTGGACTCCTTAGCTGAGGACGCATGCGCGAGTCTCCATTTTATTTCGTCTTTGTTTTGGGCAGCTGCGCAGTGGTTAAATGCAGCACTGCAGGCTACTGCTAGATCAGCAGGTCAGCGGTTCAAATCTCACCGGCTCAGGGTTGACTCAGCCTTCCATCCTTCCGAGGTGGGTAAAATGAGGACCCAGATTGTTGGGGGCAATATGCTGACTCTCTGTAAACCGCTTAGAGAGGCCTGAAAGGCCTATGAAGCGGTATATAAGTCTACTGCTATTGCTATTACTCACTGGTGGTGAGTAAATTATGTTTTGTATTAAATTTGGTACCGTGGGAATCGGGAGGCGCTGGGCTGGGGGAAGGAGACAGCCCCCTTGCGGAGTTCGCAGCCAGCCCCTGTGCTGCGCTGGAACGGGCGGCAAAACCTTTGGAACCACGTGGAAGTTCTCGGGCGGCTGCTCCCAGCTCTCATGCCCCGGAGGGAGCAGCCGCCGCCGGCGGCGGAAGAGGAAGCAGCCCGGCGTCGCTGCTCGCCGCGCGCTCCCTCGCTCGCGGCCAGGCTTTGGTGCTGCCTTTCCCGCTCTGTGCGTGCTGCCCAGACCAGACCTCTCTTCCTTCCGTGGAGTCCGTTCGTGAATCCATGGGATTCGCCGCGGAAGGAAGAGATATCGGGGGAGCGGCGCCGCCAGCAGAGAACGTCCCCTCGCTTCTGGGCCTCCCCCGCTGCTGTCCCGATCTCTCTTCCTTCCGTGGAGTCCGTTCGTGAATCCATGGGATTCGCCGCAGAAGGAAGAGATGTCGGGGGGAGCGGCGCCGCCAGCAGAGAATGTCCCCTCGCTTCTGGGCCTCCCCGCTGCTGTCCCGATCTCTCTTCCTTCCGTGGAGTCCGTTCGTGAATCCATGGTATTCGCCGCGGAAGGAAGAGAGGTCGGGGGAGCGGCGGACGCCAGCAGAGAACGTCCTCTGGCTTCTGGGCCTCCCCGCTGCTGTCCCGATCTCTCTTCCTTCCGTGGAGTCCGTTTATGAATCCATGGGATTCGCCGCGGAAGGAAGAGATGTCGGGGGAGCGGCGCCGCCAGCAGAGAACGTCCCCTCGCTTCTGGGCCTCCCCCTGCTGTCCCGATCTCTCTTCCTTCCGTGGAGTCCGTTCGTGAATCCATGGGATTCGCCGCGGAAGGAAGAGAGGTCGGGGGAGCGGCGCCGCCAGCAGAGAACGTCCCCTCGCTTCTGGGCCTCCGAGAGCGTGGACGCAGCGGCAGCTGCCCGCAGACAACTTCCACGTGCTTCCGGGGCTCCTGTCGCTCGGCAGAAGCTCCTGAAGCGTGTGGAAGTTGTCTGCGGGGCAGCTGCCAGCGCACCCACCTCTCCTCCTGCCTCTTCGTGCATGGGATCGCTGCCTCTGAGAGCGTGGGAGCGGCCGCGAGGAGTCTGTTCATGCAGCGCCCCCACCTCTCCTCCTGCCTCTTCGTGTATGGGATCGCCGCCTCCGAGAGCGTGGGAGCGGCCGCGAGGAGTCCGTTCGTGCAGCGCCCCCACCTCTCCTCCTGCCTCTTCGTGTATGGGATCGCCGCCTCCGAGAGCGTCTCTTTGGTTCCCTTCTCCTCCTCCTCCTCCTCCTCCTCCTCCTCCTCCTTTCTGGCGCCCCTTCCTTAAAGATTTGGTACCAAAGCAATGGCGGTGAGGTCGTGAGGAAGTTGTGTCTTTTGGATTTTGCTGCACTGTTGTCTTTTCAATGGTTCTCAGACTGGTTGAACCTTTAGTAGCTGGGGTGATATTCTTTACTGTTAAGGTTACAATTGGATGTGTTGGACGAATCTTAAAAGATGAAACTTTTATTAAAACGTTTGACTTAACTAAAAACGTCTTCCTTTTTCTTCTTCTTCTTAAATATGATTTATTTATTTATTTTTACTTCAGAAGTTTGATGACTGTTGTACAAACTAATCCAACCTAAATGTAGAGGAGGAGAAGAAGGGGGGGGGATTTAAAAAGAGCAGAGGAAAAAGAAAAGAAAGCATGAAGAAAACATAAAGAAAACATAAAGAAAGGGATGGGAGGGAGGGAGGGAAGGAAGGCACTTTATGTTGAAACAGAAAATATTATATAAGGAAGAAAATGGAAATAACTTAGGAAGGAAGGAAGGAAGGAAGGAAGGAAGGAAGGAAGGAAGGAAGGAAGGAAGGAAGGAAGGAAGGAATTGCACTTAATATTGAAGGAAAAGAGAATGAAGGAAAAAGTATTGGAAGGATTGAAAGAAGGAAGGAGGAACAAAGAATTACACTTAATATTGAAATGGAAAAGAAAATATAATGAATGAAAGAAGAAGTATAGGAAGGAAGGGAAGGAAGGAAGGAGGGAAGGAAGGAAGAAACAAAGACTGTTGAAACAGAAAAGATAATATAAGGAAGAAAATGGAAAGACGTATAGGAAGGAAGGAAGGAAAAAAGGAAGACAATGTTGAAATGGAAAAGAATATAAGGAAGAAAATGGAAAAAATTATAGGAAGAAAGGAAGAAATGTACTTAATATTGAAACAGACAAGGGAATGAAGGAAAAAAATATTGGAAGGATTGAAAGAACAAGGTTTTCCTTGTATGGGATTGATAGTGTCATTCTTAAATTTATTCCCCAAAATTTTTCCCATTTGTCTAGTTCAATGTTATAGCCAAAGTTCTGTGCCCATTTTATCATTGGTTCTTTTACAGTTTCCAATTTCCTCTTCCATTTGATACTTCAAGAGGAATTTGTATATTTTCCCTATCATCTTTCTGTCCAGACTTTGAATAATTTTATTCAATTTGTGTGGTTCTGTTTCAATACCATATATTTTAGTGTCTTTATTGTATTTAGTTTTAATTTGGAGGTAGGTTAGCCAGTCACCTTTCATATTCTGATCTGCCAATTCTTCAATTGTTTTTAAATTTCCCTGTCGGTCAATTAGATCTCTGTATCTTAGAATTTTGTTCCAATCTGTAAAATTTGGGTGTGTCGTTCTTTCTGTTGGTGATAGCCAATTTGGGGTTTTCACATAGTGGATTTTTTTAATTTTGAGCCATTGTTGCAGTAAAGTTCTAATTAAATGATTTTGAAAGTATTTGTGCGTTTTATGTTTGTCATTCATTCCATAAGAAATTATGCCAGCCTGCCTGCAGGTCATGGCCTTCTAAGATCAGAATTCTTTTATTCTTTAACTCAATCCAATCCTTCATCATTGTCATTGTTACTGCAGTTGCGAATATATAGGCTCCCTGTGTGCTTCCATCCATCGCTACGAAGATCTGCTGACTCTGCCTGCCTGCTGGTAAGTGAGCTGGGTTTTTTCTTTTATTTTTTTAATGTATTTTAAAATAATATTTTATTTATTGTGCATATGATTTTTAAAAATAGTGTTATTCTGTGTTGATTCTTTTTTTAAATTGTCTTAAACTATTTAAAAAAAGATTCTATCCAAAATAAATTGAAACAAGCCATTTTAAAAATTTCTATGCACAATACTTTGAAATGGACTCAGGAGTCATGATTGACACTGAGTGAATTTGCACTTTTAATAATCAGGAAGATACAATGGCATTGAAAAAAGTGACTGATGACCATTTTTCACACTTAGCGACCGTTGCGACCATTTTTCACACTTAGCGACCGTTGCAGCATCCTCATGGTCACGTGATCAAAATTTTGTTTGGCAACAGATTCGTATTTATGCTGGTTTCAGTGTCCTGGGGTGACCTTTTGACAAAAAAAATTTTTTTTAATCAAGCCCCCCCCCCCCCCCCCCCCGGTCAAGGGCGTCCCTCTTTTCCAATCTGAAAATCTGGTCACCTTACTTTCAAGCCTTGCATAGTCCTAATAATTATGCATGAATTGAAAAATTGTGTGTGTTTACCAGTTTTCATTTAAAATGTTCAATATAACATGTATGCATGACTGCCCCTTTCCATTATATTGTTACAAGAGAAGATGACTTCATCATTCCCTGGAATTTCATCCTATGTCATCTCAGTTCATAAGATACCTATATGACTCTGCGAAACACAAAATATTGACTAGCTGGATCATTGGTCCAACTCAGAAGAGTTACACTTGTATTCTTAGGTTTTTCATTGTAATCCAACAGTTCAAAAGCACACTATACTGATTGCAGATCTTGTTATTTCACGGTTAGGAACCATGAAACTTAAAGTAAAATAATACAATACAACTTTTTTGAGTTCAACAATTTTGAAATAATTCTGCAATTATATTTAGGTAATTATAAATACAATTATGGCTGACCCAATCCCTATTTGAAAGGGAATTATGCACAAAGCTGTATACCCATCCAATTTAATTTTTATTTAAACTTCACAGTGGCACATTATCTGATCTCCCCACTCCACCCCAGAGAGTGCAGGGGTCAGTATTACAGTTCTACATTCTAATGATTTGGATATTCTTTCATTAACAATCAAATATTTAAGAGCCCTTCTTGTTTTCCATAAAGAGAAAACCAATATGATGCTTTTTTCCAGACTTTCCCAAAGGTTTGAATGGGTGAAAGAATATCACATTGAAAGAATATTTGAGGATACTGATCCATGGCCACAGGTGCCTGAAAGACACAAGTTGATCATCTTGCTTCATAAACAGAGTAATCATCACAAAGTTTACTCTGACAAAGGGTAGGGACATCACTTAAGACCTTCAAACACACTTCCAAATGCCTAGGCGTGTATTTAATATCACTGTGAGAATCGAACCAGGACACAAAAAGGGAAGGGGGGGGCATGATTATTATTAATGACCTATTGGCTTAATTTCTACTTTTCCTCATTGAGACAGAAGTCATTAATCTTGGCAGGCCAATTTCAATCTTTATGATAACAAGTAGTTTTTGGGAAAACTTACTCATTATCTTTTGTCACTTGAGCAACTGTTCCATTTGGAATATATCCAAGCAAAAAGAATAAGTAGCAAAACTGCCTACATGCTGAACTTCAGAACCATATTTAACCATATTTCAGCATATATTTCAAGTCACATAATTTACTCTAAATGGGGAACCAAGAAAATATTTAACTACCCTGATCTCTCCTGTCAACAAAGATCTTTTTGCTTAACTAGGCTCAATGGTTTATTCTCCTGAGTTCTTAATGTGAGAATTGCTCAAATCTTTTTAGTAAGAAAAAAGGTTGCATCCTTTTAGCACAATTGCCATAGGCATTATCACACACATTCTTTTGCAGAGCCTTTACAACCAGGACACTCAACAAACCCTTAATATCTCTTTACTGACTTGTATCTCTGTTGTTTTTCTTTTTTCCGACAAGAACCTTTACTATGTAACATTGCCAGATTTTACATTGCAGCAATTAAAATTTTGAAAGTCATGGATAAGGAGAAAACACACTGAAGATTCTTTTCTTTTAATTGTTGACACAGTTTTATACACATACTTTTTAAAGCTGCAGTCTAATCTCTTAATTTATTTACAGTTTATTCCTTTTTATACACCAGTCAAATCGCATTGATTCTAGGGAGGTTCAGTTGCTTTTCTTGAAATCTATTGAGAGGTTCTTGCTTTACAATTGCTTCCTAGGCACATTAATGTTTTATTAGGCCTTTAATTTAGTTTTGAACAATTAAGCAAATTTAACTTTTATCACTATTTTAGTATATTTGTATCTGAATATGTTTATTATCAGAATGTTTGTATAATTGTACCTTTGATTCCATTTATGCATATACAGTTGTCCTCTTTCATAATTTATAATAATTTCTGTATTTTTTTAAATAATTTTTCCTATATTTCGCTTGCATTTTTTATTTTTGTTAATTAATTACTAATAAGTGACCATATTAAATTGATCAAGAGACCCAATATTATATACCAGAAATAAATGTAAAATATATGCAGAGGGCTTCTAGCCAGCTCTAAGCATCAATATCCTAACCATATTACCTACTTCTTCTGCTCCTGTATGTAGAACAGGAAATACATTTTTCATGTTATTTTCCACATCATTTATTCCCAAGGTCTAAGAAGGGGAAAAAAATGTTCAACTGAGTTAAATGGAGCATAACAGCACCTCCATGCATTTATTTTCTTTATTAGGAATAGACACTGTTTTTTTTTTTGTTTTGCTTTCATATTTTCAAGAAGCCTAACAATAGACCATTCTAGAGAATGGCTGCCAATGCTCTCGCTCTCTCACTCTCTCTCTCCCTCTCCCTCTCCCTCTCACTCTCTCCATTTCTCCCTCTCCCTCCCTCCCTTCCCCCCTCTCTTGCAAATAAAATGTATTTAAATATATACCTATCAAAGAGCAAGACCTTGTGCATGTATGCTTGGAAACAAAGACAGAAGAAAAGCCCAAACACTGATAATCCCGTAAACAGGGAAATGGCAGACTAAAATACATAGAAGCATAGAGAATACTGTAAATACCTTCCTATCTACTGTATATACCTCCTGTGTGAACTCCTGTTCACACTGGAAGAGGATCTCAACTGATGAGTCATCTTTCTGAAGAGGATGTGTCACTTGATATGTCGCTTCCCCATTGAAGAAAATGGACTCATATCTCTATTAAGAGTTCTGTGCAAATACTTCCAACAGAGATCCTCTTCATATTGATGCAAATTGTACATTGCCCAGGATATTTTTTTTCACTTTGATCAGTGCAAGGCTGGAGATTTCAGGACTAGAGGATGTGGTAGGACATTCATGTAGGTGCTCAGGGGAATAGCCTACTTATTCTTAATAACTTTGTCTCTTGGCTGGTATCCAAGGCCAAAGACATCTAATTAAAAATACAAATGTTTATGGACCAAATGCGTAAAGATTTAGTGTTTTTATTAATAAAATAGTGGGTTTCCGTGATTCTTTTTTTTTCAAAAGCATAATAGGTTTTTAATTGGTTAAGCTGAATGAACTCAATATAAAATTTAAAGTCTGTAAGATAAATGCACACTTACAGTGAAGCTTTGAAGAATACCCCATATTCTGTTGACCTATAAATCATTTATGTAATGATATTATTATGCAAATTATAAAAATTATGTCATTTTGATATTTGCATAGTAGTGTCATTATGCAATTGGCATATTGTGTCATCTGCATCAGTTGTTATTATTGCTAATTGTAATATTGTTATACATAAAGGATATTATTAACAGGAAATTTTTCTAGATTTGTATGTCTCTAGCTATAGGTATTAATTTTTATCATTTTACTTTTATAGTAATAAAAGCTATTATTTGCCTTGTCTATGAAATTACACATTTTTGGATTAAATAAATTAACATTTTTGAAACATTAAAGGTATGATTCTGATAACATCAAATACCAAATTTTATTTCTGATCTATGCTCAACCTTCTATATAAAACAAGCTACATTAACAAATTGTTAAAGCAGAAAATATTTAAATATTTGACATGCAACATTGTCACGCTATTAGAGATTAATTATATTTAAAGTTTCCTCATATTAGTTATGACTAAACAGCATTTTAGTACCTTGTGAGATTTCTTTTTTATTTTTTTATTTTCTTAACATATAATCGCATGTATACTATTACATAGCCAACATCGTGTTATTAAATGTTTACATCAATGCAGCTTACTATCAACTCCCAAAAAACAATTATTGGCTCTTCTGCTCTCCATACACCATATTTGTACCTTATCCATCACTTTCTTCTCCCTCTCTCCTACCCCACCCTACCTCCTTTCACCCTTCTCTCCTTCCCCTTCCTCTCTCCTTATCCTCTCTCCCCTTTCCACTCCTTCTTTCTCTCCTCCTCTTCCCCACCTGCCGTCTCTCCTATCCGTCTCTTCTTCTATTAACTCTCTCCTCTACTTCACACTCTTCATGTCATTTACTTGGTGAATTTCAGCTTCTGAGCAAGCTCCATTTTATGTTGATGGCATTTATAATTCCTTTTCAATATACATATTTAATTTTAACATATATTTTCCTCCTTTTTTAAAAAGAGAGAGAAAAAAAGTATAGATATATAGTCATTGTGCTTTTAAACCCCCACCCCCAGCCTAATTTTAGCTGAGATGTAGACCTGGTTACAATTCCCAGCTATTCTCATCATTATATTTATATAATTATGCATCCTTACACACCTCCACTTTGTGATTCTGTCTTTAAATCTCAATAGTTTCCCATTGTAAGTATATTTCATGTTCTTTCTCCATTTTTCCATATCTTGGTTTAGGTTACCCTTAATTGTCTATAAATGGCAGTCCTTACTATTCAATGTTCATTACAATTCCCTTAAGCTACTATATAAAATAACAAGCAGTACACATCTCACTTTGTTCATCATCTTAGAAGTTCTATATATGTCCATGTTTTGTATATTTTAGCCCATGCTTAATTGTCTTTCTATTGTCATATTCAATCAATTAGCAGTTTAATTATCATGTATAAAAGTGAATCACAAACCTCTGCTTTACAATCTCCCATATCAGTTTCATATTTGTCCATATTCCATATATTTAACCTTTATTTAATTATCTTTCCATTATCATATTCTATCAGTTAACAACTCAGTTTCATTGTCATATTTATGAATAAACCCCTTATCTTAGCTTTATATTTTCCCATATAACAATTTCTAGTTATCTGATTTTTTTCCTAGTAAGTCTTTTGTCCCACTTCTCTATTCCTGCCTTCTCCCTTTTCTTTGTTTTGACATATCCATCCTCTTCAATTTTCCCCAAGCCACCGTCAAAGAGATCTTTTATATTTCCCTTTGTTGGTGCATAACCTCTTTCTTCAATTTTCCTTATACCACTCTCAATTTCCAAACATCTTTTATCTGCTTTTTATTTCCTTTTTTTGGGACACATCCCCCCTTTCAATTTTCCCCATACCCCTGCCAGACCCAATGGAGTTTTTTGTCTGCTTTTTATTTCCACTCCATTTCTACCCCTTCATTATCTCTCCTCCCTTCTTCCTTCCCTTCTTTAAATACCTGCTTCTCTGAGTTCAGAATTCTATTTAGGCTTAATTTTAATGATTTTAATGGTTTGTGCATATTTTTTTATAATTTCATGTAGTTTTTCAGATTCTTACCTTTCCATAATGTCCAGTTCCAAAGTTACAGTTAATTATACAGTTCTTATTTCAGAGTTCTAGTCCACCTTAAATTTATCTAATTCAGCTGCTGTGGAGAAGAGCTACAGGAGCCATCTTGTTCTTTTGTTGTTCATTAATGTACAGTTCCAAAATTGCAGTTAGTTATACAGATCTTATTTCGAAGTTCTGGTCCACCTTAAATTTGGCTAATTCAACTAATGTGAAAACAGAAGAGAAGCTGGAGCCATCTTGATCTTTTACAGAAAAAAAAAGAAAAAAAAATCATATTTTCCCAGTTCTTGGTTTTGATATTACTTTTTCCCTTGCTACTTTCCACCTCTTGTTGGTTATAGTTGCTCAAAATATATTAATTGAAACACACTTGCATACACGCCAAACTCGGATATACATATTTCTCGTCGCCTCCTGCTTTTCCAAGTTCTAATTTATGGCAGTTGGTTAATTGAAACTTCCCCCACAGGCAAGATTAGGTTATCAGTTGGCAGTAAGAAAATAGTGATTTTTTTTCTTGATCTTTCTTCCTTGTTGCATTCCACCTCTCATTAATTGGAGTTGCTTAAGATATATTAGTTGGAAGAAATTCGGACAAAGTAATTCCTTTGTAATGTTTGGTTTCTATTTCAAATCCAAAACCAAATTTAGAGCTTGTATTTGAGTGGGTTTGTCGCTTCTCTGCTTTCTCCTTTCTGTCCAAATTGTTTCAAACAAATGGCTTTTGGGGGGGGGGCTAGTATTTCAACCCTCCATTTTCCTTTCTTTTTTTCCTTTTGCCAAAATCCAGATCTGTCTATTAATATTATTTGTACTCTCAAGATTATTTGCCTTTTTCAAGTTTTGATTTATAATTGTGGGTTAAATGAATTTTCTTACCAGTCTTTCATCTGCACTCATACTCCTGTTCAGTGGCTTTGGCTGGAAGCCAGCTTCTTGTGCAGCCATGTTGCCATGCTGCTGTCCCCACTTTGATTAAGAGGGCAAATCTCTGACCTGCGAGGGACCTGTTGCCTCCCCTTGGGTCTGATGAGATGCTGCCCCATCTCCCCCTCCCCCCCCAGGAGGTTCTGATCCAAAAAGGATCCCAGAGTTGGTTTGTCAGGGTTCATGTGAGACTCTTCAGAGCTCACATCCCCCAGGTCAGTCCAGCTGGAGAACTTCCTGTCAAATCCTGTTTGAGATTTCTAAGCCTTTATCTGCGAGTGGAAAAATTGCACTCTCTTCCATAGTGCATTTGAAGCCACTTACAAAGTGGGTTGATATTAAAACAGAGAAACGTGTGATACAATGGATAGCTTAGAAGAATACATGATGTTGATTCAATTACATCTTCATAGACCAGGAAGGGAATATCTCTAATACATACAATAAAACTTCTTCCCTGAGGGGCATAAAGAATGTGGTAAAAATAATTAGGAGCTTTAAAAGGCCTGTTGCAAAAGTCAATGTTACACTGCTGAGAAATTATCCTTGGGTCCTCCTCTAAGTTTAGTTCAAAACTAAGGTTGCATTTGAAGTGCAGTAAGAGAAACGAAGCAGTCTTCCTAAGAACAAGGACTGAATTCCTCAAAATGTGTTCTAGGTATAATATTAGCTTCACCACTTTGTCCCTGAAAGATTATTGTAATAGGAACATAATTGTTTCCATGGTGGTTAGAAAATCTAATTATTGTATGATAAGTATTTTGTTCATGAGATGAAATAGGTTTTTTTTTGTTTTTTTCTAAGTATTAAAGGATTGAAAAACAATTCCTGTATAAGCACCTTTAAATTTGCTCAATCTGATTGCTGTTGATTTTCCACTTAGTAAGACATTAGCCTGTCATTTTGTGAAAACAAGTACTTTTGTTGTACTTCTTTTCACTTCAATTTACTGTAGTTAATTTGTAATTTTTCTTCCCTATAAGAAGTAGCTAACATTTGTAAATTCTGATCCTTAACATATGTTAAGGAAAAGGTGACAGAATCATCCATGCAAAGCAAAAAAAAAAAGAAATACTTGCTTATTTGCTATCACTGGGAGAAGAAAATGTTTCTTTATTACAGCTTGAATTATCATGAGTCTTTGGGCTTCTGGCCAGAGTGATCAATATGTGCTGAAGGGAGCCCACACAACATGGTTTACTCTAGATATTTGGATGTAGAGATACAGTACATTTAACTAATAAAATCCTCCCACAAAGTTTTATAAATGAAAAATATTATTTATATAATGAATGCCATAATGCGAAGGGGCACTATATGTGTCAACCACACAGCTCCTTTTACAAAAGATGGAATATAAATTGGTTGTGTTTTGCAAAGAGTCACTTTGGGTCAGAGAAACAGCTATATTTGTGTAGTATAGTGTAGTAAATGAATAGCAAGGATTGCTTTCTTGTTTTCTTTTGTCGACAATGTAAATGCAACATCTGGAAGCTATATATTTTAGTGCTGATTCTTCAAATTTCTTGCTACTTTAATACCTTTCTTATGCTGTTGAGTTTTGAAGTTTACATTGATGGATTGAATTTTACTCTGGTAAACCAGAGTAAGGTTTATTAATTATTGGTAACATATAACTTTCTTAAAGTAACAGATGAATACAAATCACACACACACACACACACACACACACACACACACACACACACACACACACATGATTAATATTTAGTGATGTATTTGAGACAATGTAATATTTATTAAGTTGTTAATTATTTTGTAACAGCCACCATTTTATTGTTTGCCAAGCTGTCCAGAGCAATGCATGGATGCAATCCTGGGAATTTTGCAATAAATTTCTCAAACACCAGATTTGAAGTGATTTGATTTATCTTCAGCATGGAAAGATGGAGGGAAAATAAAGTTCAGTTAGCATTCACCCTTATAGGTATCTTTTAAATGCATATGTTTAATGCTAAAATGAAGCCTTTTAAAAACTTTCCAGCTTGTTTAAACTTTTGAAAGCTTGGGGCACATTCAACAGTGCCAGATACTTTCAGAGAAAATTCTTATCCAGCACTTCCCTATGTGATGAAGTGTCATTTTATGATTATACAATCCTTTCCAGAAATACAATAAAATGTTACTTTTTGTGCAAAATGTCCAGCGCTACTATAAACACCCCAGGGTTATAAAAATACAAACAAGTGGGGGGGGGGGGCTTCATGCATTTTAATAGTAAATGCAATCTTCTGTCTATTCTATCCTGTCTGAATATTTATTTATTTTTTAATCTTCAAAAGAAATCTAGGCCTAGAATTCAGTCTGACAAAATGAGCAATAGAATGAAGTAGATTTCCAATCTGTTTTACTTTTTATGTAAATGAAACACATAGACTCCTTTTTTATGTCTACCCTTTGTTGTGGTAACTAATAACTTTTTTAGACTAAACATGTCTGGTTCTTTTAGTATATACTCTATATATCTATCATTTTAGCCGTTCCATCTTGAACCATAGCCAGTTTATTGGTTAGGTTAAAGTAATAATATTCAGTGGAAGTCTGCCAGATGCCAGAAATTTACTTTAAAGAGAAAAAAAAACTTTCAGTCCATGAAAATAAACTGCAATAGCTTACTACATAAGTAATCCTTTGCATATGGAATTACTAACAAAAGCAGAAAGAAATGTTTTTCAGAGATGGAAAAGAAATCCTTCTTGTTTCTCTACCCTATTTTCTCCTCTTTTTTGTCCAATAAAATTATACATTGCCTAGGATGCAAAAGGTTTTTTTTTTAAAAAAAAATGATAGAACTCTAGAACATTTAATTCTGGAAAACCTTCAAATGAGTTTTTAAAAGCATAAAATACATATTTTTGTTTTATATGAGAGGACACTTATTTCAATCCTGAGCCACAAATATTATTATTTATTAGTAACATTCATTTCCTGGGTCTTTTGATAAACTACATAAATACCGGAATAGAAAGTACCTCTTGCACATATACTTGAGAGTCTCCAAAAGTGTATAAGGAATATTTGTATATTTTTGTTATATATTTGTGACACTTGAGTCATTGTTTCCAAAATATTTCAGAGATAAACAGAAGTAGAATGAACATGGGAAGGCAAAAAAAAAATCAGTGGGATTGGGATTAATTTCCAACTTCCTGTTGACTTCACCACTGAATTGTGGAATGCTCATAGTGAGCATTGGAAGCCTTCTTTCCTCCCTCTCTTCCTCCCTTCTTTCTCCTTATTTACTGTTCCCTCCTGCCTTCCCTCCCTTGTGCTCCCACAGACTAGAGGAGAGCTGCCAGAAAATGTTGAAAATGAAGATCACCTGACTGCAACTGACTGTGGCAGCAGTGAAACAACAGTAGCCCAGAAGCTACAACTTTCCCCAATTTTATTCCCTTAGGAGTCAAGGGTCCCGGAATTCTGCAATGTAATTTGGCTTGAAAACATGCTGTCCTATTATGTACCATTTGCCTCTTTACAGACATGAGAATGTTATTAGTAAATATACAACCAAAATTATAATGTTAGTGATGATCTTTGAATTTTCTAAACTTTTTACCTTTAATCTTTAATCCCTTCCAAAGAGAGTCAACAAATATTTAATCAGTCCCAACCATATAATTGGTACTAAAAGTGTAAAATGCACACTTATTTTATTATGAATTCAAATATTTATTATATACCATATATTGCTAAACTCATTTACTTTAAAACATAAACTCCCTGGAACATTATAGAAATCTGTATAGTTGATATTCATATTTACCAATGTTACTAATGTTGTTATGTTAAAAATATACTTTTCTCACCTATTTTAGAAAGCAAAAATTATACATTTGCTAACTATTAAACATATTGGCATTTTAGACATTTAATGTTTAGATCTGGAATTAGTAAGTAAGAAGTTATGTTGATCTGAATGGTTTAAATAATCTTAAACTAGTAATTGTGCTGCACTGTTTGTTGATTACATTACAGAAGGAGCTCTGAGATAATTTCTCTTTATCCCTCCTCTGAGGATTCAAACCATATACATTGCAATACATCACTGGTCATTGCCTTAATTATCAGTTAGAGTATAGCTACTTTAGAGTACTATGCATCAATCTTTGAGGCAGAGAAAAATTGCTCTCCTAGTGCTACATCTATTCTGCTACAATGAGGAGACCAGCAACTGGCCCAATCTTGTGTTAATGGAGGGCAAATTAAAATGATTGGTGGATCCACTCAGATTTGTTTGTCTTCCTATTAAGTATTTCCCACCAGGAAAATAACTACCATTCAGTGTTCCTAATGCAGGGTGTGGCAGGGATTGTTGAGCATAATGAAGATATCCGTCCATCATGTTTGAAGAGGACCATGACACCTAACAGATTGTGGGCTATCCACGATGTATCTGCAGGTGGCTGGTGAGGCGTACACGGACACAAAATGTTCTGCCACATGTCAGGCAGACATGTATGGGCACCATTATTGAAGCATTTGCAGCTCTAGAGTGTTCACTTCTCTTGTGCTATGGTTGTTGTTCTGTCCTCAGATGCCTGGCAGCCTTGGTGGAGCAGCGTGTGCCATGTCAATCGATCTTGTGCCAGGGTTTCCTAAGAGGTGGTATCAATATCCAGGGACTTGGAGGAGGCTTTCAATGTGTTTTTGTGTTGAGCATAAGCAAGTGAATGGAATGGCATTTTAGCTATGGGTTTGAGTAAAATGATAGTTTTTAGTCTTCTGTAGAGATTATTTCTTAGCCTGGTTGCCCCTTATGGCTGACACTTATATACTTAAGCTAAAATACCATCAGAGGTCTTTAGTATGTCTTGAGTGGTCTAAACCATGGTTGTCAAACTTGCAGTGTCATATTGTTGTCATGTGTTGTTTCATGGCATTTTTCCTCTTCACAGAGCTAGTGTGGGTATGGCCTACATGTGATGTATCCAGCCTGCAAGCCACCAGTTTGACACCCCTGGTCTAAGCTGTATGTATTGGACAGCTCCTATTCCTGATTGCACTAACAATACCTTCTTAATTAAGCATGCTAGATTATATGCATGTTTAGAGTTTAGAGTTTTATTTCATTTGTATGCCGCCCTTTTCCCTAAGGGGACTCAGGGCGGCTCACAACTCAAAGAAGGGAAAGGGGGATACAGACAGTTTAACAACAACACAAACAATACACAGTTAAAAAGCGCAACAATCATACCATTCGAGATAGGGGCAGCGAATCTTTAGCCCCAGGCCTGTCGGAACAGCCAGGTCTTGAGGGCTATGCGGAAGGTGGTGAGGGTACGAATCTCCACAGGGAGTTCGTTCCAGAGGGTCAGAGCAGCCACAGAGAAGGCTCTCCTCCGGGTAGTCGACAGTCGACACTGGCCGGCGGATGGAATTCGGAGGAGGCCTAGTCTGTGGGATCTAATTGGTCTAATGGAGGTAATTGGCAGCAGGTGGTCTCTCAAGTACCCAGGTCCAATACCATGAAGGGCTTTATAAGTGACGACTAGCGCCTTGAAGCGTATCCAGAGACCAATAGGCAGCCAGTGCAGCTCGCGGAGGATAGGTGTTACATGGGTGAACCGAGGTGCACCCACAATCACTCGCACGGCTGCATTCTGGACAAGCTGAAGTCGCCAAATACTCTTCAAGGGTTGCCCCATGTAGAGCACGTTGCAGTAGTCCAGTCTGGAGGTCACAAGGGTGCGAGTGACTGTTGTGAGAGCCTCCCGGTTCAGGTAGGGCCGCAACTGGTGCACCAGGCGAACCTGGGCAAATGCCCCCCTGGTCACAGCTGACAAGTGGTGTTCAAAAGTCAGTTGTGGGTCCAGGAGGACTCCCAAATTGCTGACCCTGTCTGAGGGGCGTACTGTTTGACCCCCCCCCCAGCCTGAGAGATGGAACACTTGGCCAATTAGTAGGAGGGAAGCACAGCAACCACTCGGTCTTATCTGGATTGAGTACAAGCTTGTTAACCCCCATGCAGTCCCTAACAGCCTCGAGGCCCTGGCACATCACGTCAATCGCTTCATGGCCAAATCTTTAGTAGAAGATGGAAAACATTACTCCAGACTGAAATGCTAGAAATGAATTTAAGCTACCTTAGCAATGTGATATGGACGTGACATTAAAAAAACAGTTTTTGGAAGATGTTCATGTTGTAATTTAAATAGATGTGATGATGAGTCTTTAGAAGTGAAGAATAGTACATTCATTTATTCAAAAACTCAAAAAAACATATTGGAAGAAATGGCTTCATCAAAAACATACGGATCTAAAATACTGATTTATATCTAGTTGGTTTATGTATTTCATAATGAAAATGATTGTATTTCAAAAAGAATTATTTGGAAGAGTACTCTTTTTTTGTGGGTGGGAAATGATTTTGCCATTCACAAAGACTTCCATGAAGTGCACCATATGTCTCACATACTTCAGAGGACATAATAAGTCAAAGCTTGAACTTTTATGAAAGTGAAAATTGTGGCGCTTAATGGATTTTTAAATATGCACACACTTTTAAAAGAGTTAGGTCATGAACATTCTCAAGCACTTAAAAAATAAAAACACACATCTAAAAATAGGTTAAAAATGCACCATACTGAACACAGCACTCCTTTTTATTACATATTATTTTGCACTTATTTTACTTCATTTTTTATTTACATGTTTATCCTTGTTGATCAAACCCAGTGCTAAATATTATATGTATAGCAAATGTTCAGATCGTCACATTAAATGATGAATTGTGCCTTTGATTAAGTAAGGAGTAGGTATCATTAGAAGCGTTCCTGTCAGTGGATCAAGACAATATTTTATCCCATTTAACAATCTTTTGTGTGTATTTATATCTGAGTTACTTCAATAATAATACCTGGGAACAAAAATTATAAATTTCACTTTAAACTATTTAAAATTCTGTTGGGGGAAAATCTAACAATATAATCTGCAAAGAAGGAGGGGAAAGAAAAAAAAAGTAAACACTAAAATTAATACTAATTGGAAATATACCAATGATTGTTCTCATGCCTTGTTGAATTGTAACCAGCTGCTAATGTTTCTGTGGATAAAACTATTCAACCTATCCTGTCTCTCATTGCATTATTCAGTTCTTGCAAATACATTTCTGTGGCTTTCAGTGTTCTACCACTGTGTTTTCCTGAAAATAAGACAGGGTCTTATTTTCTTTTGACCTCTTAAATAAGAGCTTGGCCTTTTGGGGGGATGGTCTTATTATTTTTTAGGTGCAGGAGGCGGTGGGTGTGGTCACCTCATGGCTGCTGCTGTGTTGCAATATTTTGGGGACTTATTTTCAAGAGAGGGCTTATTTTAGTGCATGTGCTCAAAAGTCCGATTTGGCTTATTATCCAGGAAGGTCTTATTTTCAGGGAAACAGTGTATATTCATTGTTGACCTCTTCTCCTTCTGTTCACTAAGCCCAACATTATAATCTTTTCTATAGATGCTTCAGCTCTTATGATGTGTTAAAGTACTATAGTTTCTGCTTCATGATCCTTGCTTCCATGGAACCTTGATTTCCTCTTCTACTGAAGAGTTGGTTCTCTTGGGTAACCTTTAAGTACCCTAGCTCAAAGGAATCAACCTTTTCCTCATTGTCACAGATGCCATCCTTGGCATCAGTAACACTGAGTCGGACATTCTAGCTTTTATCTTGATTGAGTACCTCAACCTCAGTCTTTCATGAAGCTGTCTAGCCACCCAAAGCACACCCACCATTTTTATCAGTTCTGAAAGTCTAGAAAATTTTAACTGTCAACCTTGTCTGTTATGTCATTATTTATTTTAAATAGACCCAATTATAACTTTCTTGATGGTCGAGGAAAGCCTTGCCTTTTATAATGATTGTTTTAGGCTTCTTCCGTTTCCTTATCCAAGATAGTGTTGCTTGCATTTCTCAGATTGTTGACATTCTTTATGACCCAAATCTTTAGGGTTTTTTTTTTTTTTCAGACCTAGAGCACATATGATGTACACATACATATGATGATCCGGGGTGTCAAACTCGATTTCATTTAAGGCTGCATCAGGGTTGTGTTTGATCTTGGGGGGGGGGGGGCTGGCCAGATTGACATCACTCGTTAAGGCTCCATTTATGGTCATGATAGTCTCCTGCAGCCCTCTGCCAGTGAAAACGGAGCAGCCTGTACAGGCTGCATTTTAACTGGCAGGAGGCTATCATGGCCGAAAATGGAGCCTGGGAGGGCCGCATGTGGCTCTTTCGATCTAGTTTTCACTGGCAAAGGCATTGTGGGTCGGTCTTTCACTATTTCCACAGTGGCCCCATGGGTCAGATCAAAGCACCTCGTGGGCTAGATCCAGCCTCCGGCCCTTGAGTTTGACACTCCTGGTCTAGATTGAACAGATACGTTGATAGAATGCAGCCCTGGCTGATTCCTTTATGATGATAAACTGTTCATGTTTCCATATTCTTGATTATTGTAGAGGTTTCTTAACAAATAAATCATATGCTGGGATATGCTCATTATTTTGAGAGACTTACAAAGCTTTGAATAGTCTAAAGCTTTGGAGTAGTTTATAAATAAAAGTAGAGGGGTTTTTTATATTTTTATTATGTTTTCAATCCACATAATTGTATTTTCCTTTGTTTTTTCTTAATCCTGTTTGTTCAACTGCTATCCCTCTGTAAATATAGAGCTCTAACTTGTTCTTCAGAATTTTCAGTATCTTAACATGTGGTATTAGGGCTATTGGTGGTTCAATGGTTAAGTGCAGTACTGCAAGCAAACTCTGCTCCACAGATATCAATCCTGACAGGGGATCAGTAAAATGAGAACCTATATTGTTGGGGGAAATATGCAAATAATACGTACTTTCTAAACAGCTCAAAAGATTTCTGTAAAGCACTATGGAACAGTATATAAGCCTAAATGCTATTGCTAATATCTTGTATATAAATAGCAATAACACTTTGACTTCTATACCGCTTCACAGTGCTTTATAGCATTCTCTTAGTGGTTTATCTAAGTAGTCATCATATTGCCCCCAACATGGAAGGCTGAGTCACCCAAAGATGAGATTCGAAATGCTGAACTGCAGAACTGTTGTCGGCTAGCAGTCAACAGAAGTAGCCTGCAGTACTGCATTCTAACCACTGCACCACCAAAGCCATAAAACATTCCTGTTTCCCATATAGCAATGTGTATTGGGATGATAATTACTACTGCATTTTTTTCTGTGAGTTTCATTTACAGAATAGAAAATGTTGAAGTCGTTTCAATGAAAATGTCCTATTTCTGTCCATTTTAGTTCATTCACTCATAAAACTTCTGTACTAGGCTGTGTCATTTCCATTTTAACAATATCCAACTTTTCTTAGCTCAAAATGTGGATGTTTCATGTCCCCACTCTAAATGCTTTCAACAAGCTCTGAGCTTTTATTTTTGTCTAATCAGCAAATGAAACTCCTGAAGGCATTTTTTCCAGTCTTGTCAGACTGCCTAAACTTATTTTACAAAGATCTGTGCTCTTCCTCGGTAGCAAAAAAACAATTTTCAGATCTTGGGCTCTTATCTTTCACTGGGTGATTGTTTTTAGTTGCTCTCCATGACTTTTCTTAGCAGATATGTGGAAGTACAAGTAGTTTTTGACTTGAAGATTTCATTTAGCGACTGTTGAGAGTTGCAATGGCTCTCAATAAAGTAACCTATGACCATTTTTCACAGTTACAACTTTTGCAGCATTCCTATGGTCGCATGTTCAAAATTCAGATGCTTGGCAAATGGTTTGTATTTATGACCATTGCTATGTCCTGGGGTCATGTGATCACTGTTCGTGATCTTCTGACAAGCAAAGGCAATGGGGAAGCCAGATTCATTGAACAATTTCAGTGATCCATGTAACAATTGAGGCAAGGAATGTTGTAAATTGGAGCAAAAGTCACCTAACAAATGTGTCACTTAACAATAGAAATTTTTGGCTCAATTGCGATCTTAAGTCAAGGGCTTCCTGTATCTTGACAATGCTTTCTTTTCACCTGTAAACTTCCTGTCATAAGCCCACCTGATTTATTTCACCTTATCCTATCCCAGAATTGACTGCAACGCTGCAAGAGTTGGGCCTGAACTTTCCAGGTGGCCCATATTTATTCTGTCACAGTTCTCCAGCATTTAACATGTTCAACTATCCATGGTCTACAACTGTTTGTTCATGAAAGTGTGCTATATCACAGCTACCTGCATATCTCATCCCACTGTCCACCACATATGCATGCATTTTGGATCTTGAAGCTAAGGCATGGGACAATTAAAATAGGTTACATTTCTGTTGTGGCCCAGCAGGAGCCATTGGAGCTGCCATCAGACTCCGACAGCGAGGGGCCCTATGAGTCGGCTCTGGAGGATGTGGAGGATCCTGGACAGGGTTCCGACTCCGAGCAGGCCGCAGAGAGACTGGTTGGCCACCAAGTGGTGCCTGAGCCTTGGACCAACGGGGGGGAGACAAGGGAGAGTGATCCAGAAGCCAGCAGTGAGTTGTTCCTGGATGCACACCATCGAAGAGCTACTAGGTGTCAGGAACAATTACGCAATTGTACTCAGGAGGTGATTGTACTCAGCTGGTGATCATTAGGCTCCTCTCCAGACTATAAAAGCTACTTGTGCACACGGCCCTTTTTGTAGAAGTCAATGCAGCATTGAATGTCGGAGGACAGTACTGAGAGCTTGGCAGGCTGGATTGCTGCCAAGCCTTATCTGTGTTTATTGCTGTCTGAGTTTGTCTGAGTTGCTGCCAAGGTCCTTATCTATTTGTTCTGCTTGGCTTTCAGCCACCGAGGTTTTGGTATCTTGCTAATTAAAATACATTCCAGTTAAGCTTGTCTCGGCATTCGTTACTTGACGGAGGAGTGGGTCAGAACACATTTCTATGATATCAAAATAATAATATATTCATACAGTTTTTATACCTAACAGCAAATTAGCAAATGGAATTAATATTTTCTTCCTGTTTATGCAAAGTCAGTTTGCATAAGATTGAGATTGAGAACTGAAAAATCAGGTTTTCACTTTTGATTTTATCCTTTGAGGTAGACCATGGAAGGAAACAAACTCCATGAGTTTGACAGGAATTATGTTTTATTTCATGGGTTATGTTGTAAGGACAGAATCTCAAATGATTGACTGTGTTTTCCCATGCCTCCCTGTTATATCCCTATAAATTAAGATTGAGCAGGTCTCAGATTCTTTCTCACTCTTTTTCTGCTTCCTGAGTTTAACATATACTTTTGGGTTTTTTAACTCCTTCTTTGTATTTCCTCTCTGTGGCTTTCCACAGGCATTAAATGCCTAATATATAAAAGCAAAAAATGTTGCACTTTTGAAAAGCGATAAAAAAGCTAATACCTGAAAATCGGCATTAAACCAATTTAGCCTTATTTGAAACTTTTGCCTATGACTAATAAGCAGTTGATCTCTTGGATAGATGGATTCACAAATAGATAGATAATGGATGAAAAGAAGCATTTCATAAGAACTTATTAAAATTGCACATTTATTCATAAAATGAATGAAAAGATTTTGAGTTTCAAAATGGATTTGAAGTGGGAAAAGCAATATTGCTGGATTCATCCATCCATGCATATTAAGCCCATAAAAGTCTGGGTTTGAAGCTGTGCATTTAACCATGGTCATGCAGAATCCAGTTTGGCCCTTTTTTTTCACTGACAGATTTCTCATCTTTAGCACCAAATGCTAAACAAGAACATCTGCTGGTTTTGTTTTGTACTGTACTGTACTATTCTGCTTGGTTTTTAATTTTTTAATTAAAATATTCACAATTAATTTCATCAACAAAGGGGAATGAATTTAAGACAGTTTTGAAAAGGAAGCAAAATTTTAATCTTAAGCAATCCTTAATTGATTAATTGGATTTTACATAAACTTTACTCCTTGTAAATTTTGGCAGGAGAGCTTTTAGTTCTATATTTTTTCAGATTGTTAAAGTTCAAAAATTATTTATCATATCAGATAAATATAGGAATTATAGCAATAGCAATAGCAATAGCAATAGCAGTAGACTTATATACCGCTTCATAGGCCTTTCAGGCCTCTCTAAGCGGTTCACAGAGAGTCAGCATATTGCCCCCAACAATCTGGGTCCTCATTTCACCCACCTCGGAAGGATGGAAGGCTGAGTCAACCCCGAGCCGGTGAGATTTGAACCGCTGACCTGCTGATCTAGCAGTAGCCTGCAGTGCTGCATTTAACCACTGCGCCACCTTGGCTTATATTTACTTCTGTTGATATTCAACATGGACTGCTGGCAACTTAGTTTTTTAAAAAAGAACATTTTAAAGGCTTGCATTGTAATGATAATCTCAACCTCTGTAAGAAGTATTTCTTTCTATTTCAAATGCTTATTTGAATGATTGTATGAGCTACAGGAAGTCACTTAGTCTCCTTGTGCATGAAATGGAAGGATGGAAAGTAATTTCTACGACCATCTACTGTTCTTTTTGAAGAAATGACGATTGAGATTTTTTTGCAGGGTGGAAAACAGATAATTGTTTTACACTCTGGAGATTTCCCAGATATGGAACCAAAAATACAAACTCAGAGAGAGAGGGAGGGAGGGAGGGAGGGAGGGAGGGAGGGAGGGAGGGAGGGAGGGAGGGAGGGAGGGAGGGAGAGAGAGAAAGAAAATCTAAATATAATTATTACATACAGCAACAATATGAGGTTGCAAAAGACAAGACTAGAGAGCGAGGCAGGAGGGAAGAAGGAAGGAAAGAAGGAAGGAAAGAATGAAGGAAGGAAAGAAGGGAGGGAGGGAGGAAGGAAGGAAGGAAGGAGCAATAAAACTGTGGCTATTAATGATCAATTTGATTTTTAATTAGAACAGGGAAGGTGTTCACTTTTCTATTCTAGTGGTAAAGAGCTGAATCCTAAGCATAACTTTTGTTAAATAAATTCTTATATTATCTGAGCAAAATATTATTTCCCATTAGAAAGGATGGAAGTGAGATAATCTCTAGTATTTGGAGTGTCTGGGGAGAAATGGGAGGGGCAATGTGATATAGTATTTGTAGAACTAATTTCCAAGAAAATCAGTATAAAAGTTTAATCTCAGTACTTCTTTAAATCTTGGTCTCAATCCTTTTTTTTTCCAGGAATATTGCAAAAGATCTTTTATCATAAATCTGCAAGTAATTTACATATTTCAATACTGCCAGTATATATAAATTGTGAAACATTGCCAAGCTAAGGTCATTGAAAAGTCTTCTTTAGAGTGTGTCCAAGTTTTTTATAAGAGTTCTCCATTCATCCTATGTCAGAAATAACTCTGCCAATCTAAGGTCATTCACTGTGAAGGCCAAATCCTCAATGTTCCACTTCTTTAAAAGAATCATTTAAAGGATTGAACAATGAAAGCCATGCTTCTTCTACTTGTTCAAGTAGAATTGTTCAGGCAAATGCAGAATAAGGCATGGATCATCAACTCTGCACTTCTTGTATGCACATTGTGCATGGAGTTTGCAACTGACACAATACTGCTTATGCCATTTGACAAAAGCATGAGATTTTGCAGGGATCCCTGTAGCTAATGGGTAAAAGAAAGGCCACATAGTAACTGACTCTGTTAACTTTAAATTTAGTATATCATACTGTTCTGTCCCAAGCCTCTAGAATATATATGGATGCAGACTTGGTTGTCTGCCACAACCAAGGAAGGAGATAAGCAACCCCTTGGCTGGGAGCCTAGAAAGCTATCTCTATGAAACAAGGCTTGAACTCACGAAATTCTCCCAATCTTTCTCTATGGCTGGATCAGTAAATTGTTGTTTCCTGCAAAATTCTCCTCCTATCACCCCATCTATAAGCTCTTCAGGAGAGGCCAATCAGTAGCCACTTGTTCCTATTTCCTTCTGTGACCCTTTTTCCAAAGCTGTTCCCTTCTCCTTGCAACCCTACACATATGTATGTCAGGGACAGCTTCCCTCTGTTCTTCCTCACTGCTCCCTGACTCAGATGCCACTGGTGGCCAACAGGCATCTCTTGTCCCTGATCTGACCCCGAACACACACACACACAGAGTCTTCTTCAGCCTTCAGGGCAGTCTCATAGTGTTCATCACTGTCACATTCCACCAACAGCTCAGTCGGCCGCTGTTGGGCCACAATATATACTGATACAGCCTTTGATGTAGTGATGTGTTTTTCAACAATTGTATTCAAAGATATCCTATGGTTAGTGAGCTAAATACAGTCTTGAGATATAAGATTGCCTGTCTTTACTATGTCATGATACACCGTTTACAAATTACAATGTCTAGATATGTGTATAATGTGAATCCAAAGCTGGAAAAAAATCATTTTGTGCCTTAGCACAGAGTGAGAGTCCAATCAGAGAGTATCTTTCATTATAGAGTCTAGTAGTGAGGCATGTTAGCATGCTTTCAAGTCTAAAGTCTCAGAGAAGATTTCCCATTTTGGTAAGCAATATTGTATAATGTGTGGAAAAGGGTTAATAGGTAATAAACAAAAATAAATTGAAGGCAGAATAAGAGTAATCTAAATAGTTTACACTAATATCTGTCATTATACCTTTCCATATTTTAATCTTTGCAAACTATCCCTGCTTCTAGTACATAACAATGCCAATGCATACTTTGTTTTTTATTCTTTAAGTACATACCTTTCTTGCCAAAAGAACTGACAGCAAATCAATGTTTTCTTACAGGCCAATAATCGAGTGACTTACTTCAATCTGTCAAGTTTGCGCCCATTTTTTTAAAAATATTTTAAATAGTGGAATACAAACAACTGCAACATCAATAGGAAAAAATACAGTATTGATTACATAGTGAGAAATACATTGATGGTGATTACAATGAATGAAACCCAACAAGGACGGAAGAGAAGGAAGTATAGTTAAAGTTTTTAAAAGATCCATATAAAATCCATGTAATATTAACACAGAATTAATTCAGTCCTTAAGCATCATTACATCTACTAGCTAACTGCTTCAACTTCTCATTCCTAGAAGATAAAGGTTTTTTAAAAATAGATAACAGACTCATATCCTGAATCCATTCTTTTGATATCAAAAGGATAAATTTATTTTTATTTACATGAGATTAGCCAGGCCCCAGGCTAAATAGAACCGTAACTATTCATAAAATGACGAACTCTATATTTTAGGAATATAATTTAACATCATGTTTATATATTTAACTCCTTCAGTTCAATATTGCTACATAAATTAATAATTAGCTGTTCAGACACAGCATCTCTAATTCATGTAACTGAATTATTATATTATAACAAAATAAAAAGCTTATTATTAAATCTGTCTCTGTATATAACTTACCCTTACTGACATGAATTCAAATATAAGATTTTGTTGTTTTGTGATTTTAACTGGTGACACAGTAACTTTACAGCCTTCTCTCCAATAATTTTGGTTAATGCATTTGAAAAAAATATATTCAATTTCTTATTAATATTTCAGTCCCAAGTTAAATACAGTATAAATACATGATATTATTCATCTGTGATAGCAATAGTGGATCCTGAAATAAATGCCTAAATACATTCTAAAGCATTTTATTGATAACTTTTCTACCAACTTTTGAAAAGTTCATTTACTTTTTGTAAATGAGGTATTCCGGTAATAAATAAATAAATAAATAAATAAACAAACAAACATACATACATACATACATACATACATACATACATACATACATACATATATATATATTCAGAATGAGAGTCACTGCAGTGTGGCCTTTAATTGCAGTGAGGCTTATTAGTCCATCAATGCAGTAGAAATTAATCATATCATATATAGTAAAGTAAACATAATCCAAATGTGATCTGCACCTCCACAATGCCTTCCAACTCTATTTTGTTATTTTTTTAAAAAAAAATGTCTGCATAGTTAATTCCAATTTTATATTTGTAGCACTGTTAGCTAGAAGGCTAACTAAGTATTGAAATCCAGTGTGAAGAAGTCAATGTCCACAACAAGATTGAAGAAAGACAAAACTCTCATTTCTTTACCAAAGCAGAAAAGAAAGCCTCTAGATTTTCATCCAAGGCACACACCAAAAATCAAGCACAATAGTTTTTATACAATTTCTCCCTGGAAACAAAAGTAAGATAATTGTTACTTAGTTACAAAGTTTCACGACAGTTCATAGGTGCACAAACCAAAACCATTCCATAATATCCCATTTATTATTTAATTGTATTTCAATACCATATAAGTTGACTACCTCTGGGTATTTCCTTTTTTTTACTGTGCTAATGATAAACTTTGCTTACCTTAAGACCCTTGTCCGGATCCCTCTAACCACTGCTTAAGCTAAATATCACATCACCTTTCTTCAGTAATGGGTTTGCTTCCAAGGTATGTTAGCCAGGTGTCAAAGCCACAACCTGTCAGTTAGTGTATACAGGAAACAATTATGGTTAAGCTATAAAGTGTTGGGTTGACCCCTGCAGCTTTGCTGACATGTGTTAAAGAAATGTTACTTTCTTTAACACAGAAGGCAAATGTACACATCAGCCAATATCTGTAGCTAAAGTTAATTCATAGCATACAAATTATTTATTAATAAACTAAGGCCCTCAAGCTGGAGGTGTGTCATAACTATGAGGATAAACAAGGCAAATTTACGCTTGGCCTACAATATCTTCAAATTTGGAAAAGACTTTGCTTCGAGTTTAGCTATCTAACTGAGACTCTTGATTAAGTTAAAATCACTAGCACAAATTACATGTTGACAATATGCAGAATATCATTTAGAAAAACTTCAGAGTACTTTTGGTGGGATGAAAAAAAAAAGAGAGGAAGAGGATGACCAGCTACAAAGTGGATAGCAAATAAACAATCAAGATCAATCTTGGCAGGGCCATAAAATTTAATCAGAACAGTAATGATCATAGCTATTCATCAAGAAAAAATACTGTCTTGGCACACTGATTACTTTCACAACATCTTAGAATTGCTGTTAAATATTATTCCATATGAGGGTTTTTTTGAGCACCCACTAAGTTTTTCCAATCCAGCTTCTTCTTTTTTTAAGAAAAAAGTTGTTCATTAGATAAATATTTCTTGCAATTTAATATCTGGCTGTAATTTTTTATGGCTTATTACAAATTTATCCCTATTCTCTATCCCAACCTTTTGTTAAAAGGCATCTATTGATGTTCCACCTGATTAATTCCTGAATATAGAATAAGGTTAATTTTCTAGCATTACAGACAGCCTACAATGTTGTAATCTTAATAAGTATCAGATACAGAATGAGAAAGCATTTACATAAGGACTGTGACTAAAATATGAAAAAATGAAAAAGTGGTTAAAAAAAGAAAATATATGTAGAGGGGAACAGAGGGAGGGGAAGGAGGGGAGGGGAGGAAACTTCTAGGCTTAGGTTATCTCTCCACTACAGATACACATTTTCTTGTCTCCAACCTTAGGGATAAAATATAGTACTTTATTAGGTGGCAGTGATAGCTAAAGAAAACAAAAATAAGATAGGAAAATATTATTACTCAAGTGATAAGCATAGAATTATAAGACTTCCTGGGTCTCATTCTGTAAATATTTTTTTTCAAACATTTCTTCAAAAACAAACATAAGAAAACAAAACTGAAGATTGTATCCTGATAATGTGCATGGCAAAACAATCTTTTTTCCAAAATTTAGCACTTGACAAAGAAAATTTTGGTATATTATTTTACTTCCATGAAATGTTGGACTTGGTAGTTCCTCTTGAAACTTCCTAGTCTCTGATGCTAGATTTCAATTATAATTATAGAGGCAGAACATCATCATTGCCTCTTGTTTCTAATCTTTAATCTTTCAGTATCTCAGGTTTAAAATCAGTGAACCATGAGATTTAATGAAATCATTCTTCCATGTACCATAAATTAAAAAGTTTTCTGTGTTTTGCACCCAGACATACATTTATTATTTTAAAATCACATTTAGAAATTTATGGATGTTCTTGTAATAGTTCAGTTTACAAATTTATAATGAGTTTACAGTTATTTCCCTCCCCCCAAGACTTTAATTCTGGTTTCATGAGAAATAACAATTCTCTTCTATGCTTCAAAATCTTTCTCAAATTTAAGAGTGTGAATTTTCATACTATTAAGATTTACATGGATCTCAGAGAGACCACTTTCCAGATGCATAAATCTACTATCCCTCTCTGTAGAGACTGACTGAAGTTTCACTTTCAAAGCTTGTTATTTTTTCTCCCTAGATAGTGATACATCAAGGGGTCAGTAAAACTATCTTATTCAGCAAAAACAGGGGAGACAGCCATCAGTCCTTCCTCCTTATCTAGGATTTTAATAGTATAACGTTTTCATTCAGTTTTTCTCCCTCTCTATCATCTGAAATTCTTGGCTCAAAATGATGGTGAGAGAGTCGCCTTTCTCACTGTGAAAACCTATTGTTAGAGTATTGCTTTTGTTCAGTTTTGAAAGCAACCTGTGAGAGTTTATAACAAGGTCTCAGATGATGCAAGACAGGGCAAGTAAGGGCCATTCTCTGGTGAAATCATAGAATTCTTTTTGAGGATGATAATGCATTTCTATTTCTGAAGCAACCATGCCAAAGCGAATACAACACCTCTGGTTCAGGAATCTATCAAAATTATAGCTTCCAATGTAATGTAATGGGATCAGTAGAAAAATTAATCTCACCTGAGTATTGAGTTTTACTTCATACCTTGAAGCACTTCCTGATCTCTGCTGAAGATAGGAATAGATAAGGAGACAGCTTAAAGTACAGCTTAAAGTATAGCAAAGCACATCTACCTTATTATTATTTTCTCTTTTACTTTCACATGGAATTCATAATGAGGTTCTGGAAAACACCTCCATTTCAACTTCTTTATACAAAAACTTAAGAAGCTTGGAAAGAAATGGAGTTTATCATTTTTATTTCTCCCTTTCTGAACTAAATCACCACATTTTCTTCAACACACATTATCCCAGTTTAATGCTGAAACTGAATGTTTCCATGGCAGTGATCCAAGGACATTACAGACAATAGAAAAGCTATTAATGAAGTGACCCTGCAAATTGTGATCAATCAGCTATAAAGATAAAATGGCAACCCACTAACAGCAATTGTCCCTAATCAAATGTCATGGGAGTTTGTCTGATGAGAGGTGGGTTTTCCCCATTTAGATCCAGGATGAATTGAAAAAAAATTCTGACCTGGAAGGAGGCTCCTCAAAGAGGCCAGGTTGAACCAAGGGTTTCCCTGAATGTCATATTCTTATTTTTCCCCTCTTCATTCTACTAGTATGGTTTATTAGCTGGCTGTCTTTTATCATTATTGCTCCACATATGACTTTCCTTGCAAAGTTGCTAAACAAAGTAGAAATACACAGCTCCCTTGGTTGCCCTTTTCATTGGCCTTGGTAGATTGAATACAAAAGAAAAAAATCCTGCTGAAATGTATTCATTTATTCATTTTTAGATTCTAGATTATTATAATTAAATAAGCCTGCTCAGTATGCAAAGTAAAACAAAGGTAAAAACATAAATAAAACCATACAATAAACTCATTGCCAGTAAAAAAATAAAAGTGCAGTAAAATAAATATTGATACAGCAACATTCGGGGGGGGGGAGCTGAGCAATGAACAAAACATTATTTTAGCACTGCAAGTTTGGGTACATAGGATAAAGAGTTGGAAGTCCATTCTTCTTCAGAGGTTCTGTAAAACTGACTTCTGGAGGAAGAAATGGCAGATATAAAGATATAAAGTATCTTCCAATATTTTTCACAACAGTTATAAATACAACTAGTTGAAAACCTGGCGTTGCCTGGGTATATATTTATAGGGGGAAAATGTTCGGACCAAATGTAATTTCTAATGTTGGATTTTCCCCCTTACCAGAAGGAGCCCCCTTGTAGAAAACCTTGTGAAGCCATTACTATGGCACCTTTACTGTGCTGTACAGTAGAAGTCATTTTACATTAGTACAGTAGAAGCCATTTTAAGGCACAACAGGCCGTATCTTAACAGAACACACACTTGAAAGGTGTAGGGGTGTCTTACCCCCACAGTATTTGTTTCCAGAGAGCAAGTCATCTGTGTACCAAGGCATTCCAGTGTTATGTTGGAACACACACACAGAGAAAGAGAGAGACAGACATTATATTTTAATCTCTCACTCTAAAGTGATTACTCTCTTCTTTCTATAATATATCCTGTCTAAATATCAAAGCCATAAATCACAAGTTCATTACTTCCATTTTATGCAACAATTACATAAGAAGTTTCCAGTCGCCAATAAACGTAGGTATAGCCTTTTCTCTAATCAAAGAAGTCAGTCCATCTCAGCAAGTTCTGTCAATTTTACCAACTATTCCTCCACAGAGGGTAAGGCTGAATCTTTCTATCTTTGTGCATGTAGTAATCTCACTAATCTGTAGTGAGATTACTATATGTTAATTTATGTTCCATGTCTTTTTTCCCTAACATTTTAAAACAAAAACAAAAAGTTCTGGTTTCAAGTGAATATTGATTTCTAAAATTCTCTGCATCAATGTACATACTTGAATCCAAATATTTTTAGCTTTTTTATGGGGCCACCAATCAGACTAAAGTGTCTCTTCATCTTGAGTTTCACTCTGTATTCACTCTGTATTCCGAATCCATTCCAGGTTCCCATAGATCCACAAGCTTTTTCTAGAAGTTTCCATTACTTCCCTTTCCCCCAGCTTTCTGAGGTTTGCATTAAACAACTTTTTCCCCCAGAAAGGAGAGAGGCTGAAGTGATCTCCATTTTCATCTGCAAATAAGCATTTATTCTCCTGCTTGAGATAAAGAATGTTGATTTGGGTCTGGCAAAGCAATGATTATACAGAGGGAGGTTCATGTAGGGCCTTCCATAAGGTTGACAATGACTGAAGGAGTTTGCTTCTAGGCTATTGCCATATGGCTGTCTACAAAATGTGGTGTCATCAGTACTATCTCCTTTCATAATGATCTAACAGGCTTATAAATCAAACCAAAGGTCCAACTTTACTATAAAATGAATGGCTTGAACTTCTACTACACAGAGAAATGAAGCATAAAACAACATATTGAATTGTTTTATGAGCTGAGTTAGGCTGCTTGCATTTTAATGAAAGTGAATAAATTATGATAAAAAGAATTATGAACTCCTCACTATCCATTTTCTCAAAGTAGAAGGGAAAAAAACCTCTTTTTTGATGTGATATCCTCTGTTATGGAAGACTATTGAAAGTGATAAGCTCCCTTGGTCTTTACATGCTATCCACAAGGAGGTAGTGGCCACGAGGCTTCACTCTTTTTCCAGCTGATGTGCAGTGGTAGCATTCAACATTTTTTACTATGGGTTCTGTGAGAATAGCTTGGTGGGCATGGTGTGGCTTGGTGAGTTTGGCAGGGGAAGGATACTGTAAAATCTCCATTACCTTCCAATCAGCTGAGATTCAGGAAGCAGATAATAGATCGGGGCATGGCCAGTCAGAAGTGGTATTTACTGGTTCTCCCAACTACTCAAAATTTCCACTACCGGTTCAAAATTTCCGCTACCGGTTCTCCAGAACTGGTCAAAACCTGCTGAATAACACCTCTGTTTACAGCCTGTGGATATTGGATTTGGGATATAAAACTCTGAACATTGTGAGGAACTTCCAGGTCTCCACATTGACAGCTTCCATGTTCTTCTTTAACCATATTACTAGTGGCAGGGTATCTGATGACTGGCTGGATATATGTATTGATGGTGTGGTCTTGTTCTTCCCATTGAGCTGGTTCTTCCGGTTCTGTCTTATCCTTTGATTGTACACAGATCTTCCTTGCTTTCTCACTGTAGTTTCATGTGACTGTGGGATACCATGGTATTAGTAACTAGTCTGTATGTCTGCTATCAGACTTCCTGGTAATTCCACTTCATCAGTCTTAATTACCTTCCCTCTCTAGACTACTATCTGGCCACACTTCTCCAAGCCAAGTGACCTTGTTAAGTTTTGACAAAATGACACAACTCTTGGTGTGGGATCTTGGAAGTGGGATCTGTCTGATCCATCTTCACGATGTCACTCTCCCATTGGGGCCTCAGGTCAGCTGACATATCCCATCAAACCAATCTGTTCCCCTATCGATCTCCGGATGCGCTTCAAGGTGCTATTGACCACCCATAAAGCCCTACATGGCAGTGGATCTGGATACTTGAGAGACCGCCTTCTGCCAATTACCTCCCTACGGCCTATAAGATCTCATAGGTTAGGCCTCCTCCGCATCCCATCGGCCAGCCAATGTCGGCTGGCAACCACAAGGAGGAGGGCCTTCTCAGTAGCGGCCCCGACCCTTTGGAACGAGCTCCCCGTAGAGATTCGTACCCTCTCCACCGTCCAGGCCTTCCGCACAGCCTTGAAGAACTGGCTCGCCCGTCAGGCCTGGGGATAAGGACCATTACCCCGCCCGAATGTTGTATGCATGTTGTGTATCATTTTTATTATGTGTTGTTGTCTTAGTACTGTATTGTATTGTATTCCCCTCTCCCTGGTTTCTGTGAGCCGCCCTGAGTCCCCTCAGGGAAAAGGGCGGCCTACAAATAAAATCAATTCAATTAAAATCAATTCAATTCAATTCAATTCAAACCCTTTTGCAAAGCCAAAAGAGTGATCTCACCTTGGGATGCAAGTAACATGTGGGGGGGGGGGGGTTGCCCAATGACTCTTACTAGTAAGTTATTTGAACATTGATTTCTCATCAATTTAACATTAGTTTCCCTTATCAAAGGCAGTTCTCTCTCTCTCTCTCTCTCTCTCTCTCTCTCTCTCTCTCTCTCTCTCTCTCTCTCTCTCTCTCTCTCATTTTGCAATTTTAAAAAGATGAGAAAGAAATGCTGAAACTGGGAGTGTATGTATATGTTTGCGAAAACTGTTCTTGTGCAAAATAACAAATCTGACTTAAGCTTGGGTTCTGTGAGCTATCAGTTAGCAACGTAATAACAATCTGTTCCCCTATTGTTTGATTACTACAACAACAGAACAACAAAGGTACCATAAGGGATTTTTTTTAAAAAAAATGAAAGGATGTGTTTTAGTGTCAACAGAGAGAAAGAAAAAAGGAAGCGGAAAGGCATTTATATTTGCAAACATCTGGTAAATAAAAAGTATGTAGACTTGTGGGAAGAAACAATCCTTGAAGTGAAAGGGAAGGCTTTGGGAGATTAGTTCACACAGGGCCAGACAGAAAAATTACATAGAGCAAGAAGCATGGAACAATTAGCCAAGCCTTGCAGTGGTCATAATTTGCAAGCTACTGCCAACGAGAAATTTCTAAAGTTGACTGAAGAATAGAAAGGATGAGCATGGAAGACCAGCAGAGTAGGCTGCAGTGGAAAATTATCCTTGGTTTCACAACATTGCATAAAAGCTTTCAGGCTAGCAAGGCTGGAAAAGCTTCTGCCTGAAGCTCTGAAGAGGCATGTACTATAAGGCAGCACCCACAGAAGTAGGCAACAAAGCAATTGTATAACGTAAAGGGAACTTCTTTTCTTATTTGCATGCAGTATTATTCTGAAAACCATATTAAGATGGGGGCTTATCCAAAGTGCAGCCCTAGTTATGTATATACATTTTACAGTATATAGATGGGTTTATTTTAATTCCAGAATATTACTAAATTATCCTTGTTTGCTGATTTCTTTTATGCTAGTTTTCATTAACAATTTCAAGAAGAGAATAAATAATTAAACATCCCTTAATAAATTATTTTTAAAGCTTCAATGTTTTGAAAAATCAATATCTATTTTGTTCTAGAAATTTAGTTCATTATACAAAAGCTAATGTACTGTCTATTTCATTTAGACCAGGGGTCTCCAAAGTTGGCAACTTTAAGATTTGTGGACCTCAACTGCCAGAATTCTTTAACTAACCATACTGGCTGAAGAATTCAGAGAGTTGAAATCCACAAGTCTTAAAGTTGCCATGTTTTGAGACACTTCATTCAGACAATGTTTTATGCACTACATTTACTTTGTGGAAAGACATGTTGTTCCATAGATAAGGAGGGTTTGCATTTAATAGTTGTGGGTTCTCTATCCCTAGATATTTTTTTAAGAAGAGGTTGGACAACCACCATTGAAAGATGTAAGCTAATTGGTTTTCAGCCACACTGTAGAAAATTGAGCTAGATGAGCATTGTGGTTGCTTCCAGGTGCACAATACTATGATTCCATAAAAAATTTTCATTAGTACTGTCAGGCTTCCAAGCAACAAAAGAAGACTTGGAGGCTTGAAGTTCCTCAACATTCCATTTTATTAGAGATGTAATATTAGCACATCTGGGAAAACCTGAATCTGAAAACTTTCAGGTTTTCCCCACCCAAATGAAAGTCCAAGCCCAGCACCGCATGTCAATCACATGGCCCAATCAGTCACCATCCCAACTGGAGTTGCCTTTTAGTCACACCCTTCCAGGAACAGGGCAAGATGTCCTTGACTCTCTGAGAAAGGAACACTATTTTGACTATATATCTCCCATACTCCATATAATGTCTCCTCCCATTTCCCACAGCAATAAATGTGGCCGGCCGGAAGGCCCAATGCAAAAGATGGCTTCCAGGCCTGACAGGTACTTTTTAAAATTTAACCAGCATGTTGCTGATGTATTTTTCCCTTGAATAAACAGACATAAATTAAGCCATTGAATGATTCAAATATAATATTGCTGAGTCTTCTCTCTACTCATATTACTCAAACAGAAAAAAACTTAAATATCAGCTGAACCAGTGTAATTTAGCAATCACCACACTGGTGAAAATACTAATTACCTTCATCCCAAATGAATAAACAAAATGTGATTCTTCAGTTCTGACCTACAGTATTTCTAATATGCTCTTCATGGCATTGGGTTGATAATAGCATGAGGTATAAAACTTCAGAAAGTGCTTATGAAGTAATCGAACCATCTCATTTGCACCAATCTACCATGGAAACAGATTCAGTTATTAAAAAGACTTTGGCAAAGCAAGCAATTAGAATGCTATGGTAATTAGTATGAATGAAAGGAGAAGACTAGGAAGTATACTGTGCATTAGAATTATTGAATAAATAATAATAATTAACAAGAAACATGCTTGAGAACCAAAACATGTTGACACATATACTAATTTATTTCTTTATTCATTCAATTTTATAGGCTCCAACTCAACTAAGTGACTCTAGGTAGCTTACAATTCTAAAATCCTAAAACTATTTAAAAGACATTCATTCTTCATGTTAAAACCAAAATCCTTAGCCCATTTTGTCATACATTCTTTCATCTGAATTCTTGTTTCAAATTTCAACAGCAGTTTATATATTTTAGCAATTACATGTTCATCATCAGTCCCAGATTCTGCCAACCTAGCAGTTCAAAAGTATGTAAAAATGCAAGTAGAAAAATAGGGTCCACTTTGGTGGGAATGTAATAGCGCTCCATGTACCTTCGGCGTATAGTCATGCTGGCCACATAAGAGACGTCTTCGGACATCCCTAGCTCTTCAACTTTGAAACGGAGATGACCACCACCTCTTAGAGTTGGGAACTCTATGTGTGAAGGGAACATTTACCTTTACCCATATCCATAAATGCCCAGATACATATTTTTGCATTCATTTCTACAAAGAGATGCAAATGGTACAGACATTTCAAGAATAGCAGAACCTTACAGTTATGAACCGTTGCTTCCTCATGGAAATTTCCTGAAGGAACATCCTACTAATTTTCTTGGTGTACATATATACACTTTGTATAATAGCTTTGTATGAATGTATTCATATACTGTTTATTTGCATTACTTTTTATCATGTGTCTTCGAATTTTATCTCTTATATCCATGGTTGCATTAAATTCTTAGAGTCTTTTGTTTACTATGGTGAGGGCATTCCTTATTTTGCAGAGATTGTTTCTGCAATATATAATACAATAATAGAATGCTCTAAAGTATTGTTCTTAATTTTCCATTCCCACAAGATAAACAATGTTCCAGAGCATTATTTAACATTATACTCTGGGACAATGCATTTGAATTAATGAAACATACATGCACATTTTATAATCCAGTGCTCAGTGCACAAGTAATAACTTTAAATGAATGACTGAAATTATCTTAGTTCATTACAGAAAAGTTTCACAATGGTCTAAATAAGAAACATATGAGAAGTTTATTTTTTCTAGGGTCATTAAAAGAAGATTGAGGCAGTTCTGTTAGTCCATGGTGGAGAAGATAAAAAGTCCTAATTTATACTCAGCCATAATGTCACACCAAAGTTGTTGTTATTATTAGAGTGGTCAGATGATCCACCAGAAATCTAGAGTGGATTTGGCATTTTTGTTCATTTATTGAATCCTTATTTATAATGGTTGCATATGTTTACACTAAAACTTG
Organism: Thamnophis elegans; assembly: GCF_009769535.1. NCBI lineage: Eukaryota > Metazoa > Chordata > Lepidosauria > Squamata > Natricidae > Thamnophis > Thamnophis elegans. Next base: position 94,927,853 of record NC_045543.1, read on the forward strand.
AATTTTTGTCCTCTACTTCTACACAAGTACATGAGATAAGCAGATGTTATTTGATGATATTACACGTATTGTCACAAGATGTAAGCTGTTCCAAATAAAACTGCCTTTTGCAATTGACTGATGAGACAAAATGATTGTGTCTGTGCCAATGATGTTTGAGTGTAGCTCCAAATATTTCAGGATTTTATCCAAGGTGGCTATTACTATTAATAGTGTATTTGCTTTCTTTTGCCATAGTTATTTTATTTCTATATCCAAGTCTTCATATTTTGTGATGTTCTCTAGTTCTTTCTTTACCCTTCTGCTCTCACCAGATGCTGCAACATCCACTGCAGAAAATCCTCAACTTACAATTGGTTGTTTAATGACTATTCAAAGTTACAATGGACCTCTCCAGAGCTACAGTACATATGACCTGTTTTTTTATTTATAATAGCAACATGAACACCTGTGATTATGTGATTACACTATAGGTACTTGGCAACTGGCTCATCATGATGTCCTCTGTAGTGTCCTGTGGTCACATGACTCTGATTTGTGACTTTTTTGCTTGTTTTCTTCTTTTACTTCTGGTTTCTGGCAAAAAGACTCAATAGCGAAAACAGATTCATTTAACAATTGCTGTATTTCCTTAACGACAACTGCATTCATTTAACAACTATCATAACAACAATTGTAACTTTGAATCTGCTCATGTAATATCTCAGCTTACCATTGCAATGACTTTTGACCATCATTCTGAACTCAATTATGGTTGTACGTAGTATCCAGATATTTTTGTTTTTCATAACAATAATTGTTAAATGTAGGGTGTTACATGGCAGGTGCTTAACTGAATTATAAATCCCTAGAATCGTTTAACTTTTTCATTTGTTATTACTTTGCCCATTTTATGCTCTGTAGGCAAATGCTATTTCTTGCAGATGTTCCAATGGATTATTGTTGCTACTTCATCATGCCAATCTTGCAGCAACTAACTAGGTAATCCATGTTTCCTCAGCTTCTTTGCAGAAGTGGCATTTGCTGTCTGTTGCTATTTTTTCCATTCTGACCTTGAATGCATTTGTTTTTAAGGTTTGGTCTTGAGCAACCAACATTAGTTCCTCTGTCTCTTTCTTCAACTTTCCTACTCTTAGCCATTGTCAAGTCCTGTTGTTACCTGCTGCTGGTTTGCCTGAGTTTTTAAAAACGTATTAGTCTTGTAATACTTAAACTTGACATGTCTCTTTTCTAGTCTTCATTTGTCTTTCTTGTAGGCCAGTTCAGTCTCTTTACTGCTCAGTAACCCTTTATGGTAAACTAGCTTCAATGCTTCTTCAAAGGCTGTGGAGTGGGCTGTGTGGAGAGGGTTTCCTCTTTTAAATACTTGGGAGTACTTATTAATCAAGATCTCACCTGGAAAAACAACACGTTTCTGGTGATTGGAAAGGCCCAACAGAGACTTCATTTCCTTAGAGTCCTGCAAAAAAAATCAGTTGGAACAACAGCTGATGACCTCTTTCTATCGGTCCATTATAGAAAGTGTCCTCACATATTGTATTACAGTATGGACTGCTGGTTTAACAGCTGCAGACAGGAAGGCACTACAGAGAGTGATCAATTCCGTGGCACGACAAAACCGCACTCGACTAAAGCGTGCCCGATTAAACCACGTCGCTGACGTCATCAACAGGGCGACAACAGCAAGCGCGGAGAAAGAAGGGCGCTTTAAATAGCGCTTTGAAAGCAAGCCGATTCAAGTTAAGGTAAGGGTTAGGGTTAGGGTTAGGGTTAGGGTTAGGGTTAGGGTTAGGGTTAGGGTTAGGTTAAGGGTTAGGGTTAGGTTAAGGGTTAGGTTAAGGGTTAGGGTTAGGGTTAGGGTTAGGGTTAGGGTTAGGGTTAGGGTTAGGGTTAGGGTTAGGTTAAGGGTTAGGGTTAGGGTTAGGGTTAGGTTAAGGGTTAGGGTTAGGTTTAGGGTTAGGTTAAGGGTTAGGATTAGGTTTAGCGTTAGGTTAAGGGTTAGGTTTAGGGTTAGGTTTAGGGTTAGGTTTAGCGTTAGGTTAAGGGTTAGGTTTAGGGTTAGGTTTAGGGTTAGGTTAAGTGTTAGGTTTAGGATTAGGTTTAGGGGGGTTAGGTTTAGGTTTAGGGGTTAATTTTAGGTTTAGCGTTTACAGAGTGCTTTTTTCTCTGCGCTGTTGTCACGCTGTGATGACGTCAGCTACGCGGTTTCGTCGAGCGCCCTTTAGTCGAACGCGGTTTTGTGGTGGAACCGATCAATTCGGCACAAGAAACCATTGGTTGCCCTCTGACACTACTGGATGACATTGCCAGATCTCGCTGCTTTAGCAGAGTAAGGAAGATACTCAGAAATGATTCACACCCTGCTCAGTGTCTCTTTGCACTTCTACCATCAGGCAGAAGACATCAAAGTATAGCCAGCCGAACAAACAGGTTTAAAGAGAGTTTCTATCCTTGGGCTGTGAGACTTAAATACAACCACAATCACTCCATGCACACGCTAGTTTTTTTTCCTTTTTTCGTTTCTGTTATAATTTTGCACCAGTTAAAACCAATTTTGTTGTATTTAAGTACAATGACAATAAAGATTATACTTATAGTTATAAATATATTTCCTATGCCTGGTTTTCTTCTTCAGCTGTCTGTACTTGCAACATCCATGTATACCTGGTGCTCCTTGGTAAACAAAATCTGCCAACCTTGCTGTTTGGATAAAAGGAATGATTCACTGAGATTATTTTTTTGGTCCTCCTATTCAGATTTTCAGTTCTGCTTGAATCCAGTCCACCATGCCCCCTTTGTATCCAATGACTGGAGTTGATGATGTGTTAATTGCCTTAATAATATTTCCTCCACTGAGTTTGGATTTTAAGATCTTCACTCTCACAATATATTTACTTTAACCTTCCTTACTTCAATGTGCTTGAGGTTGTCAGACTGAATGATGCCCAGGTATTTGTAGTGATTGTCTTTTTCCAGATCCTCAATATTTGGATTGTTATTTTATTATTCCTTCTGTAGCATTTACCAGAGCAATTTACCAATTTAAAAGACAGTCCAAAAGACAGTGAATGAGGAGCAAAACTTTTTCAAGGAAAAAAAACCAAGTCCAATTGTCTTTTGGAAAAACACCTTTGGGACAACCATGACCTTGATGACTGAGAATCTCCATAGACAATTTAAAAGACAGCAATTAGAAAATGTCACTCAATTTAACATTGAAATGAGTAAAAAATAGCAATGATATGCAAATATTTACATTCTCTTGAACTCCTCATCAAATTAGGTGATGAGAAAACAAACAAAATTAGCAAAAATAGGAAAATATTGTATAAAGGCAAACTTTGGAAAATTACAGCGTTAACATAAAGTAATCCACTGCTGCCATCATTTTGTTTATGATATGATCAGGGCATCTTCTGAAATGAAGTATGTATTTCTTGTTTTGACTTAGTTATTTTTTTTTCATTATCTAAATCCCTCACACTTTTTGATGTAAGATAGTACATGCATGACAAGAACACCTACACATTTTTCTTATATAGCATACTTTTATGTAACACAGTTTACCCAGTTTAGGGCACTTGGGTTAATTGACAGAGATTGTTAATTACTGCAACAGCTGCATTATTCTGGGTTTAACATTAAAAAAGAACAAGATATACCGAGTACCCAAACAAAACTAGTCTTTCTCAACCATACTCCTTTTAAAATGTGCAGATTTCATCTCCCAGAATTCCCCAGCTAGCATTATTGACTTTTGTTTTTCAGGGAAATGAACACAGCTGAATAGTCAGTGATACTTCAAAAATTAGCATATTACAAATAATAGTGATTATGGTTATTCTCTGTGATTTTCATGTATACCATTTCTAAATCTGGAAACTCTATAAGTTGTATACTAATACTACTATTACTACTAGTAAGTTATAAAATTAAATACTACATAACCTTAAATATTTTTATTTTGTTTTCTATCTGGAATCTCTGTATTTACTGTATGAGGAAGTTATGAAATTAAGTACTATGCAATCATAAATATTTTTATTTTGGTTTCCTAGTTTTACACACACATACACACATTAAGATTTTCTTTATCCTCTATGGTCATGAAGTTCAGGTGGAGATTCATCTGATGTACTTAGAAATACTTTCTTTTATAAAACAAAACAAAATGAAAACAAAATCGCTTGTCAGAAATAGTAAAAAAATAAGTCACTTAATTCAGAATAAATATGTGCAAGTCTAGCTTCATAGCTATACATTACAAAGACATTTATGCTTTGTCCAACATTCACTGTGTGATTAACCAGAGTGAATTTAGTATATTATTGACAGTTTCTGTTTCATAACAGAAGATGTTCCTCATGCACTTTCTCTCTTTTTAATCTAAAGTTTTTGTCAGCAATCATCAGGAAAGTATTATTTGCATAGGTGGAAATATTTAAGCCTCCTTTTGCAGGGATCTGTGTTTCTACTCTTTTCATAGACTGAATTCTGTGCATGTTTCTCAACTTACAGTTGGAGCCAGAAAGCATGGTTTTCCTATTACGTTTCTGATTACCATTGCTATGCTTTTTGGCTTCTTTGAATACAATCCTTGACTGATTTGCATAACTTGTACGTTGTCATCATAATGGGCCAGTGATGATCGGCAAATATTGCAGTTAAATGTCCCAAAGGTGCTTTTTCAAGAGGCAACTGGTCCAGTTGCCTTTGGGACAACCATGACCTGGATGAGAATCTCCATAGACATGTACTTAAATATCAATGAAAGAATTAAAATTAGCATTCTCTAAAATGAGACTCAAAATGTGTTGGCATAATTTCTGAGAAGGGTTCAACAATTCTAATATCTTCCAGATAAATTGAGAATGTCATTTGCACTATTCAATCCAATTGTGACTTAAGCTAAAATACCTTACAGAAATCCAGATGATATTCAAGTGAGCATGATCTAGAAAACAGAATGTTTGTACCTTTCTGCCCACCTGTTCAGGCTTGTCCATAATTGTCAATGCAGACTTCAGAAATGTTATACAGCAGTAAATCAGAACAAGATATCTGGGCATAAGATCTCATACCTGCCATTCTTCCACACTAGACAAGAGTACATAATTTCTTTTACTAAAGGTAGTATAAGTACTCAAGATATACTTATCCCAGTCTGAAGTCTGTCTCTTTACTGCCATCCACAATTTGCATTTTAAGATGTATACCTGATAGGATATATGTGGTATAATTAAAATTCACTCTATAAAGGCATTGGTTCATTTTAAAAGAGACAACATTCATTGATTTGTAGTTTCACAGCTTATTTTGTTTATTGTGTTTATATCATATGACGAAATAATTTAAAGTAATTTGTTTTATGCTGAGCTAGTTCAGTGACTGGTTATATACTATAAGTTTAAGTTTACAATGATGGTTCCAAGAAAATGATTCTTGTTTCCTAACTCAAAACTAGGAGCAATATATAAAATGCCAAGTTTTGAGAGACTTCATGAATTTAAATAAACATATGTGTATGTCTGCTCACCCTGGCTAATAGCTAGAATATGCTGGCTATAGTGCTGCAACTATCTCCTTGAAGCCTCCTGGGTATGCACTGAGAGACATCATGGGGCTTCAGAGAGTTACTTAAACTGTCCACAAGACACTGAAATTGCACAATTTTGGAAACTTCTTGGAATATTCCAATAGGCTTTGAAATCACTGCCTTTGGCATACATGACAACACCACCTACTGCCTACATTATGTCTCCAGGTTTTGGAGCTCCTTTGGCATATAAAGATGTCTCAGATTTTAGAATGGGCATATATATTCCTAGTGTTTTATTTTTTGCAGCTGTGATACCTTAGAGCCTATTTGATACATGCTACATCTGTTGGATCTTGGAAACACCTTGTTTTGAAGGAAAGCCAGAGAAAAAAATTCCAGAGTGTAAGCCACTGCCTGTGTCTTGTAATCTACATGGCGCATGCATGTCTTTCGGAATAGATATCTTCAGTGAACATTCCCAAAGCCACTACCTTGGAAGTACTTTGGCCAGGACTAAATAGAAGTCTAAGAGGAGCTTTTTCTTTCAAACTGAACTGATCCGTTGAAGCAAACCTGTATCTCTTTGTACAGGATATAGATAGATAGATAGATAGATAGATAGATAGATAGATAGATAGATAGATAGATAGATAGGTAGGTAGGTAGGTAGGTAGGTAGGTAGGTAGGTAGGTAGGTAGGTAGGTAGGTAGGTAGAGATAGATAGAGATAGAGATAGAGATAGAGATAGAGATAGAGATAGAGATAGATAGATAGATAGATAGATAGATAGATAGATAGATGATAGATAGATAGATAGATAGATAGATAGATAGATAGATAGATAGATAGATAGATAGATAGAGCAATTGTGCTGATAAATAAGCTATTTAGCTCTCATCAGCTAGCCATACCCTTACTGGGAATCAAACCTGGGCTATATTACACATTAGACAGTTATATTAGCCACTAAGCCTATATATCTACTATTTATATGCCTAGGATTGGTTATGTACATTAAGTTGATCCAATTTAATCACTATGCTATAACTGCAAATAGCAAGGAACCCATATTTTTTCCAGTAACATAATTAGATTTACATTGTATAAACAGCTTAAATAGAACTGAATAAGTAAGCTAGTTCACTACAGATTAGTGTTGCTAGGTGATAAGAGATGGGTGTTTGTCATGGTCACAACATTCTCTGTCTGTCCTTACCACTCGAACTGAACTAGACAGAAAAACCTGCAAACATTTTTTTTTCTGAATAAGAAAACAACATAACTCTTTATCAATGCAGATACTCAAAAATCCTAGAAACAGAATTCAACACAAACAGATGTAAGTGGCTATCTAACGATTGATAGAGGGCATGAAAAATAGCAATTGAAAATATTTTTTGCAGGTTTCAGTTCAGGAACAATGATGCATGCATGACCACTTTACAACTCCCACGCATGTGGCAAAAAGCATATTAGAAGCTGGAGAAGCCTGTACAGTATTTGGGAAAAACTAGAAAGAATAGAACAAGGGATGTTTCCCATCTCTGCAAAGTAGCCACCTAAATGCAAATCTTGTAGGCAGACAGGATAACAGTGCTTGAACCAACAGGCACAGGAACATGCTCCTTTGAAAGGAGAATACGAAAACTTGCTTTGTTCTACTTTGCAGGGACAAATACCCACCACAGAATCCATTTTACAAGTGCTTGTCTTAGTGGCCTGCTTGCAAAATTATTTTGGCAAAATTATTTTGGCCAGTGGGATTGGCCTACCCAACTCACTCTAGCAAAAGTAGATTGCTGTGAACCCTGCCAATTGAGGAATTTCAGCTGGTGGGATCTAGGAAAAGAGCTTTTTCTGCTATGGCCCAAGCCCCTTGGAACATCTAGCTGTTGTAGATGAGACCCATGCCCACTCTATTGTCTTCCAGAAGGGCTTCAAAACCTGGACCTATCCATTGTCTCATGGCCCCATTGGGTGGTGCTTTATGTTGGGGAAGACTGGTGGAATAACAGAAAAGATCCCATCTCCTCATCGCTTATATACTTGGTTCCTGTTAATATTAATGTTTTGTGTTTGCAAATTGCCCAATATTGCTTCAAATAATGACAAGGATGACATATAAATGTATTAAATAAATAACTTTTTTTGTCAAAAAGTCACTTATTCCATGAATGATTTTATGGATATGAGCCACAGTGGCGCAATGGTTAGAGTGCAGTACTGCAGGTTACTTCTGCTGCCTGCCAGCTGCCTTCAATTTGGCAGTTCAAATCCTACCAGGTCAACTATCTAGGTTGACTCACCCTTCCATCCTTTCAAGGTGGGTAAAATGAGGACCCAGTTTGGGGGGGGGGGCAATATGCTGACTCTGTAAAGAGGGTTGTAAAGCCCTTAAAGAGGGCTGTAAAGCACTGTAAAGCAATATATAAGTGCTATTGCTATTTCACCATAATAAATAAGGTTCTCCTGAAGAACAGAAATATTGACCTGCTAATACAGTGTGGATCCCATATGACACTATGGGCCATATATTTATATTATAGTTAAACAATATGTAAATTTAAGCTAATGCCAGTATTTTTTCTTAAAATATACATTTGTATAGTCCAGTTCTATAAATTGTTTTGCATTAAATAATTCCTTCTGTTGGACTTGTGTATTCTTGGCAAAATCATAATCTCTATGTCATTTGATTGGGTGACCCCTAGGACTAACATGAATGAATGATGAGAAAGTAAATCTAGTGCAAATAATGCAAAAATACTTAATTTGTAGACTTTCTGATCTGATAATATCTTTTGGAGATGCAACTCTAGAAGCATCTACTTTATTTTTTTTTTGGCTGTATTTGCCATTGGACTATTAAAGTAGTGACAGCAATAAGAAACAAGCTATTTTTCCTTCCTTCTTTGTTCTATTTTCCCCTGATTGAAAGGAATGGTGCTCTTAAGTTCTCCTCTCTTGTTTGTTTCCAGCTAGAAGAATAAAACACTGCATTTTTTCCTTACCTTTGTTTTATCCCCATCATAAGTACAGAAAACTCACAGGTATAGACTTCCTTGATAAATGTTGTCTTTTTGAATCTTAGGATTTTTCTCTAGATAGTCCTCATGCCTTTTTCAGACTAAGTGTACGCATACCATCTTGATTTACAAGTGGTTTGCTGATGAATAATACTGCAGTAGGTTACAAGGGAAGCAGGCAGCTGGATGTGCTAGCACCACACAAATGTTTTGGAAAATACAAGGAAATGAAGCCTTGCCTGGCAGCCAGACAATTCAACAATTTATTTTTATGTATTTAATAATCTGTATATATACACTGTCCACCTGTCAAGAATCAGTTCTATATGTTAAATTCTGGTTAATAAAATCGATTGCTCAAGTCTATACACAAGAATTTAGTCAACACTAAACTAACAACACTAAACTGGCACTAGATAAGAATCAATGGACTTTGGAGGGAGCACTGTTCTTGGGAAATTTGTGGACACATAATGATTTTAGGCTGAGTCCTCTCTTGACTCCTCATCCTGGTTCTGCCTCCTCTTCTCCTACCTCATCTTATTATTAAAGTGACTCTAAGCAATTTGCAAGTAAAAATACTCCACAAAATTGATACAAAAATGCACAAAGTTTAAAACACAAAATCAAATTAAAATGATGGAGGGAGCCACCAGACTCTCCCAGGATTGCACATAAATATTTTAATCCATGAATCAAATGTATCATGGATTCAGGAAGCAAACATAATCCAAAAGTAAAGAATCTGAGAAGTTAGTCACCCAGGTGAAGTTAATCAGGAGCAGAGCAGAAAAAAGACATAACCAGACAGATCTGAAATTGGTAGCTATTCCCAGAAAAAGACTGGCAGCTGGCAGATGCTCCTATGAGGGCCAGATGAGGTTACCTTAATTATGACAATTGATGTTTTCGCTTCTTGGGAGCCAACCACTGGTGGGATTCATTTACCTTCCATACTGGTTTGCAAATGTACACACCACGTCTGCGCATGAATGCTGTCTTTTGTCCATGCGCAATGCACAGTTGGGGTGGGTGGGCATAGCATCCCGCAGCCACTGCTACAGGTTTGCCCGAACCAGAGAGAACTGGCTGAATAATACCTCTGGAGCCAACAAGAATATTTTTGCTTGATCCTACAAAGCTGTTGGCATATCCTGGGTCTTTGCATTCTTCACTTGTCTTCTGCCCCAGTTCCTGGTGCAACCTCTTATTAGTTGCCCTGTGATAGCTGATTGTCTTCTGCCTTTTGAAAATAACAACCAGATGGGTCAGGTCCTTCAGCCTTTGTTTCTGAGAAGTTAAGGTAGCTCCTAATATCGAATCATAATCGTACCTGAATGGTTGCTCTTTGAAATATAGTCCTCAATGAGTGAATTGGAGAACTCCATAATTACCCACAGTTCGGGGCTATTTTGGTCTACTGATGCTAAAGTTCACCGGAGCCTAGAATTGCAACAGACCACTTCCACCTGACACTTGAATTTTTACTAGCACAAGCAAAGTTAAAACAAAAAGGGAAAGGCTGTCATTGCCGATAAGTATAAAAGCGTAACTTTAACCAAGTGGATAATGCATCATTAAGAATTATAATTAAATACTACTACTTCCATGTTGGAAGCACTGAAATCAGAGGTGGGTTGCTCCTGGTTCGGCATGCTTCTGTGATGAAAGGATTTGACGGTGATATCACAGTTGCTGTTAAATGAAACATGTCAGTGCAAACTGTGCAACATTGAGGAAAGCTATCATAACTCAGCAACCACTTTGCAATTTTTCACAAAACCTATCAAAAGGATTTGCAGCATCCCCAACATCAAATAATAATGGATCCAGCCTGTTTTTAAATTAACAAATAAACCTAGCTTGAATCAGTGCACTATATTTTCAAGAATAGATGTAATCTCTGCACTATAGTAATGGGTAACATCATACTAGCCACATGTATTAAAGAAATTGATTTACCATTGACTGAAACTATAATTCTTACCATTTTTAGAAAATACTATATAGCATTTACCTTATTGAAACCAAGAGTCAAAAGTTGTGTGTGTGTGTGTGTGTATACATACATACACACAAACACATACACACGGACACTGCATTGCAAATAAGAGATAAGAACAGAACATGCTTTTTGTGACAGTAAGCTAGAAAACCATTAGTGTAAGAAACATCCTCCACATTCATAGATGTGATCATATAGTAACTTCCTGAAGAGAAAGATTAGTAACTTGGTTCTGTGATAAATGTAGTTTCACATTATCTCTTTTTTTTAAAAAAAAACCCTCATCTCTGTATCAGCATTTGACACTATAAAATTTAGAGTACTTTTAAACCAATGATTGGTTAATCTATTTTCTTGTCAAGGTTTTTCAGAAGTGTTTTTCCATTGCCTCCTTCCTAAGCCTGAGAGAAAGTGACTGGCTCATCTATCTGAGTGTTCCTAGTCAGGAGTAGAATTCACATTCTTCTGGTTTCTAGCATGATGCCTGAACCCTTACTGCTCTCAGGGATGAATATCACTCAGTTAAATCTTATGCATCTAATACTATGAAATCTTACAAATCCAAGAATATAACTTGAGGGGGTGGGTGATTTTTTTAATCTAAAAAGGGATCTAAAGTTAAATTAAGATCCACTCTAATCACATTATTCACTGACCTAAGGTAAAGGTAAACATTGCCCTCGCACAAATGTGCTAATCGTTTCCAGCTCTAGGGGGCGGTGCTCATCTCCATTTCAAAACTGAAGAGCCAGCACTGTCCAAAGATGTCTCCGTGCTCATGTGGCCAGCATGACTAAATGCCGAAGGCGCATGGAATGCTGTTACCTTCTCACCAAAGGTGGTTCCTATTTTTTCTACTTGCATTTTTACATGCTTTCGAACTGCTGGGTTGGTAGAAGCTGAGACAAGTAATAGGAGCTCACTTACGCAGTGCAAGGAATTTGAACTGCCAAACTGCCAACCTTTCTGATCAACAAGCTCAGCATCTTAGCCGCTGAGCCAACTGACGGTCAACTGACCCAATCGAAAACAATTAGGATACGAGTTTTACAGACTCAGTAGTTACTGTAAATTATCCACACCTTCAGCCTAACAATGTTCCATCTTCAGGTGACATTTTTGAAAATCTACTAATCAAAATTGCAACACATCTTGAATATTTACAATTATGGCTTACATAGTCTTTCAGCCCAAGCTTTCTACAAACTGTTTATTCCTTGGAAGGTTGACTCAGACTTTCATCCTTCCAAGGTCAGTAAAATGAGGAACCAAATTGTTGGGGGCAACATGCTGATTCCGTAAACCACTTAGAGAGGGCTGTAAAACACTGTTGAAGTGGTATATAAGTCTAAATGATTATATTTTTTAATGGTAAAAATAATTACATTTGCAATCTTGCCTGAAAAAGTCACAATTACGTAGAGCATATTTTAACTGTCCCTATACAATTCATAATAATTGATGGTAGTGTTAATAGAAAGAGTACAATAGGTCTTATTTTTGTTAAATGAGCTGTTTAAGTACATTTATTATTTCTAGGTCCAGATAAAAAGAGGAAGAAAAGAATGAGAGAAAGGAGAAGGGTGAATCACAATTGTAAAAAGGAGTTTGTATGAGGTTAACAGTCTAAATGAAATCTGAATACAGATTAGCAGATTATTTTATTGGTGAGAACAATAGCAAAGCAAGGACATTTTTCAATCCCCTGAAAATATTTCTGCAGGATTGGAAATAATAAGAAGGATCTCCCCCATTATAACTTTCCCATTCTAAGTGATTATGTATCTATATTCCTAACAACTTTGTCTGACACCAAATTCCAAGTTGAAGGACATTATTGAGGACAAAGGCTAATGCCATTTGTGCTTCTCGTGACATGACGTTGTCTCTTTCAGCTTCCTTTTTAAAAAAGAAAATTCCCATTTGTAAATTTAATGATATTGTCATACTAGTTATAAATCAACATAGAATAAATTGATTAAATACATAAATAGTCTCATGAATTGCAGTGCCTCAAATTCAATGCTACATCATGGTTGACATGAACATTTATCAGGAATGTCCAGTCAAAATGAAATAACTTTATTGTCTAATTATTTAAGTGCTGGTGAGTTAAGCACATGCATATAGTTCCTGCTGGCATCATTATTAATGCAGCACTTAAAAGGAAATTTTGGCTGGGTCATACTTATTGTTTTAGAAGGTCTTATTTAGTCTGGCAGATAAAATCCAAGCTGCATTTTATCACATACACACATTCATTCTTGACTTAAAGAATTTATTCTATTATCTGTAAATGAAACTAGACAACCCATGACCAGTTGGTTATCCTTTCAGACATATTTAATTGCATACACAGAAACACCATAGGCAGATTGCTATGAGGTGGGGGTGGGGTGGGGGGTGGATTTAAAATTAAAGAAAATGTAATTTTATTGAAAAAGAAAAATCTATTGCAAGACAAATATCCATGACAAAAGACAAAAGATGTTTTGTACTACAACACTTGTAATGATTGTCATTATTTAAGAAAAAGGTTTTAGTTTTTTTCTATTGGCTTAAAGCAATGTACAGCTGACCATGTTTTAATACCAGTTTCTTCAAATAAATCAACACATTCTCCATGATTTGTCCTTACTATATGCTTTATGTATTGTGAGAGCAAAGTGTGACTGTATTGAAAACGGTGTCCATTGAAGTGGGACATGTTCTATTTCTGATAAATTGAGTGTAATTCTTGGAATCATGACAATGTCATTTTTGAACAAATCAATGTTTATCATCCGTCTACTCTTGGTGTCTCACAGCCTACCCTATCTTGTCAGAAGGCATCCCAATCATTCTCTTGTCCTTCTTCTTTCCACATATAATATAGGCATGCACCATTTCCCTTCCCTTCATGGTTCTTATGAGGGCCTCAGTAAAAGCTCCTCCTTCTCTTTCTCCTTCTCCTCCTCTGCTGACCTATGGAACTTCCTGCTACTTTGTTAGTCCAAAGAGCATGAAGGGAGCCATGGATCAGGAGGAAAACTGTACTCCCACTTCCTATTCTGGAATGTTCCCAAAGGGTCTTTTCCTCCAGGGAGGAAGAGAGCTTAGCCATCAATTGCTGGTGCCTTCCATGAAATTCTACCTTACTAGTAGGCATTTAAGTTGTTCAATATCCTTCCCTCACTGGCCAACCATTAAGAGATTTCAAATGTTAGTCTTATTCCAAAGCAACCAATGGCTATTTGCTTCTCATGCCTTGCTGTCAGCTGACTGGGTGCAGGGGATAATGGGAGGCCAGAACAAGAGTAAGGAGGCACCCCACTCATCTTCCCTAATTTAATGTATTCATTTATCACAGTGTTGTATATTGTCATTCATATATTAGATTAGAATTGTTGCGGCTGGTCCATTGTAGGAAGCTGTCAGAGAAAGTTTAAAAATAGGATCATATGAGCTGAAGATCACTACCGGATCTCCAGAGGCTGAAGGAAAGGCTGAACTATACTAAATTTCAGAGTAGGAAGCAGAAAATGAAACAGGACAGTGACGCAGGATGGGCAAGGACTAAGATGAATATATTTGCCTGATCCCAGGGAAATTCAATTTCTACTCCATTTATAGCCACAGCAGCTTGTTTGGTGACTTTCAGCCCAACCTATTTCACAGCTTGTTGTAACAAAAAATGTAGAAGGGTGGAGCATTATGTATGGGTCTTGAGTTGTTCAACATCCTTCCCTCACACCATTAAGAGATTCCAAAGCAACCAATGGCTATTTGCCAGGTGAATATAGATGTATACATCTATATGTATACATCTAGAAAGAACACATAAAACAATAAAAATATTCAGGTGTTTCTTCCTGTACAGTATTATAAAGTTGTTGCTTTTTAAAGAACTACACTAACTCTAACCATAATTGTTGTACTGCAACATTTCACCCAGGTAAACATCATGACAATGAGAGTTTACTAATATATAGATAGATCCGTGTATCATGCGGTTCATGCCATGTAAAAGAATGGGAATGAACCTCACAAATTTTCTTTTGATGGATCACCAGCAGTTCTAACTTTACCCATTTCTAGATCTGAGCAAAAAGAAAGTATTACTTCTAATCCCAAAGGTGCTTTTTTAATGAGGCAATTGCACTTTCTGGTTATTCTTGGAGACGTTTTGCTTCTCACTCAAGAAGCTTCTTCAACTTCTTGGATGGGAAGAGCTGAAGCAGATTCTTGGATGAGAAGCGAAATGTCTTCAAATAAAAACCAGAAAGTTCAGTTGCCTCTTGAAAAAGGACCTTGGGGACAATTATGCCCTGAGTGATGAAGAATCTCCATAGACATTCCTTCTAATGCTCTACTTTATACATACATTTGAACTGACCAATGCTACTTACTTACATTATTCACTTATGGGTCGATCAAACAAAGAAAAAAGAAACCTTACTTCTTGGTTCAATACACTGAAAGAAACAACAAGCATTTTTTTAAAAATATATCCCTTCATATGTATTTTTAATAATTTCTTTGATTTTATTCCAAAGATCCTCTGGTTTTTATCACTGAGGTTTGGGGGTGATATTCTATTTGAAGGTCTTCCTGCAAACAATGAATATATGCTCATAATCATATCATGGAAATAGGTTGAGATTTTTTTCTTTCACTTGACTTGGAACTTGTCCATGAACAGTTCGTGATCTTGGCCCCAATCATCTCTTAGTCAATTGTTGCTGTTAAAATGGAACTTTTCCACCACATTATGCCAATGGTATAGTCTATTTGGTTTTTGTATACTCTGTCTTGTGATCTCTATGCATATAGGCATTATTTTCCTTGTTGGAAGTCTCTAATAGCAATGAATTGCTGATTGCGTGGGATTTGCAGAAATTGATAAATCATTTTCCTGCTGCATTTCAGTTCCCTAGGCAATATAGTCCAACTTTGTTTCCCTCCTTAATATTTCCAACGTCATCCCATCTTCTAAGGCGATACATAATTTCTAGGCAGCACATCTTGCTTGGATATTCTGCTAATTTCATATTAAATTTCATTAAAATCCCCTTCTTCTGTATCTATAGCTGCAGCATAAACTTGAATAATCATCATATTAAAAAGCAGTCCTCCACATCTAATTGATATTTGTTCATTGACTACATTGTGCTTATGTACTATCTTTGCTATTTTTCCTGACAATAAAAATAGTATTGCTCCTTTTGGGCTCTCTCTCTCTCTCTCTCTCTCTCTCCCTCTCTCTCTCTGTGTTTGTGTGTGTGTGTGTTTGTGTGTGTGTGTGTGTATGTGTGTACAGCATGATATATATTTTTGTCTGAGTTTCCAGTTCCAGCCCATTTTTATACCACAATGTATAGTTGATTAATTTTATTTTTCACAATGTACAGCATTCTCATTTTCATGTTTTTTTGTTTTTCATGTCCCCACCATAATTCTATCTTTGCAGCTTATATCCTGAAGGCTATAACTTAGCCAATACAATAAGCACCATTAATACTCTGAAAGATCATCTTTTTGTACTCATCTTGTTGTGTGTCATCCAACTTGAGCAGGTTTGCCCATTACTGTTAATCACTATATCTTGTCTGTCTGGTTTTCTTTCTAAAATAAGAATAGATTACCATTGTCTTCTCCATGCAGTATGAAATGATGCCTTTATTGTTGTTAGTAAAATGATCATCTATCTCCAACATTTTTCTATATCGTTGCTACCAGAAACAGGTGGCTGTTTGTCTTAGCTAGGCAGCTGAGATGACCTTTACATCTTGGGTTCCTCTGCAGTGACCTTGGACTCTTGGTGTCCATCTGCAATCTTTATTCATCCTTCCCAGGAAAACACACAAACACAGACATGCCACAATGAGAAAGCATAATGTTTAAACTCAGCCTAGGATATAGTCATAACAATCAAGCTATAGTTTTCAACTATAGTGTAGAGCAGCATTTTCCGACCTGACCTTCTGAAGATTTATTAGACTTCAACTGAGTCAGTCATCAATTATGGGAATCCATCTGGGACAAATGGAAAAGCCCAATTTTTATAAAAGTAAATCTAGTTCATTTAATCTGCACATTCATTGATTCTAGTGATACCAGTTATATATAACGTTGCTATGTAGAAAGTTTGATTAGGCTTGTTTCTTAGTTGAATTGAAAATGGAATTGAGGCAGCTTCAGCCACCTAGGCAGCAGAAAAACAATGTGAAACTATTAAGTGTTAAATCTTTCTAGAACCTCACTTAAGAGAAAATGTTGTTTGATTCTATGGTCTAGAAATTGGCAAACTTTCAGCTGTAAAAATGTACCTCTGCCACAACATATTTTCCCCTCATGATTGTTCCACTGAAGGGGCCAGTATTATAGTCAACAGAGCTATGTGTCCAAATTGACACTTTACCACGATATTTACAGGAAATGTGTAACCAGTTTCCACTACTGCTGCCAAATGAGCAAACAGAACTTGAAAACTATGAAGTTTCTCTGTCATATATCTATTGGTTTGGCTGTAAATTCTTTCAGCTTTTCATGTTGAGATCACAGCTGTTCACAAGCTAATTACTTCCCCAATTTTTTTATAAGGAAACTACAAAAATAGTAAAGGCCAACTGAAGATTTGGCATCTGAGAAAACAAAGATAAAAGTAATGCTTGGAATAACACATATGAGGTACAAAAATCCAAACAACCACCAGGTGACAGGAAAGAGGTAAAGGTAGTCCCTGCTTGCTGACTGTTTTGTCAGTGACTATGCAATGATGCTGTCCCTCAGTCATGTGATTGCCATTCAGTCAATTTGCATTGTGGTCTCCTGACATATTTTCTGCCCCCTTTCACAATAGAGAGATTGAAGAGCAAGATATTATAAGAAAATAAGCAGGCTTAAAGATGCTGAACTTGTCAGCTGAAAAAGCTGACACCATGGATTCAATACCCGAATGCCACATAACAGGGTGAGCTGCTGTTCCTGCCCTAGTTCCTGTCCACCTACCAGCTCAAAAGCATGCAAATGTGAGATTAATAGGTACCATTTCAGTGGGAAAGTAACAGTATTCTATGAGCCTTTCATGTATAGACATACTGGCCCCATGACCATGGAAAATGTCTTCAGACAATGCTGCCTCCCTCAGTCAAGAAACAGAGAAACCATCAAATGAAAGATACTATACATACTGTGTTGAGGCACTTATTTATATATCACTGTGTATGCATTTAATAATTCTCCTTTCTGGCCCATTAAAAATTACCCAGTGCCCCAGTAACTTTTGAATGAATTGTGCATCCATTTGAGGGAAGGCTGAATCTTTTGGGATGGTTGATTGAAACCTCAATGGGTGTGATAATTATACCACTGTAGATAAAGAGCTCCAGAAGTCTATGGAAATAACTCGGGTAAAAATACCAATGGAGGTGTTTCATTATTAGTATGACCTGAAATAGGGTGTTTTGAGATCAACTAGGATTTCCATTTCAAGAAAGGTTTGGACCATCATGATCCAAAACATTATTTTCTCTACATAGACAAGAGTCCAAACTTAGATAGTCAGCAATGCAATTATTTAAGCTCCTACTTGTGATGAATGATGGATAGTTTGGAAATGAACCATCTGACTGTCAGGCAAAGATAAAATTCAACATTTAAGAAGTGATGCTTCATATACAGCAGAAACATCTTCCTTTCTGTAACATGGCAATGATGTGAACCCGAAGTTAGATGAAATTTTAAACCTTCTTTTCCTATTCTAATGCCAACATTTCCCGTTACTTCTCTAAAGAGCCATGACTCATAGTGGTATTTTTATGAATTCCTGATTCTAAATTGGTTTATTCATTTTATGAGTACATGAAGAACCCAGGTGTTATAGTTCAGATTTTAAGATCTCAGGCCAATTGGAAATATATCTTTGTACTTTGTACTAGCTAGTTTTCTTTTCCTTGACTCTTTTGTCTAAATTCTCTTTTCTCTTTCCATTTTTGTTATTACTAAAGAGTAAGATTACAAAAAGGGACTTAGCTGTTAACTTTCCTTTCCATATATTTTTCAGGAAAGTTGGCTCTAAGAACTTTATAAACAGTTTATTCAGGCATTCATTTTCTTCTTCATTGCCTTTGTCACCTGGTCGTCTTAGAAAACTATGACAGTCCCCTAGAAATTTGCAAATAAATGCATTTGCTTGTCTACTTTTAATTTCCAAGTATGCAATTAGGAAATTAATTTTGTTTGTTTCCTTTGGCCTTATTTATTTCTCTTTTGTCTAGTAATTTTCTTTTTACATATATATGATAAGTTATTACAAAAAAGAAAATAATTGGGAAAAAGAGAAAAAATGAGGCCAAAGAAAACCAACATAATATATAAATGCACATATAGCATTATATACATACACTTTTAGAAGCAAATAGCAGTTAGACTTATATACCGCTTCATAGGGCTTTCAGCCCTCTCTAAGCAAAGAATTCCTTTTACCTGGAGAGTGTGTGTGTGTGTGTGTGTGTGTGTGTGTGTGTGTGTGTGAAATATCGCCCAGAGACTCTCTGTGAAGGAAATGAGTAATTAAGTTTAAATACATAAATAAAATATATCCAAACTCTTTCTCTTTCTCACCATCTTAGTTCTTTCCATCTTGTTTGTTGAAGCGGACCTCTACAAATTGCCTCCATCAGTCCAAATCAAGTTTTGCAACTCTATAATCCCATGTCATTGGCAGCATTTAACAGGGGAGCGAATTAGAAATCAAAGTTAAATTAGCCTATTATCTGAAACTCTACAGATCTGAAGCTTGTGGTCAGTCCATTCCTCATCTGTCATAACTCTTCCTTCCCTCTAGCTTATTGTCTACAGCAGGGGTGTCAAACTTAAGGCCCCGGGGCAGGATCCCACCTGGGGAGTGCTTAGATCTGGCCATTGTGGCTGCCCTGGAAACAGTGAAGGACTGGCCCATGGTGCCCCTTCCAGCAAAAAGCTTGGGAGGACTGTGGGCAGTCCTCTGGAGCTCTGTTTCTACTGGGAGAAGGTTGTAGGAAGCTGTTGCAGCCGAAAACAGAGCTCAGGAGCCAGTTTTTGCTGGCAGAGTACTTGGGCCATCACAGGTACCCCTGACACAAGTGACATCAAGCTGGCCATGCCCACCCTGTCCACACCCACCCTATCTCCTCAAGGTCAAACATACACCTGATGTGGCCCTCAATGAAATCAAGTTTGACATCCCTGGTCTACACCCTAAAATATATTTTGAGGAAACATTTCAAATTCTTCTCTCAGCAGTTTCTCAAATTGTTTTAAAGACAAATTCACACAGTATGAGGCAACAATGGAGGTGCGGAAGGCATTTAATTGTCCTTTTTGGATGGAATGGGAAATAAAAGAAAGTTTATAATCTCATTTCTGCAACAGGTCCCTAAAATGTTCAGATTGTATAAAAGGAAATAATAATGGAGTATCTTGAGACTGATTTTCTGGAATTGAACATGGAAGAGTGACAAAATTCTCAATCTGTCTTTCATTATTTCTTTAGTGAAATAGAAAATGTTGCAACCTAGTTTTTATTTATTTATTAATCTATTTTTATGCTGTCGGTTTTATTTCAACTTTGTATTCATTAGAGTTGTAATTTTCTTGGAACCAATGAATTAAATACCACATTTTGTTGAAATACAGTGCATTATCTGTTATAAGTAACTTCTTTGCATGGTTGCATGCAATTTGTCCGTGTACAGGACCAGTACACTAAACAGTTAGCGACTGTTTGAAGTTATAATGGTACTGAAAAAAGTGACTTATGACACACTTATAACTGTATCAGCATCCCTGTGGCCACATAATTTAGATTCAGATGCTTGACAAGTGGTTTATATTTATGACAGTTGCATTGTTACAGGGTCATGTGATCATATTTTGTGATCTTCTAACAAGCAAAGTCAATGGGGAAACCAGATTTACTAATTTAACAACTACAGTGATTCATTTAATAAATATGGCAAGAAATATCATAAAACAGGGCAAACTCACTTAATAAATTTCATAATATAAATTCCAGGTTCAAATGTGACCATACTGTATAAACATTAGGACCTTCACTTCACAGCACAACTCCAGAAGGTTTCAATCCAATAAATGTTTTTGCTGAGCTTTTAAATATGTGACAGTCTTTATATTTTATTCTAAGGCATTGAAGTCGTTTTTATAAAATGCTTCTTTCAACACTACTTGTTTTGCATGTACTACTACTTAGTAGTAGTAGCACCTAGTACGGTAGTATAGCATATGAAAATAGTACAGCAGTGCAGCTGCATTATTTTTAATATGAAAAGAAAAGAAAAAAGAAAAGAAAAACTTAGCACAACCAAATTAGAAGTCGAGACGACTACATGAAGATCCTGGCCGAAGTTAATGAAAGGAAATAAATTGGCAGATAACTCTAAACAAAAGTGACAGGCTATTGTAATAGATGTATTGATTCAGGACTGGCAAGATCTTCATTATATACCTATTTAGAGCAAAAGGCAACACTATTGTTTTTTTAAGTGAATGGAAAAGATCACCCATGTTCAGGAAATTAATCAGTTATGTTAGATTTGTCTATAGTAGTTCAGCTAAACTCTTTCTATTCCTTCTGAGGAGCAAAGTATCAGAGAAATAATGCTGTACTAATAGATTCTTCTTTGTTGCTGTTTTAAATTCATTTCCAATTCTATATAAAACTTTTTTTTTCTTCAAAAAAGAAAATATTAGTGAATTCCCATGGATGGGCTGTAGGTTTCTTGCCCATACCTTAGTTATGAATTCATCAGGATCTGACTGTCCTTGTTTTTTGATGCTTCATTTCTCTTTGGTGCTTACAATATCACTGGCCTCTGATATTTTTGTTAAATCTCAAGCAAAGTCAAAACAAGATATCGTCATGGGGCTTTTTCAGATCATGTGTTAGTTACTCACTGGTGGAAAAAATATATAACTGAAGTAAAAACAAGTTCTGTAGATCTCATGCTTCAGAGCAATCAAGTAAACCTCCAAACGTAATTGTGAAACTCCCTGGAAGCAAGAGAGAAAAACATCATGTTCTGTGTTGAAACTGGAAGTCAGATTTCAGCATAGTATTTATGAAAGAACAGAATTTGGAAGTAAAGGTCAGAAGATACAAAAGTCATTGGAGTCAGAAGCACAGATAAATGTGGTATGTGCTGAAAGACCTGAATCTGAGAAGTAAGCAAAACCTTGGGAACACCAAGACAGAAGAAGGCAGAAATGTAAGAATCAGTAGTAGAAATTCTGGGGAATTGTTTGTTAAGGAAGCACACAGAATGAACGTACCTATCACACTGAATTAATCAAGTTAGCAGGGAGAAGTTAGCAATAGAGAATGAAGCAATAAGTTCAAGATGAAGAGATTAATATGCTATGCTCCAGTATAAAGGGTGGCATTGTCTTTTTTTACACAGTTGGGTATGTGTGATAAACAATTGCCAGAATTGGTTTCTGATATTTTTACAGTCTTGAATTTAGTTTGGCCCATTCCTGGATAAATTTCACTTTTTAAAAAAAAAAAGTGCATAAAAGTTTTAGCTAGTTTGGCTATGTGCATGTTTTCAAATGAAATTATGGTCAAGTACTAGTTTACAAGTACACAATTAGAGACGTTTGCTATAAAACAGGACATATCCCCCATCCTTAATGCATGAAATCCATATTAAAACAGTAGATTGCAAATATTATACTTAATAATTTTTGATTCAGCTAGTCCTCAAAGACCTCCTAAATAGAAGATTTTATGAGAATATTAGTTCCTACTTACCACAGAGTAATCCTGATTGGGTTTATATTACTCTTCAGAGTATATGTAATACTGTTCACTTCCCCCTGATAGAAGTTTAGTAATGTTGGAAAATCATCTTTCATATTAGCTCAACCATGATTTCTCATTATCTCAGTGAGAAACTTGTGATAGACTCTAGAGAAGTGATGGCTAACATTTTTGTCATGATACACTGATAGCCCATGCGTGTGTGCACCCATAATGCAATGTGTGAGTGGCCCACACACAGAGGCATGCGTGCATAACCCCCCCGTAAGCACCCCTCCCCCATGCATGCCCAAGTGACCTCCGTGTATGCATGCATGACCTCCACACGCATGCACGGCAAAGATCTGAAAACCAGCTGGCCAGGGGGAGGCTTATGTGCATGTGTAGTGGAGCTGAGCTGTGGCAACTGCTTGCATGCCCACAGAGTGCTCTGTGTGCCACCTTTGGCATGCATGCCATAGGTTTGCCATCATGTCTCTAGAAGAATATCAAGTTCTTTGATAAAACTGTTGGAAAACAGTGTTGAAGACAAATGTCAAGCAGCAAAAGATTCAGGAGCCACATAACTACATTTTCCAGGCTGCGTTTCCATTTTGGTGGTGCACTGTTTGCACTGTTTGTGTACAAAAGAACTTGCAACATTGAGTGACGTTATGTCAAAAAACAAAGGATTTGATGCAGAGGGACATTATTGATGCAGAATGGGTATTACCTGCTGTAGTGATAAAAAGTAAAATAGGAGTGTCCATCTTTATATGGATTTAATAAAGAAAATGAATTTATTGCAATGCAGTATTATCTGTTCTACATATAACTGCTGTAGAATTGCAAAGGGCAAATATGTTTTGTATTCTTGATTTGCTGAGTGCATACCAGCAAGTTGTTTTTGAGAAAATTAATAAAGACCTTACTGTGTTTATTACATGAGAAACTTGTCTATTTTAAACAGCCTCCCTATGGATTTGTTTCAGCACACAGCATATTTTTTAAAAAATGCCAAAAATCTAAAACATTGAAAAGCGATTCAATTTTATTTGGACGATTTCATTGTTTTTAAGAGTATAGCAGAAGAGCTTCAAAGTAACTTGCAGGCTGTACTATAGTTTATAGTATAGTTATATAGTACTGTAAAGTTTAATTTGATAAATGTGAATTAGGGAAAGCAAACTTTCATTTTTTTGAAGGTGTTTTGTTTGTTTACTTGTTGTTTACTGATTTTGCATCCAAGGTACTCAGTTGTAACTGTAGCCAGTAGCTGGTCTGCCACCAACAACAATGCCCTTGAATTGTCTCATTTAGTATTATGTGTGGATAACTACAGTTATATTCACAGTAAGAGTTGTGGAAACTTAATAATTCAAGTCCTAAACAAGGATCTAAGAATTATTAAGACAGTATATGAAACTAAAAGCAGTTCTAAGCCAGGTGGGATGGTTTTTTGTTTTTTTTGTAAAATTAGAATATTCAGACCTGATGAATTCAATATTTCACAGATATCAAATAAGTCCTTTTGATATCGGTGGAAAATAAGATCAACATTCTACGATAAGAGCAAGCAACTAGAATGGATGAAAAAAAAGAAGTGGATGACAAGAAGACCAAAGAATACTTGATCAAGATCATCTAGAGACAAATAAAGAAAGCATTGGAAATAATAAGGTAGCAAATAACAGTCAGCAGATAACGAGGTTCAAACTTCACACTATAGGTAGAATTTCCAGTTACAGTTACAGTCAAATCAAAAAGTTTTTTATCAATTCATCAATGGAGAGACTACACCTACTGATTACCAAGCAAGCAAGCATACTACAAGGAAATGAACCTGAAGACTGGTTAACGTTTGGCAAAATCTACCTGATAATGAAAGATAGGCACATGAGGCAGCATATGCAGATATAGGTCAATTACCTGCTTACCAATAACTTTCATGTTGTTAACTGGAATAGTAGGTGGTCCAATAATCTGTAGTTGAAAACAACCTCTTTCCATCTGAACAGAAAGAAAATTGCCCAAACAGAAGAAGAACAAAAGATTAGCTTCTAATTTACAAGATGATTTTAGAAAATTGCAAGAGAAGAAAGATCAACTTGAATGTAGCTTGGATTCAGACATGGGTTGCTCCCAGTTTGGCCCGAATTGGGCGAACCGGTAGTGGCAGCGGTGGGAGGCTCCGTCCCCCACTTTGACGTTTCTGCGCATGTGAGCGAACCGGTAGTAAAAGAAATGGAAACCCATCACTGCTTGGATTGATTATAAGAAAGCATCTGACTTCCTGACACATGATTGGCTAATCAAGTGCCTAAAACTAACAGGAGTTAGCAGAAACATCAGACGCTTTGTGCAAAGATTGATGGAATGGAAGGCATGGTTGCTGGTCAATGGTGATAAATTGGGAGAAATTAATAATTTCAAGGAGACTCACTGTCACTGCTACTCATTGTCTTTGCACTGATTCCTCTATCACTGAACAAGTCAGGTTCCTCTATTCCTCTATCACTGAACAAGTCAGGCCGTGGTTATCAAACATCAAAAACATCTGCCAAGCTATCCGCATATTTTAGATGAATGATATGAAGCAGTATGGAAAAACATCATGTGAAAAACATCAATGTGAAATTTTCATGCTCAACACTACCCAAATAGTATTGTAGACCCAAGTTATTATAATGAGGTTTGGATTGCATAGATCTGCCATCCTTAACATCAAGACAATACCTATGAGTAGGAAAATTGAAGAAAAAGGCAAAGGCACTAATTTTGGCTGCACACGACCAAGCCTTAAAAACAAATGCATAAATCTAGAATTGAGAAGATAACAATAGACAGCAAATTCCATCTCAGCAAAGAGGCTGAAGAAACAATGGGTAACTTATTGGCTGCTGCACAAAGATTTCATAGACAGATTGAAAACAATGGCATGAAAAGTAGCAACAACAAGAATAGCTGGAAGAAATATCATTTGCCTGAAAGCAAGAATTGGTGCAACAACAAATGTATTAAAAAGGAAGAAGCTAAAATGCTCTGGAATTTTAAAATTCAAACAGAGAAGCATCTGCTATACAACACGCCAGACTTGACAATTATTGATAAGAAAGACAAAAAAGTCTGGCTAATGGGCATTGTAATATCTGGAGACACAAGAATGGAAGATAACAAACTGAACAAAATCACTAAATACAAAGATCTACAAATAGAAATAGAATGTCTGTGGCAAACAAAACCAAATTAGGGACCAAGAGTAATAGGCATGCTGGATGCAATCCCAAAACATCTGGAGCACCATTTGAATATCTTTGCCATTGACAAAATCACCATCAATCATTTGCAAAAGGCAGCGTTACTTGGAACAGCTTATATCCTGCAACAATACAACAACATTAACTGTCAATTATAGATTCTTGGGAAGAATGCGATAGGTAGACAAAACTCAAATCCAGTCTAAACATCTGACTGTCTGTGTAACTAACCATAAAATAAGAAAAATGGTTACAAAATAATCACAAGATGGCAATACAGAAACAAGGCAAATGCAAAATATCACAAACAGAGAATTGCATCCACTCTACCACAAGGCCTGGATAAATAGCTAGGGTTTTTTTTAAGTCTTTGGGAACATATCCAGAACCATATAGATTTCAGGAAAGATCTGAGAGGTTAAATGTGTATCAAAGAGTAAAGAACACTACTAGTTAGAACGAAGTATGATTTCATTCTAATCAGCAGTTAGAACAGTTCTAACCATGGTTAATCATTTAATAGGGTCAAATTTCAATTAGTATGAAGGCAAAATGCTAGCCATCCCAGGTTCTATTGGCATGTTTAAGAATCTTGAACTGACAGTTATGGAGTCAGAAGATTCAATGATAAAATTAGGGCATGCGAGTTCACATTTGCTTCCAAATGGCTGAACAAAGTTTAAGGTTAGTCAGTGTTAATTCCCAAGAGTCGTGCACACTGTATGGCTGCAATCTTCATTCATTGAAGAGTAAATCTCATTCAATGAGAATTATTTTCTTTGGGGATATTTAAATAGGATTATTCTTGTAAGTTACAATGGGACAAATCCAATTATTACACTATATGTTCATTCATTGCTGACTGGATGAGGTCAGCAATGGATGTGTGCATAAGTGCACCAGCCTGTCTACCGTCCCTATCCTACTATCCCCATTTACTTACATTTATTTCATGTGCTCAGGTCCATGTTTGTACTATACCTGTTATCTCATACATGTTTGACAAACTAAATAAATAAACAAAATAAAATAAATACATACTTAACATTTCATAACAATACAACTGCATTATGAAATAGGACAGTTTTGTTTTGTATACAACAATTGTTTCAAAATATGACACAACCTTTTATCCTTCTGAGGTTGGTAAAATGAGAACCCAGATTGTTGGGGGCAATATGCTGACTTTTTAAACCACTTAGACAGGGTTATAAAACACTGTAAAGCGGTATATAAGTCTAAGTGCCATTGCTATAACTGTAGAATCAAAAACAACAAAGAAAGACTGTGTCATTATCCTCACATAGTATGAATAAAAAGTAATTGCTCCTGCATGGCATGTGATAAGACTTTATACAGGAGTGAGATGTCCCAATTAATAAACTAAATATTATTTATTTTATCTGAATTTACTATTTCATCTTTGTGTGTGTGTGTGTGTGTGTGTGTGTGTGTGTGTGTTCTGCCAAATAAACGTTATTATTCTATAATGAAAAACTGATTTTAAATGCTGTCATTTCTATTTGTTTATTACTGATTGATACATCTCAACCAATCATCAAGGGGATATGACAAAAAGGGGCATAAATCCTCATGATAGATAGCTAGATGGCTAGATGGATGGATGGATGGATGGATGGATGGATGGATGGATGGACGGATGGATGGATGGATGGATGGATGGATAGATAGGTGGGTGGGTGGGTGGGTGGGTGAGTGGGTGGGTGTAGGTAGGCAGGCAGGCAGGCAGGCAGGCAGACAGACATTCCATATTTCATTGTTGTGGAGTACTTTGCCCAGTTCAATATACCATTTTAAAATAAAATTAAGTATAGTGAGTAAAAGAAAATCTGAGAAGGATAGAAAATTCCATCAAGAATTGTTAAAATTACTCTCTTCTTACAAGTAGGAGTACCTAAGAGAGAGGTGATAGCTGTTATGGCCCTGCTGGAGTTGTCTTTCAATGAGGAGGAGCCCCAGCCAGGGGCTTCTAGAGATAATGGTCCTGGCGAGGGTGATTCCAGCAGTGTAAAAGCCAATTAACTTCTCTCTGGCTGAGGCAAATCTAGCAAGCTGCCAGGACTCCTGCCTGCACCTACTGACAATCTCTCAGACACTGAAGTTCATCCACCCAGCTCTAAACAGCATGGCTTATTTATTTGCCTCATTCCCTGAGTGAAAATGTTGAGAACAACTTTTCAAGCCTCAGTTCTGTTGTGTTTACTTTGTTGGACCATGCTGTTAGATCTGGAGTACACCTCCCCCTCTCTCTTGTCTTTTCCCTTTGATTTGTCATTTGTTTATTGAATTCTTGGTCTCTACTTGGGCCAGACCTTGATTATGTTACAGTGGCTGTTTTCAGTTCCAGGTAAAAGGAATTCTTTGCTTCTAAAAGTTCTGTTGACTTTGGCTATCTCTGGAGTATGACAGGTATCCAGCTTGCTATCTTGCTGGCTGGCAGCCAGTAGTGCCATCCCAAGTAAAGTAGCTGTCTTCAAATATGGAAAGGGCTCTCATGCTGAAACACTAGAGTTTATCTCTATTGGTCAGAAAGTAAACCTTACAAATAATGGATGGAAAAAGTATTGAAGCAAACATTTCAGGGCAGAAAACTTTCTCAACACAAAAGAGTTGAGACAAGCAGTAGAAAAGTTCTTCAAGAGCTCTACAGGGATTGAACAACCATCTGTCAGGTGCAATGCTGTTATTGTTCAATTGTCCCATCACTTCTGATTCTTTATGACCTGATAAACTTCACCAGAACTGCCTGACAGCAAATGCTTGAGGTTTTATGAGCTCATGCTTATATAACCAGTGATTGTATCTAACCACATTTCTCTGCAGTCAGCAAGTTTTTCAATTGCTTTTGATTTTTTCCAAGTCCAAATGATTCTTGCTTTTGGGTAAGGTGTCCAAAATATTTAAATTTTAGTTTAATTGTCAGTGCTGACAGTAAGAAATATGATTCCCCTAATAGCTGAATTATTTGTAGTATTTTCAAGAAATTTCTATGGAATCGTAGTTCAACCATATTGATTTTTCTTTATTCAGTCTTTCTGATGGGTCAGCTTTTCCAGGCAAATGCTACAGGTTGGCAAATCATGGCCTTGACACTATGTAAATGTGATGTCTCTGCACTTCAATATTTTGTCTAGATTTGACATACTCTTTGTTCTAAGTACAAGGTGCCTCTTTGTTCCATGAAATCAGACAGTTTATACTTCAGTGGCTTCTCCACTTTACATTTGTTGATGTAACCTTACTCTATATGTGTATGTATATATAAAGTAGCAGGTCAACTATTCATTGTTTTCTTTCGTTTCAGTAATAGGTTCCTTAAATCTTTTTTACTATTAGTCATCAGTATACATCATCAACATAGCTGAAGTAGCTGATATTTCATTCAGCAGTTTTAATTTGATCTTTTTTTAATTGTGGGTTCCAGAATGTCTCATGATATTTGAATGGATAAATAAATAGATAATAATATTCAGCATGAAAGCTAAACACTCAATATTTCATAAATTGTCCATATATTTGACTAATTTCCAAGTTTATTATTTTCTAATATTAAAATATCAGTTAACTTCATGAATGGACACATGGACACAAACAAACATATGTAACAGTTGAAATATAAGAAAGAGAATTTTGCACTAGAATTGGGATAACATATCCTGTCACACAGACGTGGTCTTCTATTTCATCCACTGCAATATTTTGTATAGCATAAAACACCCTGGATTCTAAAATAAATATGAAAGGCAAATTAGTACTTTTACATAAATATTAGCTGGGTTGAGGGGGAAACATGCTTAATTATCACAAGGGGAAATGTATGTTTTCAAAATGTTGGCAAAGTATTTTTCTAAATCTACTGATACATTTTTTTTAAAAATCTATTTTTCCCAGTATTACTTGTGGAGATATTACAGGAGAGAATGATTTGTCTGTTATGAAAGTAACAAAAACAGTGTGTGTGTGTGTGTGTGTGTGTTTCAAAATGGAAAGGACAGTTTCAAGTAGAGCTAAATATGTATAAATTTAACATGATAAAGGACAGTAAAAAGCATTTATCAGGATGAATTTATTTATTAGATTTCTCTCCCAGCTTTATTTTGTATAACTCAAAGCAGCCTACATGGTCCCTTCTATGAATTGGTTGTGCTGAGAGAGAGTAACTTGCCCAAAGAAACCCAGCTGATTTCCATTAAGCAGGAAATAGAAGTCATAGTATCCTTGTTTATAATTCAGTGGTTCACATTATAAAAAATATGATTGCTTGCTTTGGTTTTCAATTGTCTGAGTCATTAAAACTGATCCCCAAAGTAAATAGTAGAAACAGATCCTTTGTGTGAAATTGGGAATGGATCCTGAAACACAGAGGGGTAACTCACTATCTCATCGTTAATAAGCCTGTGGGGTCTCTGAGATTGCTTGAGCTTAAAGAGCACCAAGGACCACACAATTCAACCTGAATTGCATATATTTTCTTCCATTGGTTCTAACACATCTTTCTGGAACACTGAAACATGAGATGTGTGATGTCTTTTCTTCTTTGGTGACAGGTGGAACAAATCATCTGTTCTTCATGGTCGAATCTATTTATTGCTATTTTGGCGTATATTTCATTGAAACTAAAAAGAAAGAAGATCCATTATATTTGAAAGGCTTAAATTAAAAAAAATAACATTGTAATGACTATAGATATTTAGATGATCTGATGCCCGGCCATGCTCACTTAATTCCAATTAAACTTAATGGGACATTTCCAGTCCCTTAATGGTTAGAGCACATTATCTTGGAGTAGTTTTATTAGATGGG
The DNA here is from genome assembly GCF_009769535.1 of Thamnophis elegans. NCBI lineage: Eukaryota > Metazoa > Chordata > Lepidosauria > Squamata > Natricidae > Thamnophis > Thamnophis elegans. The sequence goes on from NC_045543.1 coordinate 94,958,283, forward strand.
CAACATTTACCTTTGTGGAATCTTTAGAGCTCTCAACCTTTTTAAACCTAAAAATAAAACATGTTGTACATATAAAAATATAAATTAAAATAAAAGGCATGGGGAAATACTGCATTTGCTTCACAGCATAAATCATTCTCTCTTAAGATTTTCAGATAAATAGGGGGGGGAAATGAACTGTTTGCAAATCTTTGGTGTCATAACCATTCTTAACATGTTAGATGAGGTCTTCCAGCAAGGTAAGGATGCAATGTTGCATGCCTGCATCACAATTATGAGATTTTTCATCTTTCCCCCTTTTTTTGCAAACTTTCTGTTAAGAAGCTGGGTCTAGCCTAAGGCTTATAGTACAGTTTTCCCATTTCCTGCCTCAAAATGACAGTAATGTTATTTTTTTAATAGTTTTATTGTATCAGAGTTCAGTAGCATGATCAGAGAGATCTCTTAGAGGTATGAAAAACTCGCCTGGAGGCTGCATGTTTGGGAAGCAAACTATTCTTCTGCTTTAAAATAAACTTATCAACAATGCATGGAAATCTCAGAAAATATTCCCCCACATTCCACGACTGCCGCATTTTTCATATATTAGAGCATAAACAATAAAATTCTTGGACATTCGAATGAATAAAAGAGAAAGACTCCTTGGGGAAGAGTATTACAACTTCCTAAAAGACTTGGAACTGCAGTTATTTTATATTTATTCTTTTTTTTAATGTTCCAGGAATTTAGTGTGGTAGAAACAGTCTCAAAACTTCTAGAAAAATTGATAACTTTAATTACTTTGCCATATTGAAATACTGACCTCCTCAGTAAGAAACATAAAAAGGCATTTCAGGTAGTCCTCAACTTACAACAGTTTGTTTAGTAACCGTTCAGAGTTACCAGGGCACTAAAAAAAAGTGGCACAATCATTTTTCACACTTATGACTGTTGCAGCATCCCCAAGGTCCCTTGATTTACTGGATGATTGACAATTGACTCACATTTATGATGGTTGCAGGGTCGCAGAATCATGCGATCCCCTTTTGAGACCTTCTGACAGGCAAAATCAATGGGGAAAATAGATTCAATTAACAACCATGTGACTAACTCAACAACTGTAGTGATTAACTTAACAAATATGGCAAAACAAGTCATAAAATGATGCAAAACTCACTTAACAAATTTCTAATTTAACAACATAAATTTTGGGCTCAATTGTGGTTGTAGGTTGAGGACTACCTGTAGTTGCCAGGAATAAAGTCACTGATAGAGTGGGCAAGGAGTCTTAATGGGGATTTAGCAGTAGAATTCAAGGGAGAGTTGAAGGTTAACCCCACTTCTAATACCTTTCTCCTCTAAATTGACAATAGATGTTCGTCTAACCTGAAAGCCTGAGGCAGGATGAAGAAATAAATATTATTATATTGGACAATGTTTTATGAAACAAAATGAAGATGAATGAACAGGATTTGGCATTGACGCCACAATGCTTGTGGCCTGTTTGTGTTTTTCCCTGGGAAAAAAATATGGCTCATATTTGTAGATTGTAACAGTTATTGAAAAAAATGTCAGATGTTTGCAACATTTCAAATCATCAGACAGAACACGTCACAAAGGACATGTTACAACAGGAACAGACAGAGGATGCACATCTCCCTGAGTAAAACATTTTTTTTTGTATAAAAGGAAAATCCCAGTGATTGTGACAGCCAGAAATAAAGATAAAGAATATGTTCTGTATACCTTGAATTAAATCCTCTTATCCTGTTAGCAATCAAAGTGCAATTTCCTCGTTTTCTCTTTCACTTGTAGATGATATAGGTTGAGCATTAAGCCCTTAGTGCAGTCTAAAAATAAAAACTTCTCAGAAGTCCAGGAGGCACTAATATAAAATAAGTATCCATTCTTGAGAATATCGACACAATATAAATCAACAGATTAAATTAAATAGGATCAAATCCTATTTAGCTGAAAATGTTCTTAGCTTAGAAGAGCAGCCAAAACAGTTACAAAGTACAAGTACAAAAATAGACAAGTAGTTAGTCACCAGGCATTTAAGAACTTAGAACACAAAAGCTGATTACAAGTACTGTAATTATTATTTTGCTCCATTCTTCCTCCAACATTACAAGGCAGCCTAAATTATTTTTTTCATTACATGAGACTCTCCACCTGACATTTTCTTTCGTTTCAGAAACACACCCTTACCTCCCCGCCATTGGCCAGAATCTCCCCATACTTTCTTCCAAGAGATAAAAAAATATGCCCCCAATTCAAATGTTAGTTGTGATAGAGAATGAAGGCAGTCACTCCTCATAATTAACAGAATATAATATTGCTGAAGACAATGGAGTCTGACTTCACTTGCTGAAGTTTCAAGGCAAATATTATTGTTTAACGGCACATCTGCTTTTTTTGCATGTTAGTGCAGACACACTTGAGAGCACAAATAGTTGATACCCACCCACTTCCACTCTATTGCAAATGTGACTCCCACATATTGTATGCGGTGGAAGCTTCAAAACTGCTGGGTTTTGTCATAAGGTGTTTTAAGTCCTGCAAAAGGATTTCCCTCTATTATCAAGCTCAACTTCAACTGGCTGAACTGGTAATGGTAGCCCCACCATTACTCTCACCTTCAGCAGCTGCTCTTTTTCTATTATCTTGTGGTTGAACAAATAGTGACCAGCGGTGAGATTCACTTACCTTCCCTACCAGTTTGCAAATGTTAGCACATGCATACTTTGCTCACACGTGCCATGTCTGTGCATGTGCACCGCCTTCTGCACAAGTGCAGTGCTTGTACATTATGTTGGAACAGGTGGGTGGAGCCTTCCTCAGCCGCCGCTACCAGTACACCTGAACCAGAGACAACTAGCTGAATACCATCTCTGATAGTGACCCATTAATAAACTATCTTCCTTCTGGGTTTTCTTCTTCCTTCTAGGAAATCATGACTCCATTCAGCCTTTCAGTTTCTTCCCAGGCTGGGTGAACCACGTCTCACATACTGTCCACAATACAGCAAATTTCCTTTTTTCTTCTCCCTTCCAAATGTTTAAATTATGACTTAGGCAAAGTTTCGGTGAATGCTATTTTGCTTCATCAGGTCTTCCTTGGTCCAGTGGAGCAACATTGGATTGTAGGAATAAATCTGCTCCCTTTCCTTTGATTTTGGGATCAAAGGAAAATTGGTTTAATAAGAAGGGGTGGAGAGGAACGTTTGCTTTCATATCACGGAGGAGAATATGGGGAGGGAAGGGGAAAGGAAATAAGTGTGCAAACATCACAGAAAACAAAGGAAAAGAATCAGGATTAGTGAGAAAGAAACAATACCTAACACACAAAGGCAAATGCTAGAAGATCCAACACCCAGGGACCAATTAATAAAGATTTCCTTCCCTTAAATACATGGGAAAGGTAAGAAGCAGAGGTGGGTTGCTATCGGTTTTCACCAGTTCGGGCAAACCAGTAGTGGAAATTGGGGCTAGGTCGCCAAACCGGTATGGACAGCAGGCTGGCCACGCCGCCAAACTGATTCCCCAGTCACTGCTGCCATTGCTGGCTTGGTTTTTAATCATTTTTTTCATGTTCTGCCCATGCGCAGAACAATTTATACTCAACTGAGCACTTGTGTGCAGTGAACAGAGAGCATGCAGGCAGCAAACCGGAAGCACGCATGCAGCGAACAAGCAGCAATGCCAACAGCAACCACTCCTGGTAAGAAGTAGGGAATGACCAATAAGGGCTTCTGATGAGTTTAGTCCAAATTGAGCACTAATTATGCCCCTGGTCAACTCACTACAATATGAACTGGAATTTTTAAAGTCAGATTCAAGAATAGCTGATAGCAGCATAAGCAAGAAGCAGCTTAGGTTATCATGCAGAATTGCTCTGAACTTGGGTTTTTCTTCCTTCAATAAAAAAAGAGATAAATAATGCTGACAAGAAAGGGAGTTTGAGATCTTATTGATTAAGTAAAAATAAATAGCAATGCCCAATAGTATGAATGTGGATGATGCATAGTACATTGTTGACCTTCTACTACAATTATACAATTATCCCAAGCCAGAGATAGGAAATAGTCAAATGTCATTCTCAGTCCCAATTCTCTTAATATCTGTTCCTGGTGAAAAACATTACTTAGGCTACAATTGTCAAGAATGCAAAGGGGAAATCTTGGTGAAAGAAAATCATTATATGATCTGTAAGGTAAGCCTTGTATCTCTTTGAGAGTCTCAACAGACATATTGATAAGGGGGACTAAATAATTAATCTTTCCTTGGGTTTTTAAAAGTTCTTGACAAAGTTCTGCCACTCCAGAATTGCTGAGCAGAGCTGAGGGTTAAGGGACAGCCTTGAGGGACAGTAAGCACAAAAAACCAAAAACAAATTGTAGGATTAAATTGAAAATTCTCAATGGAAAATTAGGAAGAATAGGCTTCTTCCATAATACTACTATATTCATTTTTCAAAGGACCTTAAAACTCATTCTAGTTTTCAAGTCTGTTGATTCTGAACAAAAGAGAACAGAATACCAGATTTGGAAGGAACCTTGAAAGTTGTCTAGTCCAACCCCTGAACAAGCAGGAGACCCTATATTATTTCAGACAAATGGCTGCCCGGTTCTTCTTAATATTAAAATATTCCAGTGATGGACCACCCACAACTTCCAAAGGAAAGCTGTTCCACTTGTTGTCAGGAAATCTATTTATTTATTTATTTATTTATTTATTTATTTATTTATTTATTTATTTATTTTTTATTATTTATTTATTTATTTATTTATTTATTTATTTATTTATTTATTTATTAGACTTATATGACTTGGATTGTGAGCTGCCCTGACTTGGATTGTGAGCCGCCCTGAGTTCCCTTCAGGGAAAAGGGCGGCATATAAATGCAATAAATTCAAAATTCAATATACCGCTTCATAGGGCTTTCAGCCCTCTCTAAGTGGTTTACAGATTTTTAGCAAATTGAGTCAGCAAATTGCCCCCAGTGTCTGGGTCCTCATTTCACCCACCTCGGAAGGATGGAAGGCTGAGTCAACCTTGAGCCGGTGAGATTTGAACCGCTGAACTGCAGATAACAGTCAGCTGAAGTGGCCTACAGTACTGCACCCTAACCACTGCGCCACCTCGGCTCCTTAGTTATGGGTTACTTCTCTCCTTGATTAGTTTCCCTCCGTTGCTTCTTGTCTTGCCTTCTGGTGATTTGAAAAGTAGATTGACCTCCTGTTCTTTGTGACAGCCCCTCAGATATTGAAACATTGCTGTCAAGTCACTCCTAGTCCTTCTTTTCTGAAAAATTAAGAAGAAGCATTAATTCCCACTTAGAGGAATAGAAGTCTATCCAGCCCCATGCCACACCAATGAAAAGCAATAAGAAGGGTTAGCACTTTGAAAGGGATTCATCCCCCACACAGAAAAAAAACTGGGAAACTGACAGAAATGTGCCAAGTTCACCTAGTAAATTTCCAAGTTGAAAAATCAGCCAATTGTGTGACGTGGCTGCTAAAAAAGCAAATGCTATTATAGGATGTTTTAAAAGGACTAAAATCTAGTCCACGTGAAATAATTGTCCCACTCTTTGTTGTTTTGGTTAGACTTTACCTCAAATTCTGTGTCCATTTCTGGCCATCCAGCATAAAGTATAAAAACCCAAAACTATTGATAAACTAGAGCAGTGAAAGGCAGAGAGTTGATGATGGGATTAAAAAAAAAGACCTCTGGAGTAGAGTTGAAGGAATGTTGTATGTTTAGAGAAAAAGATTGACGAGAGATACTAGTCTTCAGGTATATAAGGGGTTACCATATAAAGCATAGAGTGGAATTGTTCTCTATCATCCTGGAGTGCAGAATCAGATTTAATGGGTTCAAAGTTGAGAGAATTAGATTTGAGTTAGCTATTAAGAGAAATTTCCTCATGGGCTTCAATGGAGTATACAGTGTGTCCTTTCACTTTCAGTCTTTAAACTGAAACTGGATGTCCAACTGTCTAAAATGCTTCAGCAAAGCTTTAACTGAACAGAGGGTTGGACTGACCTCTGAGATCAGTATCTACTGATGATTCTATAGTATGATTCTATAGACATTCTTTTTAAGGAGTATTTTCTTTTTATTACATTTTCCAACATTTAAAACACAAAACAGAAATTTACACTTGTAACAGCTTTTCCATATCTCTATCCATATTTTCTGTAAAAATCCTATTTACAAAAAATTCTATCTCTATATCACCATCTTAAGTTATATCCTTATTTAAATACTCTATATATATTTATACTGTTACCCTTTATACCTTAAATTTTATATTTACCATCTATTCCAAATTTGATAATACTCAGTTTATTTTCCCCCCCCCTCATTTCCATAGACAGTCTATCCATTTCTGCACATTCATAGATTTTCTTATAATCGGGTCGGACTGGGGGTGGGGTATCTACTTGTTTCCAGTTCTGTGCTAGAACAATTCTACTTGCAGTTAATATGTGTAATATTATGTATTGTAATTTTTTCTTCATTTTTCCATCAAAGATTCCCAGGAGGAACAATTCTGGCTTCAGCCTATACTTTGTTCAGTTATCTCTTCCGGCCACTTTCTTATCTTGCGCCAATATTTTCCAACTTTGGGGCAGGTCCATCACATATGGTAGAACGTTCCCTGTTTATAACCACACCTCCAACAAGGAGTATTTTATTTTCCATAGATGGCAAACATCTATGATGGCAGAAATACAACACATTTGAGCTTCCAGTTATTCTTTATTCCATCCTTCCCACTTGGTTAATTGATTTTCCTTCCTAAAATCTCTCAAACAAGTATTTAGTTTTCATCTTAAAAAGCAGCTTTATTGTACACTAATTAAATATTGAGCATTAAAAAGCACTTACTGAGGTTTAGAATAAATTCAAGAAATAACCAAGTCACTAAGTCAAGTTATCTGAATAATACATGCATAATTATAATCTAAATGCATCAGTTGTCTTCATATTTTTTTGAAGATATTATTTGGACTTTGGAATCATATTATATTATTCCACATAATTAGAATTGGTAGATGGAATTGGAATAATTATTCCATGTAGCTGGAATAATATCCAGTCCTTTGATTAGACAAAAGTTTTTTTGCTTTGGTTTATGAGAAAATGAGTGGACATGATATCATATTATTGCACCATCTGTATTCATGAAAAGCTATCTATTGGAGATTTTAGGAACATAGAAATGTTCTTTTGGACTGTAGGTTATAAATAGAACATCATAAATGGAGCAAGGGTGCTTGAAGCTCATCTCACTGAATTGAATTCAGCAACTATTCAACTCTATTCAGAAACTAAACTGCAACTCAAGCATTTTTGACATCTTTCCATCATAACTTTGGAGAAGAACCTACTCCCAGTAAATGTGGTTTACTTTGACGATTCAATCAAACCTTGAAACAAGCCTTCTGTTTCCTTGACAATATGGTAAAGATGAAATGGTTGTTTTTAGACTTTCCTCAGTTTCCCTTAGGAAACAAGGTGAAAAACAGTGGTGAAATTCAGCCAGTTCTACCTGGTTTGAGTGAACTAATAGTGGTGGCGGCAGGAGGCTCTGCCCACCCACCCAGACGTCATCACGTCCCATTTTTGATGCTCTGCGCATGCGCGGAAAAGTCCATACATGCTCATATTTGCGAACCAGTAGCAAAGGTAAGTTGATTTCACCCCTGGTAACAAACAGGGAATTGTTACCTTGATGGATCTACTAAAAAACACCATTTCACCTCATATGAAAGGCTCTGATTCAGTTCTTTGAAAATAGTACAATTTGACAGTGACCAATTGAGACAACATATCATTTGACAAATGTCAAATCCAAATCTCAGGTATCCCAGTGACTATGTTGGCAGATCCACAAATAAATATAACTTCTTTAAATTTTGTAATAATGATATGTTTCCTATGCAGCAGAAAGTCTGAAGTCTCAAAACCTGCCACACATCAGATAAATAGAACAGAAGATTTTTCCATAGGAAAATACCTAAAACCTTTATTTATTTATTTTACTTTCTCTCTTTTTGTCAGAATGAAGTGACATTTTCAGATTAATTTTATTTGGTGGAAATAAAGCATGCCAAAAACAGATAGGCAGGGAGGGAACGAAGGAGAGAGGGAATGAGAGGAAGGAAGAGAGTGAGGGGAAGCAATCTTCATATCTTATATTCAATTATATATATTAATTGAAAATGTATATAATTGAAAAGCAACAGACATTACAGAGATAAATAAGAAAATAGCGAAATGGCCACACTGTACCTAAACACAGACTTCTGTTGCCTTTTATATGAATAATTTTCATGACAGGTTGAGAAGGAATTGAGAGAACAGCAATAGTGGTGAGAATGCCATTCCTTTGCCCTTCATACTTTTCTATAGGCTCCATTGTATTAAAAAGAAGCAATATGTTTAAAAAGTATCTCAGAGCTTCTAAGCAGGCAAAGATACTAAGGTGACCAGACATCCCGCTTTTGGCGGGACACACCCGCTTTCCAATGCATTTTCCCGCGTCCCGCCCGCTTTTTTAAAAAGCACGCTTTTTTTGGCGCTCGCAGCTCCCGCCCATCAGCTGCTAGCTTGCTGGGCTGGCTCATCGTTCTGTTCTCTATCCTACCTCCTACCTACAAATTTAAGCCAGCCCAGCCTGCCGCTCACAGATTGGATTGGCCTGGACTCCAGCCAATCAGTGAGCTGGCTGGGATGGAAAACGCGGCGTGCTTAAAGTTTTCCATCCCAGCCAGCTCACTGATTGGCTGGAGTCCGCTTAGCATGCCCCCGCCCATCCGTTGCCGCTCGCATGGGCGGGGTAGTGTAGCGAGTGAGCGGGGAGCGAGCTCGCCTTTCCAGCTCCACTTCCGGACAAGCTGTGGAAAAACCTCCGCGAAAAGTGCCACCTGGGGCCGCCGCTTCTTCTCCGAACTCAGAGTGACGGGCGGGGCGAGTGAGGGGGGGTGGCGGGATCGCCACCCGCTGCACTGCAGCTGACTCACCCCGGGCCGGGCGGGCTGGGAGGCTCTGGGCGTCCGGGCGGGAAGAGCACAGAGAAAGGCAGAGCGGCGCTCGACGCGACTCTGCTATTTCTGCTGGAGGAGTCCCTAGATAGGGAAGGCGGGTGGCGAGGCAGAGCAAGGGAGCGCAAATGGCGGATCCCGGGCTCATATGCAGAGGGAGCTCTCCAGGCACAGGAGCGCTGGAAAAGTGCTCTGCTCATGCACCCACCAGGACGGAGCACGCTCGCTCCAGCCCTGCCTGCCGGCACGACTTTGAAGTGTTGGCTTGCCGCTTGCCTTCCACTTCGGCCCGCGCGGAAGGCAATCCAGCCCTTTCAAAGTCATGCTGGCAGTTTAGAACTCGCCCGCCATTCAGCGAAAGATGTTTCGCTGAATGGCAGCTGAGGGGCACGCTAAAGTGCCAGCATGAGTTTGAAGGGCTGGCTTGCCGCTTGCCTTCCACTTCGGCCCATGCAGAAGGCAATCCAGCCCTTTCAAAGTCATGCCGGCAGTTTAGAACTCGCCCGCAATTCAGCGAAACATATTTCGCTGAATGGCGCTGAGGGGCACGCTAAAGTGCCAGCATGAGTTTGAAGGGCTGGCTTGCCGCTTGCCTTCCACTTCGGCCCGCGCGGAAGGCAATCCAGCCCTTTCAAAGTCATGCCGGCAGTTTAGAACTCGCCCGCAATTCAGCGAAAGATGTTTCGCTGAATGGCGGCTGAGGGGCACGCTAAAGTGCCAGCATGAGTTTGAAGGGCTGGCTTGCCGCTTGCCTTCCACTTCGGCCCGCGCGGAAGGCAATCCAGCCCTTTCAAAGTCATGCCGGCAGTTTAGAACTCGCCCGCAATTCAGCGAAACATATTTCGCTGAATGGCGCTGAGGGGCACGCTAAAGTGCCAGCATGAGTTTGAAGGGCTGGCTTGCCGCTTGCCTTCCACTTCGGCCCGCGCGGAAGGCAATCCAGCCCTTTCAAAGTCATGCCGGCAGTTTAGAACTCGCCCGCAATTCAGCGAAACATATTTCGCTGAATGGCGGCTGAGGGGCACGCTAAAGTGCCAGCATGAGTTTGAAGGGCTGGCTTGCCGCTTGCCTTCCACTTCGGCCCGCGCGGAAGGCAATCCAGCCCTTTCAAAGTCATGCCAGCAGTTTAGAACTCGCCCGCAATTCAGCAAAAGATGTTTCGCTGAATGGCGGCTGAGGGGCACGCTAAAGTGCCAGCATGAGTTTGAAGGGCTGGCTTGCCGCTTGCCTTCCACTTCGGCCCGCGCGGAAGGCAATCCAGCCCTTTCAAAGTCATGCCGGCAGTTTAGAACTCGCCCGCAATTCAGCGAAAGATGTTTCGCTGAATGGCGGCTGAGGGGCATGCTAAAGTGCCAGCATGAGTTTGAAGGGCTGGCTTGCCGCTTGCCTTCCACTTCGGCCCGCGTGGAAGGCAATCCAGCCCTTTCAAAGTCATGCCGGCAGTTTAGAACTTGCCCGCCATTCAGCGAAACATATTTCGCTGAATGGCGCTGAGGGGCACGCTAAAGTGCCAGCATGAGTTTGAAGGGCTGGCTTGCCGCTTGCCTTCCACTTCGGCCCGCGCGGAAGGCAATCCAGCCCTTTCAAAGTCATGCCGGCAGTTTAGAACTCGCCCGCAATTCAGCGAAAGATGTTTCGCTGAATGGCGGCTGAGGGGCACGCTAAAGTGCCAGCATGAGTTTGAAGGGCTGGCTTGCCGCTTGCCTTCCACGTCGGCCCATGCAGAAGGCAATCCAGCCCTTTCAAAGTCATGCCGGCAGTTTAGAACTTGCCCGTCATTCAGCGAAACATGACTTTGAAGTGCTGGCTTGCTTGCCGCGTTTCCCCGGAGCGCTCGGACTCCTTCTCTGGGCAGAGTTGGAGCCTATCCTCCACCTCCTCCCAACGGAGGGGCGCCCTAAAAAAAAAAAAAAAGGAGCCAAGCCGTTCCAAAGATGTGAAGGGAAGCAACCAGATCGCAGCGAGGAGAAGGAGGAGGAAGTAAATACAAGTATAATAAATACAAGTATTTATTATACTTGTATTTATTATACTGTGGATTTGGTCTGCATCAACCTGCCGCCTCCCCTCACCAGGCAAATCGCGGTGAAAACTCTGGGTGAGTCTCCGCGGAGAGCTTGGCGGGCAGCTGGCTGGACTTCTAAGAGGTGGGGGGGAGGAGCGGCAGCTCCTTGAAATGGAAAAAGGCTTGCTTCCCCCTCCCCAATGAGACGCCTTCCACGATAATAGGAGAGGAGAGCTAAGAGAGCAGGGCGGGGGTTGGGAGAAGGCATGGGACCGGGCTCGGATTTGCCATTTGAGAGAGAGAGAGAGAGAGAGGAAGGGGGAGAACACGAGTGTGTGTATCCCTCCTTCCTTCAGCCCAACACTCTAGCCCGGCTTGGCTCCCGCTTCGTCTGTCCTGCCTCTTCGCTTCTCTGTTCGATTGTTGAAAGTGGGAGCCAAACCGGGTCATTCCTTCCAAGAGGCAAGTTTCCGTTCTCTTAGCTACGTTCTGCCTTGTGATTGCTGTCTCCAGGCTCTCCTCTCCTATTATCATGGAAGGTGTCTCATTTGGGGGAGGGGGGGCAGGTCTTTCTCCATTCAACAGATCCAATATACAGAGTTTTATTTTTTGGCCCTAAAAATATTGTCACTGAGGATGACAGAAATTTCTTCATCATTGCTATTGGCCTCAAGTAGCAAATAATTAAACATGGTTTTTAGTGTACTTAGTTAGCTATCTGCTTTTTAACATTACATGGTATCAGTTTCAAGAATGCATGCAATCCTGAAAATTTGTAACAAACTTGTTGAAGGGCCTATGAAATATTTTCTAGTTTAGTGTAGAATAAGTATTCTTAATAAAAGAAAAAGTCATTTTTATTTAATCAATTGCATTCCTGTTTATAATGGCATTAATTAACTAAACTGGAAATAAATCTATGTTTTGCTAGAGTTTTAAAATTAAAAAACCTTACATTTTGTTGCTATTATTTTAATCAGAGTTTTGCCAAGTGAAATTATATAATGGTTCCTCATGTCTCTGTAATTTTCTAAATCTCATCCAGAAGTACCACAGAATCTGGCATTTTCAGCAGAATGATGCTGATGCTAATAAAACATCCTGATTTTTGGTGAAAGGATGGAAAGAGGAAGGAAGGAGGAAGAGAGCTAAAGAGCAGAAAGACAGAAGGCAGATAGGCAAGAGGAAGGAAGGAAGGAGAAAGAATGGAAAGGAAGGAAGGCTAGAAGGAAGAAAGAGGGAGGGAGGGAGGGAGGGAGGGAAGGAAGGTGAAAGGAGGAAGGAAGGAAGGGTACTTCCACTTGTAGGCCTGGGACTGAATGCAGGAGGAGTCTCTCCATAGGATCAGCTGCTCCTCTGATCATGGTCTATGAAAATGTTACTGCCTGCCTGATGCAAATTTAGACAGATGGTGCTTTGGGCTGCCCCTCAAATCCCCCCTTTACTCCTCCCCCTGTAGAATTCAGCCCCCTGAGTTTTGCCTTTGAGGGGCATGTGTGGTTATGGCGGATGGCAGAGTCAGCTGGAGGTTGAGAGGGGATTGGGGCTTTTGTCCGCCTGTGGAGTTCTCCCCATGGACAGGATGGGATGTTGGCATGAAAGGGATCCGGGCACAATCTCACCTGTTCCAAGTAAAGTTGCCTTTTGCAATTGGCTACCGGTAATCCTCGACTTACGACCAGGATTGATCCCCCAATTTCTGTTGCTAAGGGAGACGTTTGTTAAATGATTTTTGCCTCATTTTGCGACCTTTTATTGCCACGTTAAGTGAACCATGGTGGTTGTTAAGTCAGGAACATGGCTGTTTAGTGACCAAAATTACAATGGCATTGAAAAAAGTGACTGATGACCATTTTTCACACTTAGCAACCATTTTCACACTTAGCGACCGTTGTGGCATCCTCATGGTTACGCGATCAAAATGTTGATGTTTGGCAACAGATTCGTATTTCTGATGATAGTTTGAAATGGTGACAGTATAAATTATTGCTGGTGTAATACTTAACAATGGTTTTTAAGGATTTCTTTTATTTATAGAATACCTTTTTTTATTATTTTGGGGGGATTTTTACTTTTAAATTGTTTATAAAATGTATTTACTACAAGAAATGTTCCTTTTTGCAAATGTGATCTTTGCAAATCTTTGTGATGCAATATGTTCAGACCAGGTTTATGTGTCTCAAAGTGGCTGCTATTCTATGGGCAGGCCAGGTTGGTGCAAGGCAGCTTTGCCAGATTTGGTGTGTTTCACCCTCATTGAATTTTATATCGTATAAAGAATGGAAGGAGGAAGGAAGAGAAAAAAGGAGGAAGGGAGTGAGTGAGGAAAGAAGAGGATGGAAGGAGGGAGGAAGGAAGGAAGAGAGGGAAAGAGCAGAAGACAGATAAGGTGAAGGTAGATCAGCAAGAGGAATGAAGGAAGAAGTGAGGAGTCTCGAGGAGGGGGAAAACATTTAGTGACCAAAGTTACAATGGCATTGAAAAAAGTGACTGATGACCATTTTTCACACTTAGCGACCGTTGCGACCATTTTTCACACTTAGCGACCGTTGCGACCATTTTTCACACTTAGCGACCGTTGCAGCATCCTCATGGTCACGTGATCAAAATTTTGTTTGGCAACAGATTCGTATTTATGCTGGTTTCAGTGTCCTGGGGTGACCTTTTGACAAAAAAATTTTTTTTAAACAACCCCCCCCCCCCCCCCCCCCCCGGTCAAGGGTGTCCCTCTTTTCCAATCTGAAAATCTGGTCACCTTAAAAGATACTGAAGAAGCAAACAAGGAGCAACAAATAGAAAGCCTGGAGGAGTGACAGGAAAAGAAAAGTAAAAGAGCAAAGGAAATGCTAACTCAATCAATCCATCAAGCTTTCAGAGTAAATAAATAAATAGATTTTCCCAAAGAGGCCTCCTTCTGCTTAGATTTGTACCACACCAGTAACAAGGAACTTAAGAACAAAGTTAAAATCCTGTATCATCCTTCAGCTAGGTTAGTAGAGGATTTGTGACAGGAAGGGATCAGAACTAAAGAAATGTGGTCAGTTTGACCTAGCTTGTTTTCTTAAATGTGTTCATTTGTGTCTTCTCTATAAAAAAAAGTTTCTATTTTTAAAAAATTGTTAGAAAATATGAAAACATGTACTCAGTTATAATAAATAAGTTTCATGGATGAGGAGTGAAACGTTTTGAAGGAAAAAAAAACAAGAAAGTCCACTCACCTTTTGAAAAACACCTTTGGGGCAATATGTAGCCTTGTTTTATCTGAACTTTTAAAAATAGGCAACATAAAATTATTTTTTGAGAAATAATTTTATTTATTTATTTGTCAGTAGGTTTACTGTATGTCCCAAAAAATAAAATAAAAAATAATAAAACAAAGGCAAACATTTCCTAAACTTCCCACAACAAAAATCTGTGAGATGAGTGAGGCTGAGAGACTTACTGGCCCAATGTCACCCAACTGATTTTTCAGGCTATGGTAGACACACATTATCCTGATTTCCACCCTGCTGCTTAAACACGTGATATGTTGTAATTGATGCACAAATGTTATATATTTCAAGATGGTTCTATGTTGCTTTTATACCTTTTCTCCAAGAATATAGAGAAAATAAATGGATGCACATTTTGCAATATATTAAAGACTGTCTGTAAAATATTGTAATTCATTCGTTCTTGACTGAACAAAACAAATGATATCTATTAAATGAAGCAAGGCAGGCCAATAAGTCTATGTGCTTCTTTGCATGTTTCAATGAAAGTCTGAATTGCTTTCCTCCTCCCAATTGTGGATGCAGTATTCCAATTTCATTTTCCTCAAGTACTCTTATTAATATATCACCAATCATGAAAGTTTAGCTTCATTAGCTTTGCTTATTCATAACAACATTTGATCAACTTGCATGACTTATCCCACTTTATGAAAGACTTGGCAAAACAGAACCCTTGTTTGAAATACTACTTTCCATTTTACTGGTGCCTATAAAATGAAATTCTGCAGATAAATAATCATCTAGGCCTTCCTAGATATGAGTTATAACTACAGAAATCACATTGTCTCTCGTAGTATCAATAATATTCCATATTTGGTCTGGTTCTATAGATTTAGATGAATGTACCAAAGGGTGATACGCCCCATTTTTGTAACAAAAATGTATATGTTTTTACATTCTTTCACCAAAGGAGAGCTAAACTGAAAAAAAAAAAAAAGCTTGACTGAGCTCAGCAATTTTGTTTTCTAAGTCTACAATATGCTGTGTGGTGCTAAATAAGCACTCATTTGTTCTACAAACAGGTATGCTTAGGGAGGAATGAACACCTTTCATAAATTACCCTTTTAAAAAGATACACCTTCCCACAAGTTTGGAAAAGTTAGTTACAGTCAACAACTTTGAGGTGCCCCCCCCCCCCACAATTCAATCATTGTAGCAGGGCTAGGTGGGCATTAAATAGCCTCTGTATTTCTGTTGACTGTTTCTTTCTTCTTATTTTAGTGTTCTTCTAGAGAAGGTGAACAAGAGCCCTATCCATCAGCAGTTCTCATAAATGGAGCTTGTTTACACAAATCCTTTCAGAAACCAGGGAAAATTATTGTCTGCCAGTGCAAAAAGAATCTTTTGATACACAAGTCGACACAACAGCAGAACTGTTTTATTTATTTATTTGCTACCAGACAGTAGTAATTTATCACAATTGTGGCACTTTCAAGGTCATACATTGGGTAAATCACAAACAAACATCAAAGGGCTTCTGTTGCTTTCTTCTAACTACCTTAAATGCTTTTTTCCTCTTTTTTTATCTCACCTTCCTAAAAGAAATTATACTTTTCCCACTCTAGTAATAAATCACAAAGCCCAAATATTGGCCATCTATGAGTAAAACAATCAGTCATCATGACTTCCATTATTGCTTATCCAAGTACTTAGCTACTGTATAAACTGAAGAAGCATACAGTATCTGATTTTCACAAAAATTCTGTATATATGTGAGTGGGAGTTGCAATGATGTGGATGGAGAAAATCCACTAATTAATAAGTGCTATTTCCTTTATCTCATGAACTAAAGGAAATATTGACCTAATTGCTCTACCAATAGGATGGCAAACTCCTTTTTCTTTATACCTTAACAACACAACTATATCCTTGTTACTATGTATAAAAGAACTGGTGAAACTGCCTAGACATATATTAAGCCCACCTGATTGACTCATATATATTTGATATTAATATTTTGATGGTTTAAATTAATTTTCTAATTAATGGATTTGTCACCATGTTAGCCGGCTAGGTGGCAATTATAACAGCCATTTTATGTTACGATGACACTGGAAAATGTGACTTACAACTGGTCCTTCCATTTACAACCATTGGAGCATCTCCTTGTTACATGATCAAAATTCAGGCGCTTGGCAACTGGCATGTATTTATGACAGTTATAGCATTCTGGGGTCATGTGGTATCAATTTGCAACCTTTTCAGCCCCTTCTGACAAGCAATGTCAATGAGGGAAGCCAGGTTCCCTTATTGGCTGCATGATTCCTTAACTGTAGTGATTGCTTAATAACTGTGGCAACAAAGGTTATAAATCAGAGACACTCCCTTATCAACCACTTTGTTTAACAATAGAAATTGTAGTCCCAATTGTTGAAGCTCAAGTAGTGGTGGGATTCAAAAAAAAATTACTACCGGTTCTCTGGGCATGGTTTGGTGGACATGGCATGGTTTGGTCGGTGTGGCTTGGTGAGCGTGGCAGGGGAGGATACTATAAAATCTCCAATCCCACCCCACTCCATGGAAAGGTTACTGCAAAATCCCAATTTCCTCTCAATCAACTGGGACTCGGGAGGCAGAGAATAGATGGGGATGGGGCTAGTCAGAGGTGGTATTTACTGATTCTCCAAACTACTCAAAATTTCCGCTACCAGTTCTCCAGAACTGGTCAGAACCTGCTGAATACCACCTCTGACCTCAAAGATTGTTTGTAAGGAAGATCAATGTATAAAACTATTTTAAATATACCAATAAGGGGACAAGGGTCCTTTGTGCTCTCCTCGCTTGTTTGTTTCCTCGAAGACATTTCATTATCCCAAACTAGATAACATCCTTAGTACTAGTGATATCATTATAGCATTGATTATCTTACTTATTTAGTAATGAAGTGTCTCAAAGAAAACAAGTAAGCTCATTTCAACTCTGAGCTACAAATATTTTTCTTTATAAAATATAACAATAGAACAAAATATTTGTAACTCAGAGTTGAATTACACTGATGTACCGAAGATGTTAGTTACCTAGTTGGGTGATGAAATTTCAATAAGAAAACAACCAAGATCAGAGAGTAACAAGAACCCTCAGTATTTTAAATTAAGATGTCTCAAAAGATTTCTGTTCCCGGTGGCATCAAATCTGTGTAGTAGAGACAACCTTCTATCAAGCCCTGTGAAAGGTGATTACCTAGAAAATCCTGTGAAGTAACATATCATTAAACTGCACATTTATGAATTTTTCTTACAGCAAGGTGGCATGTTACTGAACTAAGATAAATTGTTAATCAAGGGAAAGCAATAGAAATACATGTTTACAAACCCTGAGAACATCTGTTTTGAAAGCAAGATAAAAATAATGAAAATACGTTTTCTGAGGATTGTGAGGAAATAGAATATTTTGAAATTACCTTACAGTTATGCATTTTTAAAGATAATATCCAAAAATTTTAGCCTATATCATTATTGCAAAGGACAATAGTCAGATCTAAGACACAGTTCATCTATAATTTTCTAGACAATTAGTCTGCCAAAAGATAGCAAATATGTGACATTAATTTTGAAGTTCACGGTAAAATGGTGAACAAAGTAAAAAGTCATTGACCAGAAAACTAAAATCAATGCAATTCATGTCATCTGCAGTAAGATGCCTTTTTTATGGCTTCAGTGAGCTATGAACTATGACCATTACAACTACGTAAATTCTTCAAAAGATAAGTGCCACATCTTTTTCCAGGCTTATCCATGCATGTAAAGACAAACGAGACCAGCATTGAAAGCAGTTTTTTTTTTTGAGTTTTATTAAACACTTATAGGCCGCCCTTTTCCCTGAGGGGACTCAGGGCGGCTTACAATAATGAGGGAGGGGAGTGCAAGACAAGACATAAAAGAAAATGTGAGTAAAAATAATTAACAATAAAAGCACAACATTCACTCGGCATTCGGGCAGGGAGAGAGTAAAGTCCTATCCCCAGGCCTGGGGTGTAAATCAGAGTGGAAAAATGCAGAGCTGCTTTAATGAAGACAAAAAGACATCATTTTATTCTACATACTCCAAAGTGGCTCTTTCAAAGAATTTGCATAGCCTTAATCAATTTGAATATGATGGCATGTTAAAGAAAGTCTTATGCACTAGTAATAGTTCTTCATTAGGAACCTCATTAAAATACTTCAACTTGTCCTTTAGACCAATATAATCACAATATTTCCAACCTACAAAACAACCTGAGTGATATCAAAGAACCACAGAGTTTAAAGAAATCATATAGGTTAATTCATGTTCAGTCCAAAAATCCAGATTAAAACATCACAGACAGAGGGCTGTCTAGGCACACCTGAATGTGTCTAATGAAGGGGAGCCTGCAACTTCTCTTTTAGAAATTTTCCATTCAATTAAATTTGCCTTTTGGTAATTTAAATCTACTTTGTAGTGCACTGCAGGTTGGAGTGAAGGCAAGAGGTTATGACCTGCTTCTAAGTGACATCCTTTCAGGCATTTGAAAAGTGCTAAATTATCCCAAATTCATTGTATTGCAGCTAAATACATTTAGCTCTGTTTCTCTTCAAGGGATTTGGTTTTGTTGGCTTTCTCTTTTTCTGTTCCAGTTTCTCTGAAGTCTTTTTAAACTGGAGTGCCAGACCTGGGGATAGTCTGACTGAATCAGCATAGAGTGGAATAAATGATTTTATGTGATTTGGAAATTATACTTCTGTTGATGCATCCCAAAATAGCATTTACCTTCCTTACAATCACATAGCTGGCTCCTATTCAGTTTGCGTACAATTACTATTCCAAATTTTTTTGGAAATACTTTTACAAACTAGTATCCTTAGCTACATCTGTGAATTTGACATTTGTTTGCTATGAGAAGAATTTTGGATTTATTTTGGTTAAAGTTCATTCTAATGGATTACTTATATCCCATTTCTCCAATTTAACAAATGTTTAATTTCTGTCTTCTAGTTCTCCCACTATGGAGTGCATGGGGAGATAAGGGGATCGAGCGATGTCATTTAAGTCATGTCATTGCACAAATTATACAAATTATGTACTGTATGCTAATTCAAATTATTTGATTTGTCTCATTTATAAAGTGAAGTCATGAGAAATGTGATGGCTTATACTGATGCCTATATATTCCACTCAATTTTGCATCATCTATAAATTTTATAAGCATTTCTTCCACCTCATGATCCAGTCATTAACAAATAGAGGATGACTGAGCTTTGTAAAACCCCATATGACTCATCTTTCTGGTCTGACCTTTGAGGGAATAGTCCTGAATATGACTTCCAGTTATAGATCTACTTTCTTATCATAAGGTAAAGG
This sequence comes from Thamnophis elegans, assembly GCF_009769535.1. Lineage (NCBI taxonomy): Eukaryota > Metazoa > Chordata > Lepidosauria > Squamata > Natricidae > Thamnophis > Thamnophis elegans. The sequence goes on from NC_045543.1 coordinate 94,977,916, forward strand.
TAAAGGTTCCCCTCGCACATATGTGCTAGTTGTTCCCAATTCTAGGAATTTCTTTCATGCCATCCAGCCAATATTTAACTAGGTTGCAAATGAACATATAATGAGTTAAATGCTTTGCTAATGTAAAAATGTATGAGAGGTATGCAGAAGGAAACTTTGTTTTAGTTGAGAAATTTGGATTCCCAGAATTCTTAGCAACAATTCATGCTTAGTACCAGATGTCAATGTGTAAAAAGGAAACCCTTTTCAGGTGCCAAATCATTTAAATTCTTTATATATACTACATTGTTTTTTACACATGCTAAAGGTATGTAATTTATATTTCCAATTCTGATGTCACAATATGTTGTAATTGGGAAAATTTGAGATGGTAAGCAGCACACAAAGATATTCATGAAAAGCTCCCCAAACAGTGTGTGATCACTCAGACATTGTTAAGACATGAAGGTCCAGTTCTGAAAAATAATTTTGCCATAATTGAGCTGTTTGTGTGTTGTGCTATGCCAGGGGTGTTAAAATCAAGGCCTGTGGGCTGGATCCAGCCCACGGGATGCTTAGATCTGGCCCATGGGGCCACGCTAGAAACTGAGAAGGACTGGCCATCGTGCCTCTGCCAGAGAAAATGGAGCTCTGTTTTCATTGGCAGAGGGTTGCAAGAGGCCTCGGAGCCGGAAACAGAGCTCAAGCGGCCATTTTCTCTGGCAGAGCGCTGAGGCCACCACAGGCACTCCCAACACAAGTGCCATCGAGCTGACCATGCCCACCAGGCCACACCCATCCTGACTCCCTGAGGTCAAACACAACCCTGATATGGCCCTCCATGAAAGTGAGTTTAACACCCCTGTGCTATGCTTTGCTGCTTAACAAAACAGTCTGTAATCTTTGAAGAAAACACATGACAAAGGATTTTGTTTGCTTTCTATGTGAAATGCAAATACTAAATAAGAATCAAATAAATATCTGTTTTGGAAAAATAGTCTCTAATCCAGAATCATGATTATTAATTTATATATTAATAGAGTAATAAGCTTTCCCCAAATGTATGAAATTATTGCTGTAACTTTTACTTGAATTATAATTAAAGTCTGTTAGCATTCATTGACAGCTGAGCACTTATTCCGCATCCAAGACAACTATATTATGAACATTTTAAAAAATTGCACATTCTATTACTTAATTACTCAGCAATTAATTATTGCTGAAAGGCTCCTGCTGAATTCAATTCTCAGCCGGATAAAATTGGACGTCAATGTTCCTCAGTTTAATCTACTTCACTGGTAGTTTTAAGTATAAAATAGAGAAGTGGAATGTATAACACCATGATCTCTTTGAAAGGGAAAAGGAAATAAAACACAAATAAGCATTTATCATATTTTGTTTATTACCTAATTTATCCCTGCCTTAACTGGAGGGACACAATACAGTTTTCAAAAGTTGAGTGTTGTAGTTCCTTCTGCGATTTCTGAAACCCCCCTAGTTAATTAACTATTTTAGATAGCCAAGTTTTAGATTTGGAGTTTTCAGAGCATATTATGGATATTTTCATAAAATTGTTAACAGGATAGACATGGCCAGTCATAAGCCGTTCCTATTTATTTCTTTTTTATTCTCTCTTTTTTCCCCCTTTGGAAGTTAGGCACTCTTCAAGATAAGCTCAAGGACTAAAGCCACTATTGCCTTTTTAATTAAAAAGTTCAAACCCATTTTAGAAGTAAAGATTATAACAGAGACTGACATATTAGTTTTCATACATCCAGTAGACATAAGATATATGGTTACAGTTATCGTGCTGGAAATCCAGAATACAGATGTTTAAGACTATTTTATTGGAAGTCAGGGGCTTTTTTGGCTGAGGGGGTTGCCAAGGAATGAAATATTTAACTGAGAACAGCCCTGCAGTTCAGAACCATTACTATTTAGTTCATACTTTTTCTTATTGCAGTAATTCCATCTGTTGTTGCCATATATCTAACCTAGGACATTATGCTGCCTGAGCTGAAATCAAAATAACCCTCAGCCTGTGTGCTGAGATAAATAAGATAAAAATTGCTACCCCTCAAGAAAAAGGATTGAAACTGCTTAGAATTTTTTTAAAGCTTCTCTCTCCCCCCTCTCTCTTCCACACATACGCACATACACATGCACATCCATATCCATAGTTGTATCCATCTTTCTAAATGGATATATTAATTTCACCATTGTCATACAAAATAAAGGCTTGATGTGATTGAAGGTATTTGACTAGTAACTTGTTCCCAACGCTGCTATCTGTCAGACTGCAGTCATCTGCACTTTATAACATCAGTGAGTTTTTTCTTTTTTTTTTAACTTTAAGATACTGTAACTCTGATTTCAGCTTAGCTAACAAGAGAACATGCCACCTGTTCAGATATTCTAACACAGGTGGGTCTCTACTGCAATTAACATATCCCAGGAATTGTCACATTATTCAAATTCACACTATTCAAAATGATGTTTCTATGGAAAATATGCTTAATGGTTCCAGCTCAATAGAAATAGAAAATGGAGATTTTTAAACATACATTTCTGTTCTGACCCCCCCCCCCTTTGACAGCTCGTTAACAAACGCAGGCAGACAAAACTTAAAAGGACTTGTTATCAGTTTTCAGTTCAAACTGGCTTCGAGCCCAGAAAATAACATAAACACCAAACTCCGATAAGAATTCCAAAACAAAAGCTCTTACAAACTCGGCAGTTCTTTCGCAATCTTCACAGATCAGATTTACATGAAAACACCAAAGCATTTATCCAAATGTAACAGGCATAATCACGAGTAAATAGCAAGCAATATTGTACCAGACACGGAACACACGAAGGAACGTATGTTGACTCCAACAACTGGGGCGTGGCAGCATCCGTCCCTTTATCTCCAAACTTGCCTCAAACCCGCCCCCAGCTACATAATGAATCTTGATCCTGAAAAAGCTCTCAGCAGAACTGCTGAATCACCACACTGAATTTTGTATCCTGAAAAAGCTCTCAGCATAACTGCTGAGTCACAACACATTTCTATATGGACAGGTAGGTCTTATGATCACAATTGGGACCAGAATTCCCATTGCTTGTAATCTCTTCCCTAAATATTGCCATCTTGTGGAATCTAAAAAGTGTGCCTTTTCCATGGCAGCCCTTATTCTGTGGAACATCCTACCACTTGAAATTTGGCAGGTCTCTACCCTCCTATCCTTTTGATAAACAATTAATACCTGGCCATTCCCCCAAACACAAAGATATGGTGAGATGAGATCATTTAATAAGATGTTGGAAGTTTGGTGCCTGGTGTTTAATGTAAATAAATTTGTTATATTGTTTTTACCAATGCTGTTTTAATTATTGATTGGGAGCTGCAGAGAGCCACATAAGATGGGCAGTTATCTCAATGTTTTAAATAAAGGAATGAAATGAACAGAAGTGTTTGGAAATGAGAAATGAAGAAAATGTTCAAATGTATTTATTTTACATGACATTTATATATACTCAAAACTGATAAAACCCTAGCCCTGAGTAATGTCTTTTTAAGTGGAAAGGTCACAAAACCCTGGCAGTGCTGAATGTCATTGCAAATGATTATGTTCTTATGCATTTTATAAACAATTGGGAAAAGTAAAATAATGAATTGTCTTTTTGCCCAGTTTGTGTAAAAACAACAGGTCAGGCTGTAGAAAAAGTATCAAGTGAAAGTATGTCTTACAAAAATGTTAACAAGAATTTAGCAAGGATGTGGGTGTTACCTCTCTGCCTTTTAATGCTAATACAGCTTCCCTTTCATTACACCCTTTCATTTCCCACCTGTTTCTCCATAGTACACCTGCAGGCAGGTGGTCATATGAAAGGCAGATACTCTTCTTAGCTTTATAGCATTAATTCTTATAATATCAGACACTTTGAAAAATAAAAATAAAACGAGATCATTTCTCCAAGCAGCAAAACACTATTGGGAAGAAAACTAATAAATAACTGATATTCCTCTTGCTATAATCTTTGGGTCTACAAAATGACTGCAAATAAACATGTTTTTGGATGCAAGGCAGCAAGTAGGAAGATTTGGAATAAATAGATATGACCATACTATAAAGAATATGATATGTTTTCTTGAGTCATCCAAGCAACAATTGCTCTCAGGACAGCATTGCAACAGTCCAAGGATTCTAGAAGGGCACCCCAGCTAACATGATGCAAGTTCTCCATTTTCCATTCCCTGAATGCACTAGAACCCATTTATACTTAAGAGTTTTCACATTCATCCTATTCCCTATTGTATACCAACATATACACCAAAAGAGAAATGGAGAAAGTCTTTATGCCTTCTGCAACATTCACAATGATCAGGCAGTGAAAGTGTCAACCTGCTTCACATCTGTACATTTCTCAAAAAAAAAAAAAACCCAGCAATGATAATTTTGTGATGATAAGTGCAAGAATTCCTACTCACCCTAAACAACAATAGAAAGGATGGGGGCTTTTTTCTAACCTTTTTAAAAAAATCAGTAATATTTTGCTGCTTTAATGGTAGCAGCTGGTCTTTAGAACAACGATAACAAGAACAGGTTCTTGGATTAATATCCAGAATTATTTTAACATGACTATTATATTAAATAAAACTCTGAAATAAACCAAATGATTATAGTCATCTTTGCGTGTTTACTCTATGTGGTTTGATTTATCTATTACTCATTTGACAGCAAATATCAAAGGTGCTAACGCTAACCCAAAACTCAAGTTAAAATAGTTTGTATGATGTTCAGATACTTTGTTTGAACAAAATATTTTATGGTTTCTCTATCCAAAACTTCACAGTTCCCTTGACTTACTACTGCTTTGAGCTAAGCTCAAAGGCAAAGTAAATGTAAAGTTAACATAGAACACAATGTAATAATGTAAAAAGTATATATAATTGTCTTATCATTGCAATCTGATTGCAGTCCTAAACTGCAATAACACACTCCTAGACTGCATTAAAAGAGGGATAGAATCAAGATTACATGAAGTGTAATATCACTTTATAATGCCTTAGTAAGACCATACTTAGAATATTGCATCCAGTTTTGCTTGTCATGATATAAACAAACTGTTGCAGTGACGTGCTGTGAGGTTTATGCCTGGTGAGGCTCAGCTGGGCATATCTTCAAAGACTCGCCAGCTCCAGAGGAGTTCCTTCCCAGCCTTTGGCGAAGCAGCTCAGCGGGGCAGCAGTCGGCCTCGGCGGTGGGGGGGGATTTGCATTGCGGGAGCTGCCAAGCGCCCAGGTCTGCAGCAAAGGCGCTTGGAAGCTCCTGCAATGCAAAGTGCCCCACCGCCTCCGATGCTGCCGCCCACCCACTGCCCCGGCCTGCGGCCGCTGCTTCTCCACACTCTGCTGCTACAAAACCCAGATTGCCTCTGGGGGAAGGCTGAGCGAGTAGCAGAGCGAAGCGTCTCCGCGGCCTCCTGGCGCTGCACAGAGGCTCTCACAGGAGCACGTGCCAGTGGCCGGCGGCATGGAGAGGCCATGGCTTTGAGACAAGGCAGCGCTTAAAGCAGCCGCTGCCGCTGCCACCACCCCTCCTTTGCACGGAAGGGCGTTCCTGCCGCCTTGGGCCGCTTTGCTGTGCAGCAGCTGCTTCTGCAAAGAGGCGCTGGGCCAGGAACTGGAGAAGCCGGCGGATCGCTCAGAAGCCACGCCGCGCCCTTTCAGAGGAGGCCTGCCTGGAGTGAGGGGGGCCGTCGCCAGCACTGCCACCGGCTTTCGAGGAGCCACCACTGGCGGTGGCAGCTGGTGTTGCTTCCTCAGTTGCAGTTGGGGATGGGGGCAGCCGAAGGTGGCGGCACGATAGGAGGCAAGGACATGGCGGGGGAGACCTTTTCTCCTCCTCCTCCTCTGTGTCCTCGCTCAGCTGGGCATCTCTTCAAAGACTCGCCAGCTCCAGCGGAATTCCTTCCCAGCCTTTGGCGAAGCAGCTCAGCAGGGCAGTGGTCGGCCTCAGCGGGAGGGGAATTTGCATCGTGGGAGCCGCCAAGCACCCAGGTCTGCAGCAAAGGCACTTGGCAGCTTCCGCGATGCAAAGTGCCCATCTCCACAAGAAAGAAGTGAGGGCTTCTCCCACCTGGCTCTTGCAAGGAAACCCCTGGCTAAGCATTTTATGGCTGGCTGAAATGCGTGGACATTTTCTGCCACCCACAGGGGGACTAGGAGGGAAGGGGTTGCTCCTCGGGAGTCTATCTAGCCAGCAGCCCCAGGAGACACCCCCCCCCTCAGAGAAGAATTGGGGCCACCAAAGCTCCCATACCCACCCACCTTTGGGATGCAAGAGATGGCAAGGCTCTCGTGCGGTCTCTTCTGACAAGAGCGAGCCTCCTCCTTCTCCCCCACTCCTCTCTCCTCTGAAGCGTGCCCTCCGAAATAACCCGCCCAACGTAAGTGTGCTAAACTGCAACAACAAGGCATGATTCATTGCTCCCAGATCAGGAGGCGGGAGAATCAGTGCCTCCTTTGCATACAAATTTTTTTGGTTTTTAACCCTTTCTTAACTTTTAAAAGGAGAAAAATTCCTTATGCAAAGGAGGCTCTGAGTTCTCTTGCCTCCTCCTATAGTTAACACTAAGCACAGACTCCAAGCCCCTGTGACTTGGAATCTGGTAGCAACCAGCTTGGCTTTAATTATTTTTTAAAAAATCTTTAAAATTCCTTCCTTTTCCTGAGAAGACTGGTGAGGCCCTGCCTCCCCTGCCTCTAGTGACTGCACGTCCCTGAACTGTTGAGACATTAAAGAGAAGAAAGAAGATTAGAGACTGAAGGCTAAAACATGAACAACGGTTGCAGGAATTGGGAATGTTTAGTTTACAGAAGAACTAGGGGTGCCATCTTATTAGCATTCCAATATCTAAGGGACTGCCACAAAGAAGTGGGAGTAAACCTATTTTCCAAAGCACCTGAAGACAGCAATAGATTGAAACTAATCAAGGAAAGAAGCATCCTAGAAATAAGGAGAAATGTCCTAACAGAACAATTAATCAAGAATGACTTGTCTCCAGAAGCTCCAACATTGGACATTTTTAAAAGAAAATTGGACAACTATTTGTCTGAAATGGTTTCCTACTTGAGCAGGGGGTTGGACTAGAAGACTTCCAAGGTTCCTTCCAACCCTGTTATCTTGTTATTCTGTTATTCATTGGAAAAATGGGAGAGTTCGCAATTTTTATTTCACTTGAAGCTATATTACCAAGAATTTCCTAAATAAAACTGGAAAACAAGGGGAAATAAATGAAGTATATTATAAAAGTCTGAATTATGAAATATAGGTTTATATTTGCAAATTCCAAGATGCCCTATGTGGCATGGAAAAGGAGATGGGTCGGCTTGTGTTATCAAAGCCAGCTCTTGAGAATGGGTTTTATTTATATTTACAAAGTGGGGTACTTGGATCCTTGGGTTCCAACCATTTATTCCACGCTTATTAAAGGAAAACATGATTAATGGGATAAATATTGATAATATTAATAAATATCATATATTTTTTAAATGTGAATGTCTCAAAATGTAGCTTCTGGAGGAACAAATATTAAACTGCTACATAGAAAGAGAAGTTGAAAACTTTCCCCTTTATTTTCATGAAAATAAAATTTTCTTTGTGAAAATTAAATTGGCTGAAGAGGAGTGAAACCAATTTAGCTAGCAAGCTAAATCTGAACCCCAAATGTCCACGCATTGTTTTGGTAACACCTGCTCTGGTGTATTATTTCCTAGGCATGACTATAAAGAGACAGAAAAGGAGAAACATGTGGTGTTCATAATGGCCATTTCTTTGCTATCATGAATTTCCATTACCAGTGTAAAGCAAATGTTTTGTAGGATGTGTTTTGCATATAATTGAGAGTCAGATCCAGAAATGAAGCAGATTTACTAATAGAGGAAAGCGGACACATAAAGCAGGTCACTTTAACTAGTTCTGAGTCCTCTTAAGCTGGTTCAGAAATTTATAGAAATATAAGGTTTTTTCAAAGCAACAAAACAGTTCCAGCATTAAGATGACATGAGATCATCATTACAGATATACCCTTATTTCTGCTAATGCCATTTTATCCCTTTTATGTTTTAACAGCTGACCATCCCATCATGCAGTTTCCCTTTGCAAAGGGGAAGCTGTATACAAACCCACGTGAAGAAATACTAGAATGTGGGACATTAGCAATTTTGTGATAAGGGAGAAGGAATGTTTACTTAAGGATAAGTCCAGGGAATCCTAAATTGGCTTCCCAACTCCAGAGTTCACTGGAGTTGCATAGCAAATAAACTTACATAAATAAATAATAAAGGGAACGTTAAGGCAGATTAAAGCCTTTGGGCATCATCCAATTTGAAATAATATGAAAAAAAAACACTGATTGGCTTGCAGTTATTTCTACTTACCTATTAGCTGTAAAGGGGAAGCACTTCTTGTTTAATGATTCTCTGAGCTTTAAGCTTGCTTATAGTTAACCGTAGAATCTTAAAATTTGTATATACATGCAAACAATTATTTGATTACATATTAACTGTGTTGAGAATAATTGAGAGATGGAGGGCCTGCTCACCTGGAAGGGCTCATACATTTGCAAAAATTGATACATTTATTCTTAAACTATCTATGTATGGAAAATACTAGGAAACATGAAGTAAGGATGATAGTTTTATAAATGACAAAACCTTTTTTTTGTCCTATAAATAATTTCACCTGGTCTTTCAAGCACAGTGTCACAGAAAGAAGATGGTGGTAATACATTCAACATCGATTGAAAATCAATATATTTCTCATGATATAACTTGGCTTAAAAGTTTAAAAATATTACAAAATCAGTAACAAGTTTGTCAAGTTTTTACAAATGAAATTACACTTGTTCTCATATTATTCAAAATGTAAACCTCAATGTATAAAATGTATAAAATTCTAATAGTTGCCAGGTTTTACTGCTATACCATGATTTGCCAACATTAGGGCTACAGTAGTATCCAGAATAACTATACAAGATTACAGATGTCATCTTAGAAGTAAAAAAATCTCCTTACTAGATCTTTACTGATTAATAAAGAGAGCTGGATATTTAGAGGTAGATTTATGTAAAATGAGGTACGGTATTAAATGAATATTTGGTTGTATAATAAGAGACAATAATAAATTATTATTGCAAATTACAATTATTCAAAATTATTTTTCTTCCTTTTTTCTTTTTGTTCTGGTTTGGTTTGGTTTTTTTTAATACATGCACCAATTTTGTTACATTAGTTTTACTTGTATAATATAATCCTCAGTAAAATTCATCAAAAAACCCAAGTAAAATTCCTAATTAAGTATGTAAGGAATACAAAGACCATTTTTAATGGCACTTATGCATAATCTAACATCACTAATACTTCAAAAGAGAAGAGAATGTTTCACAGAATCCTCATTCCATGAAAAATTAGTTTGGTGCCACTCGATTGCAATTCAAAGCTGGAATGAAAGTACAAAAATTCAACTAATGGAACAAAAAAAGCCAGCAGACTCATAAATGCTAACCCACAATAATGGTAATTGCTGAAGTGAAATTGTGTGCAAATAATAGACTGGCAATTTTAATGGCAAAAAGGGAATAGTGTTAGAAAATTATCCTTTTCTAAATTACAGTAACAAATCAGGGGAAAAACCCTTCTGAAGAACATCCATTAAAACAATTTGCTTTTAGTAGTGCAGTGCAGTAAACTTGACTTTCCCATTGCTAAATTAACTATAAGTGAATGTGTAAAAGCCATTGAAAATGTTTTACCTTATGTCACAATTGGCTTAAATCTCGTCTTACTAGTCTCACAGTTGCATCTCTAATTGGACACTAAGTATAGACACATGTCTAGACGCAATTGCTTGTGGTGGATGGCCAACCCCTCCCTGAAAAATAAGAAAACTAAGAACAGTTGATCTCTGTAAGATGCTCTCTACTTTGCCTTTCATCTGAGACTGGGAAGCAGTGTTCCCCATAAACCTGGGATACAAATGCCACAAAATTAGCACAAAACGGATAAGGTCTCATAAATAGTAAGCTGTCTAGTAAAAGTGCTGTGAAGTTCAGATAGCCCTATTGCTAGGCAGATTTGAGATGCTGTCAAGGCAGTATGGACCTGGTGCCCAGAAGCAACCAATTCTGTATGCTGTGAAAGAGTGGCCAATGATTAGTTATGTAATTTATTACTATGAGGCTTTATTGTCAGATGAATTGGTAGTTTTCTGCCTCCAGTATTAAAACAACCTGATTGATTTTATCCACCTTGATTGGGGGCAGGGGGGGCAGGGAGAGGACCATTTCCTGGATTGCCTCTGGCCACAAACTAGGCCTGCTACTTCATGTACTTGGAGGTGCTCCACATTTCAGAATAATTGCTTTGCTGTTTACCCCCAAGCGGCTTAATTCAGCTGAACATGACAATAAAATATAAGTCACTTTGTGCCATTTGAAAACTTTCTGCTTTCTCTCTCATGATTTTGAAGGCTTCTGCTTTGGGATGGTGCATTTCTTTTCTTTTTTTCCCCGTATTTTATGAATGCATTTGCAAAGAATTCTGATTTATTATTATAATGCCACATCAAAAGAGTTACAATTTATGAGCATAAAAATATGATACCAGGGAAGAAAAGAAGGCAGAAAGGCATTCTTAAACTAAAATGGGATAAAAAGAATGTATGAAAGTTTTCATAAATATGAAAATGAAAATTATATGAACAAAAATAGAAAGAAAACTGTATAGAAACCTATTAGAAAGATTATATTTGGTGGCACTTTCCAATAATTTGCCAGAGAAGGAGGAAAAAAACATGAAAATAGAAAAATTATTCCAGTTCAGCAATTCATGCTTAATTTAGTAGAAGAAAATTCCATTAACAATGAAGTTCAATCATACCAATATTGCTGATTTTTTTAAAAAAAGTTATAGCTCTGTGTGTACAGTCTCTTCTGATGAAGCAGTTGTAGTAAAATAATGAGAATGTTTTCTCCATGCATTAATTTGATTTAGGTGGAAACCAAAAGAATTTTTCTGCAGATAATTTAAGTTCACATTGGGAACAAATGTCTATAAATCACAAGATATTCATAATCAGTACAGCTCAGAAACAAAATGCATTTTATATATGAATATTTTATGCCTGCTTTTCTATCCATACATTAATATCACATTATTAAATAAATATAAAGATGCTTATTTTATAAAAAAAATATGTATTTGCATGAAATAATATTAGTTTTCTAACCTGCAGATTTACTTATTTATCTGCTTCCTCTCCAAGATACTTGAGAAGGGATTACATCCTGAAGACAAGACGGCATTCATTCAATCTTTGATCATCACAAACTAAATGAAGATCACACAATATGCGAAGAAGAAAATTAGCCACAAGTTATAGCCAGAAATAGTCCCAGGCTTCTTCAATATATTTAAATAGTTGTGCCCAATATACTTTGATGCATGACTGGGAGTGATGGTGTACTATGGTAGCTGGCTCTTTTTCCTTCCTTAACAAGGAGAAAGTTCTCAGAGCCTCCATAAGAACAGAGCTATTATAGTATTTTAACCTATTTCAGTTTTCACCAGGAAGCCAATGGAAAGGATATATGTCAGCAAATCCTGCCATAAAGTTCAGGAATATTGCACTTTCTCCACGTACATTTCATTGAAAGCATATTGTTTTGAAGACAATTTCAAAGTAGTATCATCAAATGGAATGAGAACAGGCAGGGGAAAATGCAGATTGATTTTGAACATTACTTTGATGCTTTTGAGAATAAATTCAAGGAATGAATCACCTGTTTTTCCCTACCAGGTGCATGGGTTTGGGATGAGAGAAAAAAAAACTAAATGCCCCAAACTAAATATTAAACTAAATACCTTAATATCTAAATTTCTTCTTTATAGTCACAAACCCAATACACACATAAACGTATATATAAATCACTGTCCATTTTGAATATTAGATAGCAGTGATGGCTAACCTTTTTGCTGTTGCATGCTGAAGGTGCACGTGTGCACACATGCAATAGCATGACTGCACCCATACTGCAATGTGTGTGTGACCCCCCATACCCCCGCACATGTGCCCCGCTCGCCACACCTGTGCACGTGACACCCCCATGTTCTCCCTCCTCATCTCATCCATTTTTTACTTCCAGGTTGGTGCAGGAGGCTTTTCAGGCCCAAAGGGGTACATGGATGTGACCCAATTGGGTCACGGTGGAGCTGGGCTGGGGCAATGGCTGGTGTGCCCACAGAAAGGGCTCTATGTGCCACCTGTGGCATGTGTGCCATAGGTTTGCCATCATACATATAGCAGAAAGACTTGACAGTTCATGAGGTTGATGCTATATGGAACAAAACTGAGTGAATATAGATGTTCTTCTTTGGATACCATGAAGCTTCCTCCCAGAAGGTAACAAGAAAAACAAATCCTAAGTGGATATGTAGTGTCCCAGACAATCCTGCGGATTCTGCTCAATCATTACTTATATGCTAAGTCCTGGATAGAAGGAAGGAAGTGAACTACCAATGACCCTTTCTGCCATCCTCACCACTTTCTACACAGCCTTCCTGTCCGAAGTCAGTAATGCAATATGATAGGATGCTCTGGATCATCCCTCTATAGAAAGTGGTAAGGACAAGGGAAGGAAGATGACCTTTTCTCATGTGATGTAGAAAATGGATTTGCTGCTGATCCCATTTCACCAGTGTCTCACTGTTGACTGACCAAGCTAGCCTACTCGTTAGCTGCACAACCCCCCCCTCCCCCAGAAACGTGATGCTACTAATTCATACAAGTGCATGTTCATATATATGCATGAATAATGTCTATATGTACAGGTAATCCTTGATGTATGACCACAGTTGGGACCAAATTTTCATATGTAGTAAATCATTTTTTCAGTGCTGTTGCAACTTCAAACATTTGTTAAATGAATAGTTGTAAGTTAAAGGACTACCTGTACACCTATATAGGTATATGCATAACAAATTACATTCAAAGATATCTTCAAAGCAGAACTGAAAATATCAGGAACCCTTTTAGGTTATTGTAACCAATAAATAAAGATATTTATTTGTTGAATACAATAAGTTAAAATGGTTCCTTGAATATTTGTTTTCAGTTCTGCTGAATATATTTCTTTGTTAGCCACAATAAACAAAAAGTTAATTGTTGTTTAGCTTTCTGAGAGCATCAATTATTTCAATAACATAGAGATTATGATACTTAAATATATATCAGTAGAACATGTTGACCCATAGTTACCTAACAGAAAAATTCAGTTCCAGATATTTTATGTTGTTAGTTTTTCAAAACTGATCCAGAAAAACCAAATACTTTCTATTCAGTTTAAAGCCATGCTGTTTTTATCTAAAGAGTGAATTTAATAAATTTCTTAATATAACAATGCTTGTTGCAGACAATATTTTAGAAATGTGGATCTGTACTCATTCATTAGTGTTTCAAATGAGTATACAATTTAGAATCACATCCTAGAAAATTATAGTTATTCATAATTCATGTGTATTGTAATGAATGTGTGGAGAAATATATTTAACATCAGGAAAGTAAAGCTCATGTCCAATGTAATAAAAAATCATACACAGAAGATTTTTTACACTAAAAATTAATCACGCTTAGGGTTATTGCCTGAATAGTTCAGAAGCAGAAATATATTTGCAGTTCAAAGTAACTGAACTGTTTTCTTGAGTTCCTTATTAGATTCAGGTCACTTACTTTCTGTAGGGCAATATGACATTTTTTAGGAAAATATCAGTTGCATCTACTTCAATACACAACGTAATGCACTGAACTTCAAACAATTCCAACAATGGAACTGCATATTAGTTTATAGGTTCACAATAGATCTGCAAATGTATTATATATTACAGTAAAAATAAACAGTGCCTATTATTTCATGAATAAAGATAAGTAAATTGTTGCAGTTTTCCAGAATACCTTTGCCATCATCCTGTGATTTTTGCAGTAATATTCATTTGCTACAGCATTTGTCATCGTGAACATTTTATTCCAGTCATGGGTATAAAATGCCGAGAGCAGTATATTGTAAGATGCAGCTTTAAATTGCACTTCAAACGCATTTGAAAGATTAGAAGTTTCAAACACTGGCAGAAACTGAATATGAATTTTGGAATTCCCCCAATGCAACACTTTCAGAAATATCAGTATTTATTTGGTGATATATTTTAGTCAACCGTGGTGGCGCAGTGGTTAGAATGCAGTATTGCAGGCTAACTCTGCTCACACTGCCAGAAGTTCGATTCCTTCAATCCTGACTCCAGCTCAAGGTTGACTCAGGCATCCATCTTATTGAAGTCAGTAAAATGAGGACCCAGACTGTTGGGGGCAATATGTTAACACTATATAGTGTTAACACTATAAACCACTTAGAGATGGTTGTAAAGCACTGTGAAGTGGTATATAAATCTAAATACTAGTGCTAGTACTAGAACAGCAAGGGATCTAACAGAATCTACATTGATACAATAATATCCCATTTTTCTTGAAGGTATATGATGGCAGGAAAGGCTTCCAGTGGGTAATTTGTATTCGCACTTCAAAAAAAAAGATGTTATTCTCAGTAAATTTGCATAGCAGAAGAATGATAAATTAGTAAAATTTAAAGAGTTGCTGAAATAGGTGAGTTTTCAGAATGCTGATGTCATTAAGCTCTTGGTGTCCAACCTGAATTGCAGTAAAAGAGCCCCTCCCACTTTTAGAGTTGGGGGAATACCTGGAATAATCTCCTCTGACATTATTAGTAATGCTTTTCACACTGCATTACACATTTCACTGCCTTTTCCAAGACTTGTTACGTCTCTCTCAGCTAGTTTCCCAAGTTCACCTTGACTTCCCATCCAGGCAGATGAGAAATAGCTTTTTACCTGCATGGAAAGGATCTAATATGTAGAGGTGGCATGTGAAAAAGTTGTTTTTTTTAAAAAAAAAACTACATATCTTCATCTGAATGCTGAGAATATGATTATTACCAATGCTACTTAGAAGCAAAATCAGTGAAAGGAACCATTCATAATAAGATGTTTTTAAAAGGACAAATGCAAAAAAAAGAATAACCTTTGGGTAGAACTCCCATCCTAGATATGGCTGGAATCTATTTTACCCTGGGCAAAGGTGAGGTCATTGGCTGATCCTTCCAACCGGGAAGTGCCTGGGCCTCGAATACAAATGGGACAGGATCTATTTTACAGGGCAATTTATCAGAGCTGAATCAGTCATCAGTCGTGACTTAACTTGAATGGATGGCATGGGTAGAATGGGAAAACATAATAAACACCAACAAACAAAGAAGAACAAAAATGGGACTAAATGAAAAGGTCCCCTAATAAAAATGATATCTTTGTCTATCAGTCTATTTAGTTTGCAAATGACAAAATGGTCTCAACTCCCCTTAGCCTTGCCCTAGTTTTCTAAATAAACAGAAATTTCTAATAGAAAGGATTGACAGGGATATTAACTTAGAGTACAGACAAGTACTACGGACGTTGCTATATTTTACAGGGAAAAAGTATCACTTTAAATCTTTTGCCAGTGTTAGTTAATTAATTTTTCAGTAAACCATTTTAGGAGATTTAAATTAGGCTAAC